>NC_142708.1:75234000-75535500 GCF_055471065.1 Atractosteus spatula | reverse complement strand
AATCCTGGTCACTCGGGGCCTTCCTAATACCATAGGCCTCTCAGAACTTCTAGGGATCCGGGGATCTGAAAGAGCCACGGGGCTGCCGCACACAGCTCACATCCGGATCAGAATCTTTGGCAAAACCTGCACATTCTGTTCAAACACCAGGGCGCCCCTGTGAAAGAGCAGTCCTGGGACTGAAACAAGCTTAACCCGGCATAACGAGGGAACAGCAGGTGAAACTGACCACCCCTTTAACCCTTCCAACGTTATGTAAAAACAGTGTGAGGCTGAGAAGGCAGTGGCACTGCGGCAGCACCAGGGAATACTGACTACGTGTCATGTGGCTGAAAGCGTGCGGTGTGGATTATATACAGACAAGAGGGTTACGAGTGGATCAGTTTTGCTTCCTGTTAGTAGAGTCTCTCCTGGGTGTGGCTATTCCTCCTGTCACCGCTGGCCGCTGGGGGCGCTGGGAGAGGCGGCGTAGCTCTCCCCCTGCCCCGGGCGGTGAGCCTCAGTGCGGGTGCTCGATGCCATCGTTCTGTAGCTCCTCCTGCTTCTGCAGCCCCTGCAGCCTCTCCATCAGCTCTTTCACGAAGACCTGGGGAAGGGGGAAAGGAAAGAGACCTCACTCAGCGGAACGAGACGGCTCTCCGTTACCTCCTTCCCAGCGCTCTCCGCAGAGCGTCCGTTTCCCATTCCGAGTTTCCCCCCACGGCAGCAGGACAAAGGCGTCCGCTGACAGTCTGGACCTGATCTCCTCTCTGTTGCTTTCACGCAGGGCTCATCGCAGTGTCGAGGACAGAGTTTGTCATTCGCCTGGGCCGCAAGACATCCTAGGGCTAGAAATCTAGCTGGTGTGATTTTAAAAAGGGAAACTAAGATTCCCGTCTCTTAACGGACGACATGTTTGTTTGCACTAGACAGGCTTGACCAAAAACGGCGTTCTTCCCTTCTAATGCCTGAAAACCAAAACATGTTAATCATGCTGTGGCCATGACGGCCTGAGCCGGGATTAAAAGCAGGGAGCACTTGCTCTGGCTCAGTGTCCAGGAATCCACTCTGGTCTCTGGTCGCTGCCAGCAGTGCGCAGGGCCCAGCCCCGCAGACGTCAGCGAGGCCCGTGACTGTAAGCCAG
The DNA here is from genome assembly GCF_055471065.1 of Atractosteus spatula. NCBI lineage: Eukaryota > Metazoa > Chordata > Actinopteri > Semionotiformes > Lepisosteidae > Atractosteus > Atractosteus spatula. The sequence goes on along the minus strand of NC_142708.1, from coordinate 75,534,377 downwards.
CCAGCAGCTCCTGCGCTCTGATCCTGCGCAGCTTCAGCAGGACAAAGGAGCCTGGTGGCCCCTGGTGGCCCCTGGTGGGCCCCGGTGGTCCAGATTGTTTTGATTGTTTTCTCACTGCAGATGAAATGGAGGGGATGAAAGGAGGGCAGTGTGTGTGTGCGCACGGACAAGGGACAACAGAGAGGCTTTGTGCAGCTGGCGTGATCGCGGCAGGAAGTGTCAGCTGCTGCCGCGGGTTGCGGGAGCGTTGGCGTGCACCTGCCTGAAGAAGAACAGCTCGTGCACCTCCTTGCACAACACGTGGGGGGTCCCTTTCTTTCTGTCTCTAATCTGCATGCTCATTTCGCACGTCAACAGAAGAAAAACCTCATCAACACATCACAGTTAGCCTCATTTTTACAGGATGCCTGTAAGTGATCTTGTTTTTGGTAAACTCCTTGAAGAAATCATAGAATGGAAACATCCTGTATAATTACAGCATTTAGAAGTGCACGGGATTTAAGTCCAATTCCCCTGGTTCAGCCCCTTAGCTTGTCTGAGCTTAAAAAGGGACCACAAACCTGCTAGAAGTAGCAGGTAAACGGTCAGGAGTACAGGGAACAAAGCACGGCGAAACAGATGCCACCACAATCTGGGAATATGAAGTGTGATACAAACACATGATGCCTTAAAGAGGGAAAGTCTTCGAAACAACTCCTACTGTGAGCAAGGTCTGGGGTGGGAGACCGCCAAGGAAAACCAGGCTGCTGCTGTCAGTGGTGTTGGTGGACCAGTAGGTGGCGCTCTTTCTTCCTGGCCACTATTTCCAAATCAATGCCCCCGTATGGTGATAGGGAACACTCAGATATCGGAGGTTCCATCCTTCAGATGCCTAATTAAACTGAGTCTTGATTACTTTAACTGGTGAATCAATTTCTTAATTCTTCACCCGGGAGGGCTGCTGGTGCCGAATAGCTGCTTTGTGTCACCCAGGTGAGTCCTGCACTTCAGTGGGGGGGGGAAACGCTATACAAATGCAATTCATTTTAATTGTTGGCAACTTCCAGATGGGAAACCTCGTGCTATTGCTTGACAGATCCTGGCTAATTTAGCTTCTCCTCACCGATCAGCTTTTTAAGAGTCTTGCTTTGATTCTGTGATTAAAGGGGCAAGGAATACAATTCCTACAAGAACTGTCTATTTGTGCCACTATGTATCGATACGCAGTAGGAAATATAATATGTAACGAGTCTTTAATGGCTGTTATTAAGTGGCTTCCTGGTGTGGAGTTGCCCTACCACACTGTTAATAAGTAAACCAAGTGGAGAGCTCCCTAGCAGAGTGTGACAGAAGTGATGTGTCACTGTGTGTAGAGGCCCCTACTCATAGAGAGGCTATATTTTTACCTCCTCATTCTGATTTGTGACCTGATGATGAACTGAGCGAGATTTAATACAGGTCTTTTACTGTCTGTATCTTGCTTCATATGTGTTTCCTGTGAAAATGAGCACTACTTCTCATTACGCGAAACGTCTTTTCAATTTTCTGCTCTGTCGATTTAACTCTATCTGCCTCCTAAAAAAGAGTGATTACAGAGGACGATTAACCAGTCTGTAACATCCGGGGTCCTGGAATGGTTTTATTAAACACAGGGTGCAGATCTGCTCTGACTAGATTCTAGCACACAGAGCCTGTTTAAGAGAAGTAAGCCTTTTGGCAAACACATTCACTTCTACACATAGCTAAAGGGATCATTTAAAAAGGCTCTAAACTTTCATCTTTATAATTCCTAAATGTAAGCATAAAGAGTATAAATATACTTACATCTGTGTTGTTCCGACAAGAGTGCAGAATATCCTGAAAGGATAAAGAAAAATATTTTAAACCTCAGAAGTTTAAGACACTCAATCATACAGTCAGCAGCTGTGAAGCTATAAACGTTTTACATTCAGTCTTCTTCAAATGTCTTCATTCTTTTCAAGCAAGAAAAGCAAAGACAGTACTAAGACACAAAGACGCGAGGCCAAGGTTATGCAGCAAGTGACAGAAAAGAACATCTGCTTAGGTTCTTTATCAGATCGTTCTCCCCAGAGTGGGTTTCTTCAGGATTAATACATATTTGTATTGTAACGCAACGGGGGCTCCGGCGGGCGCCCTTGCCGCATCTGGTCGGCCCCATCCCGACTGAGGCTCGAACCCGGGACTTCCGCGTCTCTCTGCAGCGACCCAGCCCCGTGAGCTAAAGAGAGATCTCTCAGCAGCCCAGTAGCTGTAGTCCTGCTATCACAGGGAAGGGCGGTGACGTCACCTGCTCTGGTACGCCGGCTCTTACACAGTGCCTGTCGGCCGTAAGCGTTACAGTATATTATTTTAATTACAGACCTTATTAAAAGTGTCTTCAGCATGTTCCTACACTTGCAGTACACATATGCAGTAATATACTCCCAATATAACTGTCTGTGAACTGCCATTCCTTTCCACAGCAAGTCTTCCTTACCCCAGTCAGTCCATTATTACACAGCAAATCCTAAGCAGCATGTAAATTAAGTTGTTTAAGAGTTAATTTAGCAATCAAGAGTCAATTAGATCATTGCCGCGTGGCTGTCCTAAGGCAGAGGACAGCAGAAGCGTTTCTGTCCGGATTCTGACAGTACCTGGAGCTTGCTCACTCGCTGCTCGTCACTGGCCAGGTCCAACAAGTCGTCTATGTTCACCTCCTCCGGCATCTCCGCCTCCTGCAAGAGCCGGACAGTCGGGATTAAACTGGGAAACATCAGCAGGAGCACAAATTCCCAGCCCTCCCACTGAGGTCTTACTGAGGCGTGGAGAGACACAGCAACTCAGAACTAAATTTATTTAAGCCAAAACTCCAGAAAGACTCTCTAAAGATGAGCAGCACACCTCTTGTAAGTTACTGTACTGTATGTAAATTACATTGACACAATGACTGTCACGGGAATTATAGATTGTTATAACACAGCCTTGAGAAAAGTTGGCGAATCAGGAGAGAAACCATGTTCAGCTGTCCTTTCTGTAGAACTATAGTCTGTTATCAGGAGCCCTGGCTACTGTAGCTGATGTCAACGGGCCTGAAATGAAATTCCTCTCCAAAGAAATGAAATCAATAAAGACACTAAAGAAAAACAAAACCCCAACTCCCTTTATCGATATTCCAAAAAAAATTACTCAGCCATCAAAGTAAGTTAGAAAGTTGTTGAATTTTTCTAGTTAGAAAGTTGTTCATTTTTCTTTGATGTCTCTGACTGAGGAGTGTGTCAGGGTGACCTGCACTGAGCAGTGAAAGACAGTGGCGTCTCTCTGTCCCTTTCCCCGTGGGAGAGAGTCTCCCAAAATAAAGCAGAAGTATAAATTACGTTTTAGTGGTGTTTGTTGGTCTTTATTAATCTATAGATCTTTTTGGCAAGATAATGAGCTGATTATTTTTAAGATAGGAAATTTATCTGTGCTACATTATATAGCTGGTCTTCAGCTATAAAAAGTCACTGATGTTGCACAACACTTTTCGTTCCGCATGATCAAGTGCTTTTTCATTGAGGTGGCCTGCTTCATCCACCACCGCTGTGCCCGCCTGGCTGATACACGACTGCCGTTCACCCCAGGAGCCTCAATGCCAGCAGATCAGGAGGAGCAGTGAGAAATTTAAACAAATTTAAGGAGGTCAATCTGTATGAGCTTAGACTAGAACTTAGCCAGTACCCAAAAGCTAACACCCTTTTTATTATGAACAATGCTGATCTTTAATGCCAAATAGTCCAAACTTTAGTATAACACCTCCTGCCACACATTGTCCCTGGACACCATACTGGGGCAGGGCTTTTGAAATTCTGGAGTAAGAAGAGCACCACCTACTGGTCCATCAGCACCACCAATAGCAGCAACATGAATTTCCATATAGGTCTCCCACCCCAGAACTGACCAGGCCCAGCCTTGCTCAGCGGCTGAAGTCAGCCTACAAGGTGATAAGGCTTTTGTCAAATCTTTAGAGTCTTTAGTGCTTTTAGTCAAATCTTTAGTCCATGCTTAACCTTCCGTCTTTCCTAGGCTTTCCTAGGCAATCATAGAGTGGTGACTGCTAGGGAGATCAAGTTTATTGACCCCTTGTATGCCCGCTCCACTCTGCCAGTCCCCTGGGCCGTCACAATGTGAGTCATCACAGGGCTCAGCTCTTCATCTGAGGTTAATGGCCCAGCTGCTGCCCTGTGCAGTACATCTGTCGTTCAGAACAAACAGCCCAAATCCGTCTCCTGCTGCAGGGATGGGGCCAGTACCTCTGTCTCAGACAGGAAAGCCCCACATCTATTTAACGACACGGCTCTTTCATCTCCTGTTTCATTAAACCTTTTAGTGGTGCACGACTCCCAGAGGAACTGGCTACAAGATCCACACAGGCAGCGGTTTCCAGATCCTTTTGCACGTGTGGAATATAGATGTTTGACAGATTCCTCTTCTGGAGGAGGGCTGGGTTTTGTAAAATAAAGTGATGTCAGGTTCTTCTGTCATGACAGTGTTTATGAGGGTGTCGCAGTGCCTGGAGAGGCAGGAGCAGGCCATGCCGTGGTTTTGGAGCAGTAGCATCAATTTTAAGATGATGAAACTCAGACCTAGAAAGCCAGCGTACCACTTTGTTGTGGGTTTGGGGAAGTCTCAGAGGAAATGCACCAGCGTGTTTGAAAGTGGTTCAGATTGTCTGGCTCGTGCTTTGTAACGCAAATTCGGATGAAAAGCATCCATTCTTATTTTGTGGTTGTAGGCAAGGGATTGCAATATGAAGAAAGATCAAATTGAAGAGTAACAGTAAACCACAACCCTAAAACTGGCCCTGTTGCAATATCATATCAGCTTCTTAGTGTGTCTGGTGCCTGTATGGAGTGGCAATTGATGCTTAATCAATAGGAATCGATTAAATGCTCTTTGCTTCTCCTTTGTATTTCCTCCTTGTATTTCCTGTCTGACAAAGGATTTAAGGAACGTTTCTTAATGCACATATGGGAAAATTGTTTATCTTGTCTTTTCTTTCTGAGCTTGATGGCTTCAGCTCCTTTTTTAATTCTTTGTCTCAATGTGGAAACTCCGGGATTATAAGCAAGGAGCTGCTGAATACGTGTTAACAGATTAAGACCTCCTGAAAGACGTTTCCTCATCCTCTGCTGCACGAGCAGAGTTTGCCTCTCAAAACCACTTTTGGAAATACTTCCATGGCTGATCAAATGCTGCTCCCAGTGATTATATCAGTGTGTTTGCATTCCAGACCAAAACTCACAAGTGCTTTTCTTTCTTGTAGAAAGCAATGATGCTAGACGTGCTGACTGATCCGTTTTGTAATTCCTACATGGAGCATAAGAAAACCGTTGGGGTGAGCGTATTACTGTTTTATAAGGGGAGGTAATTGAGCAAGACCGGTCATTTTCTAAGCAGCCAGCTGCAAAAGAAATTCACTTTTTATGAACGAACTAGTGGTTGGTGGGGCAGTTTGGTGGTGCAGTGGTCAGCATTGCTGCCTTGCAGTCCTGGAGCCCTGGGTTCAATTCTACACCTGGGGTGCTGTCTGTGTAGAGCTTGTATTTTTTTGCTGTGTGGGTTTTCCTCCAGGTGCTACGGTTTCTTCCCAAAGACATACTGGCAGGTTAATTGGCTTCTGGGAATTCAGGCCCTAGGTGCAATTGGGTTCTTGTCTGTATCTGTGTGTGCTCTGTGATGGACTGGTGGCCATTGCTTGCTGGGATCAGCTCCGGCTCCCCATGGCCCTGAATTAGAAGATGCAGTTACAAGATGGATGACACATGTATGGCTTGCTGTATTGTTCCTTGTTCAGTTTGCCAGCTGCAGTTGGCAGCGAGTGGGCATCAACGGTAGACAAAACATCACATTTGGTCTGATGGTCTTATTACTTGAAGAGGAAAGAACACAGCACCATTAGTGCTGAAAAGTCAGGCCTGTCAAGTCTACAGCCGGTCACCACAAAGTGCCCTGTGTTACTCAGCGGTCTGAGTGCAGGACCTTGACTGAGAGTTAGTACTGGAGCAGCGAAAGATCTGAGCCCAGCACTTCACGTACTGAGCAGTCTAGCTGTTTCTGTGTGTAGAGTGAGGTGTGGGTCTAGTACTGCTGTGGAATAGCAGGAGCTACAAGCCTCTTCTAAGTATTATTAGCTTTATTTTCTATACCACCCTTAAAAGCAATCATATCAAGTGTTACAGCTGTGGTAGGCAAGCTCGCCAGTTTAATTCACCAGTGTGAGTCGTGTGGAGCTTTAAAAAGACACATTCCTTTTCAGATTCCTGCTGCAGTCTGATGTCACTGTGTAAACTCTGGAAAAGGGTGTTGCTCCTAGTGTGTGTTTGTATATATATATATTCTGGTGCTAGAGACCTTGCCCGGAGTCAATTTCTGTGATGGCGTTTGATGATTGCCGTATGAATTTTTTACGATTTCCAGCTCCCAGAGGAGAGGCCGAGGGCTGTGAAGGGAGGTGTTGGGGGGGGCTCTGAAAGGTCAGTTGAAGCGGCAGTCTGACTCTCAGGCCTTTCACACCTGCATTAAATATTTCATCCAGCTGGCCTTCACTGACCTTTCTTTCAACACAAAGGCCAGAGAGAGAGGCACACGCACAGCCCTAAACATAAACACACACATACTGCATATAAACATCCATGTGTCCTTCACATGCAGGTGGAGCTGCAGCAGAGTCACCTTCACTTTGAAGACTGTATTAATAGCACATTTGTGAGGAGGGAGTGGTGTCACATCCTAATCAGAAGCACCCCCTCCAGTTTCACTGAGCAGATCTGTTTTATAAACACCTTGCACAGTCAATCCGCTCTGAGCCTATTAAACTAAAACAAGGGAACAGCCCATCACTTGCTTCAGTCCCCAGAAACAGCATCCTGTGACTCATCCAGCCCACACAGATCAGCTTCCTTATGTGTGTCAAAACATCCAGGACTGTCATGGCCAGACACACCCACCTCACCCTGACGCAGCAGGGACACCGAGGTCATGCCTGGCCAACACTTCCTTCCCCAGACACTCAGACAAGCGCGCCCAGAGAACGATAGGTACTCTGGCCTCTACTGTATACTGCACATAGACTTGACATACTGTATGATAAATAAGTTGCCTAGAACACAAAAAGGAGTCATGATCAAAGTCAAGCCACTGAAATGGGTAATGGATGCAGCAGGCAGCTTGAAGAACCGGTCATTATTGTTCAGCTGAAATACTGAACTGGATCCCAAATGACCACAAATGATCAGGAAGAAGACCTCTTGTAAGATGGCAAGATAGAGGCAGTCAGTTTGCAGTGTCTTGATGGATAAGAAGAGCTGAAGACTCAAACAGACAGAGAAACTGGACAGGCTTTCATCCAGCAGTTCGTGGAAAAAGTTGAAGATGATCATGATATACATAATAATTTGAGAGTGTGATCATCCTGCTATTCAGCATGTTGTACAAAAAACTAACTATTTACACCAGAGGCCCCAGAGGGCACACAAGGCCAAGCTGACAGATGTTGCTTGGTTTTTTAGTACAGCCTCATTAACTCCATGCCAGGGCTTCTCCTTTTAATGTGGCAGAGCTTGGTGAGTCTCAATGTCTCGTTTCCATCTTACTGTCACACTCCTCTGTGTATGCCAGCTCGGTTCTGTCCAGTCAGGAGTTGGGAGTGCATCTTAGCCTGCAGTAAAGTTTTCTTTAATCATCTCTAATTTACTTCATGTTTGTTCCAAGCCAGTGAGCTGGCAGTAATGTGGTTAGATCTGCCTACGTTCTCTGGTGGCAGTGTGTTCTGCTCCCTACTTTTTGCTTTCAGGAACTGCTGCCCTCCAATAATGCTCGTGCACAAGGTTGCTTTCTGTGAGATGCAGAGATCCAATGATCTCTTATCATTCCACATGAGCTTCGCCCTCATCTCCACTGCTGACGCCCACTGGCACGCCTGTGACACAATCAAGGGGCAAACCAGGAGCAAGCACATGATCTCAGACAGCTGGCGCTGTCAAGAGTGGAGTCAAGCTCACGATGATCCTCTTTCAGATATGCTGCTCAGCCACCTCAAGGTACGTCTGTAAGAAAGACGGGGAGGATAATATTTAAACAACTCAACTCAATCCGAATCAGTAACGCCCGCCGAGATGATAACTGCAGCTCTGATTTGCTCTGTGAGTTGGACTTGTCTGAGCTCAGCAGGGGAGCGTGGCTGGAGGACTCAGATGGGGGCTGGGAAGAGGGTATGGATCTCTCTGTTATCCAGTGACATATGGGCCTGGAAGAGAGGAATGTTCTTTCACTGTTTCTTTGATCTGGTCCCCCAACACCCCTCCTCCCAAGGGTCTTTCAGGGAGATAACTTCCCATCAATCAATGAGCAGTCCATTAGCCAGTGACACTTCCGGCCACAGCCAGGACTACGTGGACAGCCCGGCTGCAGAGAGGAGCCTGTACACAGACAGAGTGTGGGAAACCTCCCGATACATAAAGCAGGTCCATATCAGCTCAAATGGAGCTTCTTTCCTCCAGTGACTGATCTTTGCCAGCTCTTTACCACTTTGTTGGAAGGGATTGGCACACCCAGCTGTCTGTAACTCCACACAGCAGCCCTGTTTTGCCCGCTTAAGCCGGGTTTAGTGGATTTAGCGTGTCTTGGAGTTTGTGTTAATTATGCTCCCCCTTCACTGTATTTGGAGCCAGTGAGATCAATCTTTCCCAGATTGTGATCTAAACAGGGGCTCTAATGCGATGGACATGCTCTGTCTCCAGGACTGGCCAACACGTACTGTTCTGTCCTGGGTTTTAGTGACCGAGCAAGTATTCCCTGGCTTAATTATTGACCGGGATTTAAAGGGGAACTGCATTAACTTATTAAATCTCGGTAACAACATAAATTAATTGATGGTATCGCAAAATTGGACAAATTCTGAATTAAGCAAAGAAATGTTGAACTTTGTAAAAGTACTGTATGGTTGTCATGTTTTCACAAACCCCTGGTCTCGCCATTGGAGAGAGTGAAAGTTTGCTTGAATTGTGGCCCTTCCTGCTCACTAGTCACCATATTGGCTAATGTAATACGTTGTATGAGTGAATAAGTACAGGTTGTGCAGCAGACATTTCACTGTGGAAATGTGCTCTGCATGCAGAGTTAACAAGTAAGTAGTATTTGTCGGCAAAACAAATCTCGAAGTCGAGAGCAATATTTCTATTGGATTAAAAGAGATGTATTCACAAGCCTGCTTTTTTACAATGTAATAGGGCTGCTATGCCTCACAGAAAGTTTTGTTGCCTCGTTCTGAATTACAGAAAATGAGGGCAATATGGCGCTGTGCATACCTGGACATTGCGTCTGTTTTGTGATGTAAATTGGAGGTTTTACACCTTGCTGTGCACATTTTACTGTCATTGTGGTTTGAAGAGCACTCATCAGTGCCGATTTCTCCTGTCCCTGTTGCAGTTCCCCTTTAAACAGAGACTCTTCTGTTGAATGAGACTGATAGCAACTTTAACGATAGCATCTCGCCCGGCAAGATTCACTGGGGGACGAATCCTCTGGCTTGGAAACAAACAACACTCAATTCTGTCCCTACATGGTAAAAAATGTACAGTATATTAAAGTGACATTTGATCTTAAAATGTTTTGCACACACATAACCCCAATAGAAAGCCACAATTAGATGTGCATGTTTTAGCCACAACACTCTCACTGTCTTCTTGGGCACTGGAACAGTCTGCCCAATGCTGCAGAACTATCACATACCCCAGAGTTTCACCCTGAGTCATGTCAAGGAAACAGGAAATGGGAGATGCAGCCTACATCACAGAAAAACAACTCCGTCAACCTGATTATTGGTATCAAGATTGCCACACTGCTTTTTCCACGTTGACTCATGGTGCACATGAATTCCAGCCACTGTGAGTCCTAGAAAGTGACACTCCTGAGCTGCAGTCAGTGTTAAAACAAAGAAGGAGAAGGAGCCCATACTTTGGTAAAATTCATGGGGATCTATCCGGAGTTCGGAGTTTAGTGATCTTTGGGGACAGAAGGACTGAAGAGTCGGTTACTTGTTCGTTTTCCTGCTGCAAGGCTATGTAACAGCAAGAACTGACCCAACCTGAGCAAGGGCAGACTCTGGCTGAACTGACACACAGACCGCTGATGAATCAACAACCTCTGGACTTTTCCTTCTGCTAAAACATCACCTCTTACATGGGTTATGGCTCATTGTCTCAGAGACGCAGGTCTTCATATTTCTAGATGTGAACAGTTCTATATAGAAGCCTTTCCGGCTCTTTGAAAGGCTAATGGAGAGCTCCTAAGATACACACAAGGAGGTCCAGTGTGTACCTAACAGACATCTTCTCCTGGTTGGAAACCCTTAGAGACAAACTGTTTTCCTCTGACAAGGTCCTCTGACTACTTTCCCTTGGACATGTTCTGTTCATACTGCCCTGTTAAAAGACAGTCTGCAATTCCCAGAGCTATGTCTCCAGTGCTCTGTCATGTACTTAAAGGTTCCAAGGTGTGTACTGAGCATTCGTGTCAAATTACGTCTATTTTTGGTGGCAAAAATGTGCCTCAAGGCAAAGCTGAGTTTTGGCACTACCCTTGATCTGGCGAACACAACAGAAGCTGAGGAAGGAAACGGAGCTGCTGACGCACAAGGTGAGACACCTGTCAGATATGCTTCTGTGACGTCTTGGGAAGATGGGTTTACCACAGTACTGCGTATTTCAGCGACAGAGGTGGCACATCAGTCACAAATACATAAGCTGGTAGTTTATATCTTCTTCCAGATGTCTGATGTCTCATCCCATCCTGACTGACCCCCCCCCCCCCTTTTCCCCTTTAAATCTGCTCTTTGCAATTCCAACAAACGTTTCCAGATTGAACTGGGACAGTGCTTTGGGGAACGTTGTGCAAACTGGGAAACTCAAATCAGAGTTGGGGAGCTCCATTGGTGCTCCACATTCCCATTGATGTGCCCATTGAAGAAACCAGGAATTTTTGATGGAATGGTTCAGTAGAGGGGTGAAGGATGTCTCCACAAAGCCTAGCACACAGGGACCTAGTCAGTACCAAACCCCACAACGCACAACCTGACAAAACCATTGTGCTCCTGGCAGGGAGAGTCATGCAGGTCTCTTCTTGCAACTCCTACTTTGGGGTATACAGTACATGCTTGCTTTTCTGTCCCAGCAGGCTTCACAGTTTGGGTCACATTCACCACCCAGTCAGAAATAACTCCCTATCCAGCTCAGCACCAAATCTAAGCGCGGGAAGGGGTCAGGGGCATGCGCTTCAAGCTGAAAATGTTTTCTCTTTTCAGTGTGTTGATCTAAAAACTTGTTGTTTTTTTTACGTGTTGCTCAGTCCGAGCCAATTATCAGTGGTGCCCATTTAAGGCAGCATCTCTCGGAGAGTCTCTGTGGAGCAGGGAAGCAGAGTGCAGACTCAGGCCCCGCTCTCTCCCGCTCTCCACCCTGGGAACTCGGAGCCATTTCCCTTATATAGAGACGGCCCACCACTCCCCACGTGCTCTCCCAGTTCAGGGCTGCTGGAGATTTTCCCCAGATGTTTGTGCAAAAGTGTCGGAACAGCGTGCCAGCAGTGCCGGGCTGGAGAAAACATTTCCCAGAGCTGGGGCTGTCGGACTGACGGAGCAGAGGCGCACTGAACTCCCAGCCATTACTCTCCGTCTCAGAAAGCAGTCATTCCCTAATAAAGTGGGCAGCTGTGTCAGCAGGCGTAGGCTGCAAAGGAACAAGTTAAGGTTTATTCCTGCTGAAAAGAGAAGCTCGGGTGTGAAGAACCTCCACAGCCGAAACGTTGTGTTTTTTTTCTTCTCTTTCCAGCGTGGAATAAACCTTTGCCTGCCCCTAATAAAGCCTGTGGAAGGCTCTGCTCACGCCTTCCTGTCCTTGCAATTTCTGCATATAATCAGAGTATTTTCTTTTAAGAAAAAAGCTATATTGAGCTAAAAATCTCCAGTATTCTACAGTGTTTCTGCACCAGGAATTATATCTGATGCACTTAGTGGAGCAATTCAAAGCTTGCTTTGAATACAGCCCTCAAAACCTACAAAACAGTTCTCATTCCATTATTTTGATCCACAAATTAAAAGAATTCTAAAACAGGTGCCTTTAGAGATAAAAAAAAATGTTTACTGTAAAAAGCTCTTCATTGTACTTCCAGTGTAGCTGTTATTGTCCCTGATTCTTCCTAATGGGATAGACACACCCCAGATGGAATAAATCAATCATTTTATTTTATATGGCACTCTGAGGTGTCTTGACATGAAAGGCTCTATACAAAATAAGAAATATGTGTTCATTTATTTTAAGATAATTTACTGGGTATTCAATTTAATAACATTAACAGGGGATGAAACAAAGCAACAGCACATACTCAGACTATCACAGAGCATGAAACCTTATCAACTCAGTCATAGTGTCTGCTGTCACATGGTGAATATGAATAAATAAATAGAAAACAGTCTGAACAAAATAAAATGATTATGTCAGACAATGGCGATATGGCAATTAAAATGTTCTTTATTGAAATTGGAAGGCATTTTCTGAAGAAATGCTATTCAGGGCACGTATTGTTCCTGCTATGCAAAAACGTGACGATGCAGAAGAGAAGGAAGGTATTCTAACAGAATATCGGCTCAATCAGGGTTTTATATATTTTTAAAACGACTGTGAAATAAGTTTCGCAGACGCGCTAATGTGCGCCAGTGTCACCGTAGCCATTTCAAAGTACACCTGTCGATATAAGGCGTGAAAGAAAGAATCTGGAAACGTCTCCTGTCTGTTTTCATGTTCCTTATTCTTACTCCCAGGGCTGGAATCTTCCACTGAGCTGTGTTTCGGACAGGCGCAGTGTCTCACTGTGTCTCACTGTGCCGTGAGCGACTTCTGTCTCCCTGATGTCGATCTGCGCACCGCGTCTGCCGTTCAGAGATCTACCGATTGTGAAGAGCTGTCGCTCGGTATTCTGCGCAGTATTATTCCATCGCTAGAGTGTCTGGTTACAGCACGTTCCTAGTCGTGAGGTACAGTATGGAGATGAAATATTCCAGTCTGCTTTTTCAATGTTAACTAGCAGCATCCGCGTTTCTGGAAATTCTGATATTCGCCTCATTTTAAGAAAAATACAAGCCTGTCACCTGCACATTGTACTGTACCTCAAGAGTGCATAAGTGGCTGGTGCTTTCCTTCAGAACGCGCCGCTGTGTTAAGGGCAGAGACTTTAATGTTAATGACGTGCCTGCGCTCTCCTCCTGACACATTCTCACTGGCCGCAACGAGATCATTTAAATTATACGAAGGCAAGAGAGTCCTTGATACAATTTTGTGAATCAGCGAACGCAGACAGCCCGCCTCCTGTGTCTGCGAGTGTGTCTGCCTGCCTGCCCGAAGAAGATGCTGCGGTGTACCCCGGTGTACCCCCAGACTGAAAGAGCTCCTCTCCACTGCAGTGACACGCCGCTGTTTTGTCAATACGCCTGCTGTTAGACCGCTTTTTACACGACCTTGTTAAGAGCTTCTTTCCAGCAAAACCTCCGAGCCTTAGTAATCCTGAAAATCTGACATATCTCGGTTGCAAAGATGTATTTCTACAGTACCATTTAGGTCATAATGAAAGGATCGGATAAACGGGGCACCGGCGGGGAATATTTCTGATCCTCACCTGCGGCGGATGTGACTAGCAACATGAAGGAAAGATTAACGCCCTGTCCATCGAGCAGGTGAAGGACCTGGACACGGGTCACTTTCAGTCGGAGAACTCACCCTTCCCAGGTACAGCTCCGCTAGCCTGTCATCGATCCACTTCTCCACGTCCAGGCGCTTCTGGAGCTCCTTTCTGTTGTACTTCACCGTCACCCGAGCCTGCCTCTTCTGTAGATGGAGCCCAGGTTCCCTCGGCCCCCGGTTCGGCGAGTGGACCTTGTGGTTGTATCGCCTCCCGACCCGGTTGGCTGCCATGGCTTGTCCGGTACAGACGGGCTCGCGCGGCGGTAGGCACTGTCGAGGATGCGAGAGGCACGCGAGTCAGTATCTCTCCAGCTGCAGGGCGAGACGGGAGGGCGGCCGTGCTCTGGGTCCTAGTGCGCCGCGCCAGCCGGACAGTGCACGTCACGCCCTGCGCAGCCAGATCAGCTGCGGGAAAAATCTCTATCAGCGAGATCCTCTTTACTAAACAGGCGCTGAAACTGAAGCCTGGCATTATCACGGACAGCGCTACAATAAACTGTAAAATAAACAGAAATCCCGCTTCCACTGCCCCTATAAAGCGCTGTCAGAGCAATCCGGTGTGCGAGAGTTTTCGATTACATGCTACTGCATTGCAGGGGAAAAAGTCGCTTTCTTTCTGGAGACCCTTCACACCTCTTTACATGGAACACCTGAAAAACTCTGGTGTGGCTCTGTTGTGTCCACACTGGGACCACTGGACTCTGTGTTTCTTCCAGAAAATGTTTTCTCAAGATTTGCAACGTCTGTTTTTTTAGGTTACAGCACGTTCCCATCGTGCTGTTAGGACACTCACCTTCCAGTCTGTTGTTGTGTTACATAATAATAATTGCTTACATTTATAAAGCGCTTTTCTGGACACTCCACTCAAAGCGCTTTACAGGTAATGGGGATCCCCTCCACCACCACCAATGTGCAGCCCCACCTGGATGATGCGATGGCAGACATAGCGCACCAGTACACTCCCCAAACACACCAGCTCTCAGTGGGGAGGAGAGTACAGTGATGAAGCCAGTTCAGAGATGGGGAGTATTAGGAGGCCATGATTGGTAAGGGCCAATGGGAAATTTGGCCAGGACACCAGGGTTACACCCCTACTCTTTTTGAGAAACGCCCTGGGATTTTTAATGACCACAGACAGTCAGGACCTCGGTTTTACGTCTTATCCGAAGGACAGCACCTGTTTACAGTATAGTGTCCCCGTCACTATACTGGGGCATTAGGACCAGCACCCCCTGCTGGCCCCCCTAACACCTCTTGCAGTTGTTCCCAGGAGGTCTCCCATCCAGGTACTGACCAGGCCCACACCTGCTGAGCTTCAGTGGGTTAGCAGTTGTGAGTTGCAGAGTGGCTGCTGGCCATATCATCATGCTAACAAAGCAGCAGCAACATGTGTTGTGTTTTGCTCAAAAAAGCAATGCAAATATGGCAAATATTGAATGGCACATTCAGTGGCACACACAAAAACATATGCAGGACAGGAGTAAAAAGAATGAAAAACAAATCACAGCACGTTGATCCAATAAAACCCAAACTGAATTACACACTAAAAGCTATAGTGAAGTGATAGGTTATTCAGTGAGGCTCAAAAATGTTGAGTGTCACTGAGTCTCTAATGGATTTGAAGTCTGGAATCAGCAGAGTAAGACCTGAGTCAGCAAATCTCAGATTAAGAGTTGGGGTTGACTCATGCAATAAGCCCTTAAAATAACCAGGAGCTGGGACATTATACATGAACAGGAAATCCATTGTGTCTGTTTTAAATCTCACTGGGAGCCAGTGCAGTTTTCAAAGAACAGGAGTTATGATGTCCTGCTGATACAGGGTGGTGACTCCTGGAAACACTCAAGCCTATGTAGTATCTTAGTAGCTCTGCTAGTAAGTAAGGTGACACAGTAAACTCATCTTGTTATGCTCAAAACATGAGCTGCAATTGACAACACAGGATGAAAAGGTACACAAAGTCCTCTCTTATTTCCATCTAGAGTTTGAGCACCATCAACAACACACTGATGTCACCCACCTTGCAGGGTTGATGTTTGGAGCCTACGAATGTAATCTCCTTCTTGGTGGAGTTCAGTGTAAGGAAGTTCTGTCACATCCATATCAAAGACATGAGACACCTGTAATGTGCAGAGACTGCAGCAGTGGTGTCTGATTTGGTCTGAAAGTCCAGCGGTATAATCAGTGTAGCAGTGAGGTCACGCTCCTGATGCCCAGTTCAGGAGGAGAAGACTATTAACTGACTCACTGTGAGAGGCCATCAGACATCACATCACTGGTCAGCAGAGGGAGGAAGAGACTGGTTCCAATACAATACCGATGGTGAGTGAATGGTGTGTAGAAGCATCATGAACAAGGCTGGAGTAGAGAGGAGATCTGCCCATCTATACTGTACCCCTATATGGCAGCTGACATCCTCCACAAGCCTGACGTCAGGCCTACATTCTTCCACAGGTGGCATCTTGTTGTCTTCGTACCGGCAAGAATAACGAGCAGAAGGAACCAGCTTGAGTCTTTCTAGGAGCCCAGCTCCTGAAGGCCTCACGTCAGGGCGGCAATAATAAAGAGCCCCTCAGCCACAGGACACACTGATCCCCTCCGCCCAGCGAGCTGAGTTCACCAGGCGGGGTCTGTGGAAGGTCAGAGCTCACTCGTCACCGGACGCGGGGGGTAGAGGGAGGCCCAGGCCCGCCGAGACAGCCTGTTGACAGAAACACTCAGTTCAAATGCTTGTAGGCTGGAAGCAAAACCACTACAAGAATTGGTTTAGTCCACTCTGCGGATTCACTTATGTACTGGAATCTTGACGTGCTGATTAAAGCCCAAATCATCCAAAGACCTACAACATCAGCAGCAGCTGAGCAGCTGGGAGAATCCATGTGTGTAATGAAATCACACTTACAAGAAGTAAGATGCATCCTCATGTAGTGGAGCTAGTTCGGACACGGTGACGTCATTGTCCTCCCTGTGCGGAGCAGGGCTGGGGGAGGTCTCCTTTAGCTCACTCGGCTCACTGGCTCCCTGCAGCGTTACGCCGGAGACCCGGGTTCACACCGCAGGTGTTGTGGGACGAACCGGCAGGGGCACGAGCCCGCGCGGAAACGAGACGGTCACACTTAGAAGGGACAAAGCAGTTAATACCCCTGAAAGCCACTAAGTAGGTTTGGTGGCCGGTGACCAGAACTATCTATAGTGTTATTTGAAACCCGCAGCCAGTAAGCGTGTGCAAGCAACTGATGTGAACGTGCTGTATCATGAGGAGCCCAGCGCAAACAGAAAACATGCCGCGCGGCTCCCGAAGGAATTGACCGAGTCCCATGTAGGCCGGGGTGTTGCTGCCACCTTGTGGTAGCAGCACCAACTGCACGGGAGAAATAGTTCCAGTTCCAAATGGGAGTCTGTGTGAGCAGAGCATCCTGAGGCGACGTTATCGAACCACACATGACGTCACGTGAAATTAAGATATGTAAATAAGGGCTTTGGGCAGCTCGCAGAACACCGTGTTATTTCGGTTCCTACTGCTGTATTGATGTTAAAAACAAACAGTTATTCAGAGGGACATGCACCCAGCACAGGTGTGGTGGGCTATTTCTTTCATCTGCATCACTTTATATTCCTGAATTTGCACTTTATTGTTTAGTAACTGATGTTTCACCTTACAGAGTTCCTGTGAAATTCACAACTTTGTGTAAAAATATACAGCTCTTTAAATTCTTTAAAAAAATAGAGCTCTTTAAATTCTTTAAAAAAATACAATGGAAAAGAACTCTGCAAACAAAACATTCTCATGGCAACCACCACCAAAACAAAAATGATAGTTACTAGCAGTGTTACAATCCTTACCATTACATCTCAGGTTAAGCAAAGCTGGCTTTGAGGGCAGAGCTCTCAGGAAAAACAGGCAGCTGCTGTCAATGGCACATGTGGACCAGTAGGTGGCGCCTTTCCCTGTGGAACAGAACTTTCAAACCAGTGCCGTGGTTTGGTGGCAGGGGACACAGTGAAATATGTGCCTTCTTATGTGTGAAGCGTTTTGTGATTCCTTGTGATGAAACACTAATTACAAATACCACGTTACTCTTATTTCAGATTGTAAATAGTCTCCACGTACATCCATACCAAGCCTGACACTGATGTGGCTGTCTCTGTTCTCTCTAATTGCATCTCTGACATAAAAACATGGATGACTCAAACTTTCCTTCATCTTAACTGTGACAAGACTGAGGTCATGCTTATTGGCACCCCTAATCAACTTTGTAAAGCCAGTCCTGTAACCCTGTCTGTGGATGGTACTGTACTTGAGCTTCAGTCTAAATTGAAAAACCTGGGATTTGATCCAGGCTGACATTTGGCCCACATGTGCAGCATATTGTCAAAACATCTTTCTTTCACCTCAGAAACATCGCCAGACTATGCCCTATGTCATCACTGACTGGCTGAAAAATGTACAAAATTCGGCAGCCAGAATCCTGACCAGGTCAGGTGAAAGTGATCACATTACTCCTATCCTGGAGTCCTTGCACTGGCTTCCTGTCAAGTTTCGTGTCGCCTTCAAGGTCCTCATGCTCACCTATAAGGCTCTGCATAGCTTGGCACCTCAGTACCTGTCTGAACTATTATCGCCCTACTCCCCACCTCACAACCTTCGCTCTTCTAATTCTGGTCTCCTAACAGTCCCCCAAGCCCGTCTACACTCTATGGGTGACAGGGCCTTCTCCTGCTGTGCCCCAAAACTCTGGAACTCTCTCCCCAAGGATACCAGAGTTACCTTCCCTAAACGCCTTCAGATCTAGAATCAAAACCTTCTTCTTAAGAAGAGCCTTTACTGAACTGGCTCTGTTCTTTACCTGCTCCTACTGTATTCACTACCCCCTCTACTGTCTCTTCTCATCGTACTTTTTATTGTGTATATCTTGTGCATTATTATTACTACTAGTACAACAACCGTTTACAGAGACGTATGGGACTATTCCATTTCAACATACACAACTGTACCGGTATCTGATTTGAACACGAAATGTGTTTTCGCCTATTTCAAAAAGTCAGAAGAAATGTAAGTAAGAAGAAACAGATACACTAACGTTGCAGTACTGCAGTTAACACAGCCCCTGAAATGAAGTCAGTGCTTGTGTTCGTCACAGACAGTAAGGTCGCCCTGTCCCTTTAAGAGGCTCTCACCTGTGCAGGTAGGTAATTTTAAAAAGTCAAAACGAGAAGTTACGCGTGGGAATCTGTCCATCGTGCAGGGGAAAAAAATGCACTTCTCTTTTTCGCAGAACAAGCGAAAAGTCTCACCAGGACGGTCACCTCCGACACACACAGAAGAAGCAGGACAAGAGCTGGCAGTGACGTCACACGAGGAAGTGAGGCCAGGGACCGGCTGGCTCGCTCTGGTTCCTGTTGTTTATAGCAGAGACGCACCTGTCCAGGTCAGGCATTGGGAACTGTAGCGCAGCGTAACTACAGGAAGTGCTGGGAGCTCCGCAGGACTGAAACTCAAGCTCCAGTCACAAGAGACTGTTAAGTTTTTTCTTTCGGTGGCATAAAAAGTCCCCACATACAAATATAGTTCAGGGCAACGCTTGGTCTTGGCGTTTGCTCCGGAAGCGACAATGGCACAGGTGTGGTACGCGTTCGCCGCCCTCTGTCTCTTTCTGTCCGGGACCGGACTGGCTCAAGACCTGGTGGAGAAGGACGGCTGCCCCGAGGCGTTCGTGACGCTCACCGGTCAGGGTCTGGACCAGCAGTCCTTCGACAAAGGGGCCAGCTACTCCGGTCACCTGCCCGAGGTGTCGGACGAAGCGTCCTGCCAGCAAGCCTGCTGCGGCCACAAGGACTGCACCCTGGCGCTGCTGGAGAGCACGGCCGGGGGCTCCGCCGAGTGCCACCTGGTCAGCTGCCTGAGCGCCGGTCGCGACGTCTGCGTCCTGACCGCCAAGGACGGCTTCACCGCCTTCCGGGTCGCCCTGGTCAACAGAGCCGGGAGCAACAGCACAGGTAACTCCGAGCTCAGGGAGGACGGGAGGGTTCCCCTGAACTTCGCGTCAAGATATGAGGCTCGAAGTCAGTTTTGTCCGCAGTATACCCGCCCTCTTTGTTTCAGAAAGTAAAAGCAGACTTATGCCGTGTGGGTTTAGATGTCGCAGTCGGTTGGCGTTTTCGTGACGGTTTTGGCCAGCAGTCCAGAGAGCAGAGAGTCTCGGGCAGTTGCAGTCTTTCGGCCGGGCGGTTGTAATCTGGGTGCGGACTGGAGATTTCATGTTTGCATGTAAATTTAAGGACTGGCACAGATGTGAGGTGTCGGTATACCTGTTGTGCACAGCGGCTCGGGAATCTTCCGCCATTGTTTGTCTTCCTGCTAGCCAGGACTAGTTCACGTAGAAGAATATTTTCCTGTATGTAAATACCGCACCAGGTATGTGCGGTGAAGGACTGGAGAGACACAGCACACGGGGTTCTCTATAGAACATGACTGAGAAGGTTGGCCAACGGCAAGTCCATAGACAAGAGAGCCCGGACTGCGCTGTTCTGTTGTGCACTCCACCCCCACCACGTTTACAGTGGAGAAAAGAGTGCAAAAAGAGCACCAATATCGAAACGTTTCCCAGCATTTCTGCGCGCACTGTGTACTGACTAACCAGGCCGAGCTGGGCCTCTCACAGGGGTGTTTAAATTCTTATTCTCTGACTTCGTTTTGCGTCCGGCTTGCACAATATCTTTTCTTCTTCTTCTTCTAAAACCAACAGTAAAACTGGTTTGTCAACAGAGGGCAAGAGGGGGATCGGGTTTCGTGTTTTGAAGGTGGATGTGGGAGAAGGGAGGAGGAGGTGTGTCTTAAGCCGAGGTGTTGCAGAGAAAGACAATGTCAACATTTCAATAGGCTCTTTTTCCTTCTTCAACAAACATCCAAACTTGAGCAACAGTGCCTGTAGGGGGGAAAAAAATCTTGATTTACCTTGAGGTAAACATCAAAACATGCTAAGTATCATTTCTCCTCCTACAAAAAATGATCAAATCAACCCCAACTTGTTCACTGGAATACATCTGATTTTGTGATTTAACCACCAGCATGTATCAACATGGAACATGATCCTTAGTTTCCTGTTACTGAGTTCTTTGTCCTTACTTTAGAAATGTAAAACATCATAGGAGAAAAATTCTTGTTTCTTTTGTGACACAAGAACCTCTTTCAAACAGCCTATGAAGATATTTAAATCTAAAATATTTAATTGTAAAACCTCATTATCATTGTAAGGACAGATGGAACAAGTGCTGACTGTAGCATGTTGGAAACGTCTAATCTGAGTTTAGATACTTCTAGTCTTCCAGCTTCTAAAAAAACGTTTTTGGTTTCTGCTGTTGCTCACTGTCTCGCTGTGTTCCACCCTGTCATCTGATAAGAACGTGTCTCAGTGGCCGAGACGCGCTGTTTGAAATTCTGATGCTTGGACGTGTTCCACACAGATGTGTGAAAGGTATTCATATTCGTGCTCAAAAGCCATGGAGGCGCACGACTAATTAAACATGTGCTGAATGTCTCCACAAGCTGCGGTTATTTCCCCATGGCCTTCCAGAGCAAAGCTGGCACCGGCCAGTCTGCCCAAAGCCAGCTCTTCTGCTCCTTGAATCGGTGCCACTATCTGAAACCCTTTCAGTTTTTCAATATTTCTTGCAGTGAGAAATAGTCTTGACAATTGTAAGAGTAGCAGTCAAGTTTCAGGGAAAACGGGGGTCAGTTGGAATAAAAGTGAGCAAGTTTGCTATAAATTAAAAGCTGAGAGGCTGTTGGCTGAGGTTTTTGTGTTTTAAAATAGAGGAAGTTTGGTTAGCTCTTAGGACGTCAGGGCTTTGGCAGTGAAGGGTCTAGACAGATGAGGGTGTGCTCCTAATCCACCCCTGTACATGAGGCGTGAGGGTGTGACAGCACTGTCTGTAGGGATTGGTAAGAAAAACTGTATTGGATTTCCAATAGATCTGTTCAGGTCTCGCTGGTCCTTTGCTTGAACCCTGCCTCAGTTTGGTGCCCGGGGTGGGAATTTCAGGTTTCTCCATGATGGTCTGCCTCTGACCCTGGGGCAGGGCTCACGCTGGCATTCGGTTGCACACATAGCGGCCCCAGGGCCCCTCGGGGGAAACTGGGGGTAATCCTCAGGATAAAATGGGCAGTTTATCCTCATCTGAGGTAAAGAAAACAGGGACCTTTGGAAACTACTGGTAAGTGTATTTTAAACTGAGTACAGGAAGGCACAAAGGGTTGTAGGTGTCTGGGACAAGCTGCCTTGCCATGTGGTTACAGCCGATGATACCCTCGCTACTTTCAATAAGGACTGGGTGGGACTCTGGGATTATTTAGCTGCTAAAACCCAAAAGAGGTAGATGGACCAACTGGCCTCCTCCCATTTGCAAATTTATCTAGGTTAAAGCTAACTGACCAGCCTCATCGTTTCGAAGCAGGATGTGGCTCCACTGTGGCAGTGGTACCAGTCGTTGTGGGTGACCCCGTTTTGCCTAATTTATATCCCCAAGAAACTGTATTGGAACCGAACCTTTCCTGGAGCTACCGTGTACAAATTAAGGGAGACATCTTATATAGCCATCAAAAAATATTTGTAAAACGCAAGATTCTGACAAAGCCCGGTTGA
This sequence comes from Atractosteus spatula, assembly GCF_055471065.1. NCBI lineage: Eukaryota > Metazoa > Chordata > Actinopteri > Semionotiformes > Lepisosteidae > Atractosteus > Atractosteus spatula. The sequence continues at coordinate 75,511,987 of NC_142708.1, read as the reverse complement.
GATCGGGCATCGGCAGAGATGCCACTTTGGGTGTGGAGCAGTTAGCAGCCCTGAAGCACTGGCAGAAGGCAGAAAGACATCCCAGCCCCATCCCTCAGCTAAGCCATCTCTCCCTGGGGGAGAGTGAGAGGGCGGACCAGTTTGCCCAGTAGCAGCACTGCCTCTCTGGAGTGGATTAGACCTTACAGAGTTATACTCTTGGATATGAGACTGACCAGCGTTTTGTTTCTTAATTCAGTTTAATTTGTTTTCCCCCTCTGTGGTGGGTGGCTGTCTGGCTTGGATAATTATGCGTGGTTAAAATCCCCTTTACGTTGGTGTAAGAAAAAACATTTGTGCGCTCCAGAATGTAAAATGGTTTTATAATGCATTAACACATGAAACACATTTTATTCTACCTTTGGTGGTTTGTCATCTGTCTGTTTTCTGGGACTGTGTGTAAACTGTTTGTTTAATGAATGTGATTATCTGTAATGTGTATTATAGACTTAATGATGTCTAGTGTGTTTGTCTCTTTGGGTTATAAATGGAACCCCCACATTTAGCAGAAGCGAGATCTCTCGGGAGAGGGTGGGGGTAGTGGCTGTTTCGCAAGGGGGAGAATTTGCTTAGCTTTTAAAACCACAATACAGAACAAGAACTTGGGATGAGCAGGCTTGGAAAGTGCCGCAGTCAGCTTACAGTGGGACACACCAAGAGCAGCAGGCAGCCTCAATTCAGGATAATGGAATTAAAAAGATCTTGCAGCTAGCAGCTGTAAATGAAGCACGAAGTAATGTACAGTTTTCGAGTGTTATTCCAAACCTTGTAAAGAACGAGAGTAAGATTTACATTGTGCACTTAAAAGCCATGATCTTTAACCCTAGACTTTCAGGGCCATCAGCCAGGATGCGCGACTTGTTCCTGTGTAGTTTACCATTAATTACTTTTAATTAGTTTAACGGGTACCTCTAGCTTGTAGGTAATTATTTTTCAGACACGATGTCATCTCTGGGATACAATGTATCTCTCTCTCTCTCATTGAAGTGTTTTTCACCGACGTCAGCAGCAAGGGCTTGTCTCATTCTGAAAGGCTGTGTCTCCTGCTGGCTGATACTGCTGAAGATTAAGTGGATATGAAGGTCTCAGGCCAGCAGTATGTATCATCAGTCTCCAGCAGGAGACTCCAGCCCCTGCTCCTGCAGAGCCCCAGTCCAATTAGTTTATAGGTCACCTGTTCTTAAAGGTTGACAACACCTGTAAGCTTTTGATCAATCAAGTAAGTAACCTTTCCCATTAAGAGAACTCTGGTCCTAGGGGGCTGAAGAGTACTTTGATTTAAGACGTACAGTAAATGCTCTTTAATTGACTTAATGTATTAAGTAATTTATCTTTTAATTAAAAAGAACACCCTGTTTAATAGATCACAGTGGAATTGTTTCATATCTTTAGAAACTGGTGACCTGAAAAACCATCCAGACTGGGGCTTTGCAGATTCCTGGAGATTTGAGATTCCTGACTTCCAGGGACTGGAAATAAACTGCCAGTGACCAAACAGGCATGATAAGACCTGTTATAATAAAAATTAGCTTTATTTTATATAGCGCCTTTACAAGTGGCTTCTCAAAGTGCTTTACAAAAAATGCACCCAAGTAGAGGAGACAGCAGAATTGCACAACTACAATAAGTGTATGGAATGTGGTAGGAATGTGAAAGGGCAGACACTGAACCTGTTAAAGAAAAATGCTCTTCAAAAGAAGAAGGTTTTGAGTCTGGATGTGAAAGAGCTCAGGGAAGGTGACTTCCTGATATCCTAAGGGATAGAATTCCAGAGCTTTGGGGCACAGCAGGAGAAGGCCCTGTCACCCCCAGAGTGTAGATGGGCTTAGGGGACAGACAGAAGACCAGAATTAGACTATGGAGGCTGCGAGGTGTGGAGTAGGATGATAGTAAGTTAGGTGGGTACTGAGGTGCTGAGCCACGTAGAGCCTTATAGGTGAGCATGAGGATCTTGAAGTCGACACAAAACAAGCAAGTGTTCAAAATACTTGACTCGAGGGCACTGATGAAGTCACCCCCGCAGACTGAGCAGTCTATTCAGACTGAGCAGTGAAACGCCGACCAGAGGACACAGGTGGAAACTGTGTGGAAGTGTATTTAAATGCAGAAAGCAAATGGCATCTTGTCCGTTTGCTAGCGTGTCGATCCCAGGATCTCATCCGGTCTTTTCATGCAAGAAGCCAGGGGTGTTGTCAGCTTCCACTGCTGTCTGTGGTAGCTTGTTCCACTCTCCCACCACCCTTTGGGTAAAGAAGCGCCTGGCTAGATCAGAGATGGGTGGGCTGTTCCTTGGGTAACTGTGGGGTCTTGTTCAGCATCATCATGTCCCTCTCGATTCTGTGCGAGAGCCCTGTTGGTTACGGGGTGAGACTTGACGACTGTGGTGTCTCTCTGCCCTCTCTCAGATAACTGCCTCGCCCCGGCTGTGATGGGCCCCTGCCGCGCCTCCTTCCCACGCTTCTACTACTCGGTGGCCAACCAGACCTGCCTGCCGTTCACCTACGGCGGCTGCGAGGGCAACGCCAACAACTACGAGACCATGGAGCAGTGCGAGGCAGCCTGCAGCGGGGTCAAAGGTGAGTCGGCCGGCCCTGTCCGACACCTGTGGCGACTCCCGGCCGCGGGACCCCAGTGCTTGCTCTCCTTTGCTTTAAACGCCGCCGTCGTGAGCTACTGCGCGATGCCAGTCGCACAGCAGCTGTGACCCCCTGCTCCGTTTTAAACTGCGGGTACAAGTTTGTCACATTCTGGTCCTGGAGGTTTTCCATTCCTTCTACATTTCTAAACAGCCAAAATGGTCTCGTTATTGGCTAAACTGAAGCACTTGAGCAGGCGTTCATATGCTGGTGCTTAGAGAAAACACCAGCTGTCCAGGACTGGAGATCAGCTTGCCCGATCTAGAGCGGTGCTGTGTGGTTGTACTTTATATTGTTTGTGGCTTAAGGTTATAGCATCTGTGCTTCAGCAGTATTCTTGCAAGTGTGAGGTGAGCACAGGTGCAGTGCTGGGCGTCAGGCACTAGGGGGCTCTTTCAGCGTCTTGAGTTGCAGACGGATAATTTACTTATGAGATCAGTCGTGTTAAAATGACTGCAGATAAAATGCTGAAGCACAGAACAAGCTTGCTCATGTCTTGTGTGTCCTGCTCAGCGTGGGGAAGGGAGAAACTTATCCCATTAATGTTTAACTGGACCACTCATCTATTCTTCCTGGCTTCAGCTGTTGAGAAGTTAAAACATACAGAAAACCTGCTGCAGCAAATGTTCAAGCTCATAATGCAGCTGAGTTATGTGTATCATTTATTATAGCATTAATAATCGAATTATAAATCCACAGATTGAAACCAATAATACAGAATTAATTGCAGCATATTAAGGTTCAGTGAAGACGCATTAGCTCAAATTTTTTCAGGAGGGAGGGGAATTAACAGCAGTGACAAGCAAACAGGAAACAAAGAGCCCTACACCCCAGCTTCAGCCCTTACCTCACTAGGATTTGTTTTAAAGTGGTTTACAAATAATTACCTAATTAATTGAGTGGGTTGTCAGATTCAGTGGAAGCATTTGTCATTATTCCTGGTCTTCTGCAGTTCTTGATGAAGAGTTGTATAACACATATTATATGGTTTCCTTTTGATCCATTTGGCAAACAGAGGTAGAAAAGTGTCTGGAGATGGAGCTTGTTCTGGTGTGTCCGAGAGGTGAGCGCCAGGAACTGTAACTGAAACATGCTGTAACGCTGGGAAAATCCGAAGACGGAGAATATAAGTTTCTGTGTTGATGTGCTGTTGATGTGTGTGAGTGTTGGAATTGGAGGGGAGGGTTGGGCAGTGTTACTGACAAGAACTCCAGGGCTGGAGAGGGGAGTTGTTTTTGAACAGTGGTACAGATTCTTTAAGTTTTTTTGTGGCAAATATTTTCTCTGAAAGCAGGTCCAGATTATGTAATCCTGGTATCTGCCATGAACAAAATTGGAACAGCAAAGCAAATTGGAAGGTCAAAGCATCGCTCTTTCTAGGGCTGGAAGATCAGTGGAATGTCTTTCATCTAAGCAGGAAATTGGTTCGCATCACCCTGTTCATGTAAAATGCACATTTGTGGCGCAGAGTTAACTGAATGGTTTGCTGTGTGAGTGTTTTAATCTTATGGTTTTCAGCCCAATGGCTTGGAAACTTGGAAAGCTGTTAGTGCAGATGGAGCTGTGAGTGCCTGTTCCCACTTCAAAAGTAACCTGAAGGAAACCGTTGGACACGCAAATGGTTCCTGTCGAGCTCACTTTGCAACACAGACAGCCTGCCTGCCTGGGTTTCTAATTCACCCTGCATGTCTGGGCGTGTAGAGAGAGGTTATGACAGGTTGCCCAGGAAGTGTAACCAATCAGAACTGGAATGGATCATCACGATAGATCCAGAACTCAGAAAGTCTGCCTTTCTGGCGCAGAAAGCGTGAAACTGATCTCACCCAAGTGGCCTAACGTATCAGAACTGATTAAACACAGGCAGCGAATGCAGAAGTGAAGGCTGAGGCTGATCTTGGTAGTGCAGCTGATGTAATGAAATAAGTTTACAATAGAGAGAATTTCCTGTGAGACAGGTGGCTTTGTTGCTCTTTGTTCCTGTACCATTGAAAGCTCCTGTAACTGTGAGGATTCTGGTTTTGGGTGTGGGGGGTTTAAATTAGGTGTAGAGGAATTCTTTTTAAGTTGCCTCTCTGTTACTCTGTTGCAGGTTAAGGTTCCAAAATATACCCCAGCCAACGGTATCAACCCAGTTTTTCTCAGATGCTGGAGCCACCCTGTAATCTTAGCAGTTCTTAAATAAAAAGGCTTCTGTTTCTGACAGCAAACTGGCTCGGTGCTTCATTCTTTACTTAAAGCCTTTTTGCTTCAGTGTGTAGTTGTTAAAGGATGGGTTTTCAAACTGGTGACCTTGAGCACTAGCAGTGTAGCTGTAAAATGGCAACTTGTATGCAGCTTCTTACAGTTCAGCTTAAAAAGAACCGTACGTAAACTGCACAGATCTTAATTAAAAACTCGGTATAAAGGGGTGAGTGACTCTGGCTTCTAATTTCATTTAAATTTAAACAACAGGCCTTGAGCCCTTTTCAGCTTGTCTTCTGTGGCCCAAGGAAAGGGCTATTTATTGTCTTGGTTCATGAAATAGTTCAAACAGAAACAAGCAGCTGGCAGAGAGTTTTTCAAAGATACAAAATAAGGGAGCCCCTCTGTTCTTGCATGCAGTGATGTCTGAAAACCAGTGAAAACAATCAGATGGGCTCTGGTGTTGAAAGGCCATTCTGTCCCGGTGCGTTATGCATCACCATGGTGGGGGACACGGGAACAGCTGAGTGGAGCTGGGGGAGCGACGCGGAAATCCCTCTTAAGATCCCCATCCGCAATGGATTGCAGGGAAAAAAGAACTGGAGTCAGTTATCGGTACATTGGCCCCCCCTGGGAATCGACACAGGTGGGGATGGGCCTTTCACTAGGGCAGTAGTCCTCGGTTGTTTACCACCAGACGTGACGCTGTGATGTAATCCTTTCAGGGAGTGTACAAAGGAGTCTAAGTTGTGTGCTCAGACCAGGGGGCTCTGGGAGAGCTGACAAACCTGTCTGGCCGCCTCAGCCGATGCATCAGGAGTTTTTTTCCACGTGATGGTGACTCACCTGGCACACAGGCCCAGCCCAGCCCCTGTGCAAGCAGACAAACACGCTGAACTGGATGGGACCTGAAGTTCAACACTTAACCAGCTCCTGTTCCCACCGGCCTGGCATCACCTGAGCATCTGTGTGGATTTCACCCTGGTATATCGATGGGGTGCTTTGTTAAAAATATTCTTGAATGTCATTAAGACTGTGGAATCTTTCCACCATCATCTGAAAATCTGAATTTGATGTTTTTTTTCTGTGAAAGCTTTTTTAGCACTGTGATTTATTTTATTTTTTTACAAAATCTGTTGTGCAGGATATGCTGGAATGTTATGCTAGACTTAGAAGGTTTTCTTTTTCTTGAGCTTAGCTTTGTTGACGCTTTAAATATGAGCAGGTTTACCCAGGCATAGCAGAGGGAGGATTACGAAGCAGATTAGAGAGATTAATGCTAAATAAAGGATTGCCTGGCCTATCTCGACCACCTGGTTTTCAGGAACAGTCCCAGAATCCAATCAGGGCTCATATGTGCCCCATAAGTCAGCGTCCCCTAGCATGATTCTGCATATCTTTCTAGGACAGATGTTCCAGGCTCCATTCCTCAGGGGGACCAGAATCAGTGCATTTTCTATGTCTTTTGTCGTCAGAAGCTTAAGGCTGAATACTAGAGCTGAACTGATTTGCTTTAACCCTGAAAAGGATGGGTTTCAGCAACTGTGTTTTGTATAATAGAAAAGTGTGGAATAAATTTAATATAGAAATTTTGGGTAGCCCACTAAAATGGTTTCTTATTTTTTCACGTGCTCGAAATGATTTTGATTTGTAATTCTTCTTTTGAACTCGAGTAACATTTTGTGGCCAAGCTGGTATCACTAGTTACCCGATAACTTTTTGATGCTGCAGAGATCGTAAATGATGGCATTTCAAGATTCTGTAACGCTTTTATAGAAATGTAGCATGTGGGCGCTGCTGCTCTTTGTGTGCGCCTGTCAGGTCACGCATGCCCCAGCTGTGAGCTCTGGAGTGGATGGACTCTGTGTCACCTGTGCCGTTTCAGGGAAGGCGTTATCTGATTGCTTTAACACGCACATACCTGAAGAGCTTGAGGGAGTGGAAACTGGAGGAGGCGGGAAGGTGCAGCCATCTCCTGCTCTCGTGTGTCTGTCTGTCTCCATGCCCTTTCGTGTAACCCGAGCGTAGGAGTGGAGTGGAAGGAGTGTAGTTAATGTTGACGGTGTCACTGTATTTTCCGTTGCTGCTCAGTCACACAATGCGCACAGCTCGCCCTGCCCCTGCTGACGTTCGAACCCGGTGGTTTGCGGGCTCTGAGCATGGGTAGCACCATGCCCTAGGTAAGACCACTGCATCAGAAGACCGGGTCCTCTGCTTTGGCAGAGTGTCTCGCTGCCCAGCTTGCAGGGGGTGCTGTCACTTCTGTGCCTTCCGTCCCACGCGCAGTCACAGGGGCACGGAGGGGGCGCGTCATCACTCACTGCCCCCGTTTCTCTCCCCAGCTCCTGCCCCCGCTGATGACAAGCCCTCGTTCTCCAGGAGAATGGCTCCCGTCCAGCAGAATGGTAAGTGCCCACATGGCTTGGGGGGGGGGGGGAGCCCAGCAGGCAGTCTTGTCTTGGGCAAGAGGCTGCAGCAGTGCGCCAGGGCTTCGGGCCCGGGGGGCTGTGGGGCTCGGGAGACCGGTCCCTGAGCCCCGCTTGCTCTGGGGTCAGTTCTTCACTCCCAGTGGGATGAGCAGGATTGTTTGGGCGGGCGATTTTGTTTTTGCCCAAGAGAGCTCTGCAGTCTTTGGGGTTAAATCCTGTTCACGTCGGCATGCGCTTGGGGTGCTTGGGGTCATGGTGGCAAACCCCATCCCTCGACAGTCCTGACCCCACTAGTTCCAGGTCTGCGCTGCGCGTCTAGCCGGGAGTGACGCCATTTCTTCCGTGTCTTCCCAGCCGACCTGCCCGAGGGAGATGGCAAGACGATGCCCGTGGACGAGTATGCAGGTAAATTCCTTCCCCAGCGTGCGCTCCAGGTGGTCGATCTCCAGTCACCCCTTGGCTGCCGTGACTGAGAAGAGCCGCAGGTCTGAGTCTGGCTGGGTGTCCGCGAGCCTGAACGCGGCTCCTGCCGGGGGTAGGGTGGAGTGGAGTGGGGTGGGGTGAGGTAGAGTGGGATAGGGTCAAGCTGAGTGGGTAGGGTGGAGTGGGGTGGAGTGAGATGAACTTGAGTGGGTGGAGTGGAGTGGGGTGGTGTATGGTAGAGTGGGGTAGGATGGGAGTGAGATAGGAGTGGGGTGGGATGAACTTAAATGGGAAGAGTGGAGTGGAGTGGGGTGGTGTGGTATAAGGTAGAGTGTGGTGGGGTGGAGTGAGATAGGAGTGGGGTGGGATGAACTTGAGTGGGTCGGGTGGGGTGGAGTGAGATAGGAGTGGGGTGGGATGAACTTGAGTGGGTAGGGTAGGGTGGGGTGGAGAGAGATAGGAGTGGGGTGGGATGAACTTGAGTGGGTAGGGTAGGGTGGGGTGGAGAGAGATAGGAGTGGGGTGGGATGAACTTGAGTGGGTCGGGTGGGGTGGAGTGAGATAGGAGTGGGGTGGGATGAACTTGAGTGGGTCGGGTAGGGTGGGGTGGAGAGAGATAGGAGTGGGGTGGGATGAACTTGAGTGGGTCGGGTGGGGTGGAGTGAGATAGGAGTGGGGTGGGATGAACTTGAGTGGGTAGGGTAGGGTGGGGTGGAGAGAGATAGGAGTGGGGTGGGATGAATTTGAGTGGGTAGGGGAGGGTGGGGTGGAGAGAGATAGGAGTGGGGTGGGATGAACTTGAGTGGGTAGGGTGGGGTGGGCGCTGAGCTTTCCAGCTGCAGCCGCTCTGTCCATCTCGGTCCATCTCTCGGCCTCGTCCGGTCCACACGCGCTCCCACTGCCCCTCTCAGCCCTGGTCTCCGCCTGTCCCGTCCTCAGAGAAGTGCGAGGCCCCGCTCAAGGTGGGGTTGTGCCGGGCCTCCATTCCGCGCTACTTCTACAACAAGACTACCCACACCTGCCAGATGTTCATTTACGGGGGTTGCCACGGAAACCAGAACAACTACCTCTCGGAGGAGGAGTGCCTGGCCTCCTGTCGAGGTGAGTATCTCGCCGTGCAGTTATTCACTATAATAACCCTCTCCTGACAGGACCCAGCGCGTCGGCTTCACCATGGCTGGCAGCTTGTTCCACACTCCTGCCACCCCTTGTGTAAAGACGTGCACTTTCAGAGTCCGTGCCTTTGAGGGTTTAGAATAGTATCGGGGCTTTTTTATTTCTTATATTTAAGACAAAACAATATTCAAATCCTCTCCCTTAAGTCCAGGAATATAGCTCGTTGTTTTTGAAGGAGGAGGAGGTCGCTTGTACTGTTCTGTTTGAACTGCTTATTACAGAACAGATGAGAAATGTCCTTTAAGGAAGAGACAGTGTGGTTTAAGATGGGTCCCATGTGTCAACAGAGCAGAGAAAATTCAATCCAGTTTGGGCAATACTGTTAAAAGCTGCTTGTTCTTTCACAGTTTCAGTCATCCCTGTGCCCAAGAAAACGGCCACTGACTCTTCCAAAGAGTACCATGGTATGTGTGTTCTTTCTTTTTATCATTCCCTTACACGTAAAGACTGGACTAAAGGCTGTCTGTCACTCTCCGTTCGTCTGTCTCTCTGTCAGTCTGTTCATCTGTTTTAGTATTGAAGTAAAATAAGTTTAAAAAATAATTCAGTATTTAAGGTACGTTGACTTTATAATAAAATTCAGCACTTCACATACATAAGGCTCTTGGTTTTTGGTGTTTATTACTGTCATGACTCATGCACTGAAACACTCCCAATTCCAAAACCAAGGTGCTGTGCTTTTCGCTGCTTTCTCGTCCCAGAGCTCTTTGAACGGCCTGGACACGTATTCCTTTCCCCCCCAAGCACAGTGTCTCAACTCGTTAAAGTCCATAGCCCTGCAATCACCCTGAACTCCAGAGAGCGAGGAACACGGCCCACTAAACTGGAGTCTAGTCATGATACTCAAAACGAAGAGCCCTCTGTGTGCACTAGGTGGCGCTGTTCTGCCAGAGCACAGTAATGTACAGAGACAGGAGCTGCTGCTGCGCTAAGCTTCCTCTCTCTCCCTGAACAGACTCCTGCCTGGCCTCACCCAAGGTTGGACCCTGCCGCGGCGCCTTCCCCGCCTTCTACTTCAGCCCCAGCACCCAGGACTGCCTGCCCTTCACCTACGGGGGTTGCCAGGGCAACCAGAACCGCTACAACAGCGCGGAGGAGTGCCTGGCCCACTGCCTGGGGTCACAAGGTACCGACTGGAGCGGAGCGGTCCAGACAGATAGTGAGACAGGCTGTGAAATCCAGCTGGGAGTAGCTTACAGGTTCACTTGAAGTAGCACGACCGCGAAGCAAGCGCGTGAGTTTTCCCTCCAGATCCGTTTCTTTCATGAGAGGACGGCCCAGGGCCCAGGTGCTTGGGGGGGGGGCAGGAATGTCTCGTTGCCATGACGTGGGCACCGCTATCCTCGTGCAGCAATGGCGGACGTGAGTGGGCGCGCCGGGGCACCCCCAGCTGGGGATCGGATTTGCTGGCTGGCCTGCAGCTGTGATCATTCAGATACAAGCAGGCTGATCTTGCCTGGCGAATAAGTGAAGCCACCCACAGTGCAGGAATGTCTCGCCTAATGGCAGCTTCGACACAGTGTTCACTGTATATAAGCAATAGGAAGTTGACACTTGTTGTTGTTGCAATCATTGTAGCGTAGCGGGTTTTTGGCTTGGGTATTATCGCAGGGAAATAAAACCAGACATGAAGGGAGAACCTGAGGTCCAGTTTGAAGCTGGCCGTCGGGCTCAGACGTGGGCAGCGACTGGGCAGAATCTGGCTCATATGTTTATCTTTTGCAGGCTATCACAATGGACATGGACATCGTTTCAGCCCAGGTAAGACTTTAGTAACCACTAGCATGAGCAGTGCGAATGAGATCAGCTTGTTTTCCATCTCAGAGTTACTGGGATCACTTCATGACAGATCTAGTTGGACCAGCTCGTGCGTAAGGAACTTTGAGTAAGACAGCAGAAGGGCCAAATAGTTTAAGAAGATGAAGAATTAAGAAAAACACAAGGAGGAAGAAATGATTTATACAGTTGAAGAAATAGAGTGCAATGAACTCCAAATGCAGGTGAAAAGGTGACTAGAAAGCTGAGAGTGAGAGATGGAGGCTCAAATGAAAAACAAAAGGTTTTTTTCAGTTCTGGATTGATTACTATTAGCATAGAAGAGCTGAAGGAGTTAATGGGTGGTCAACACCACTCTTCCTGCAGTCACGTAAGACAGAAGTCTTCTCATGGGAGAATTGCTAATGCTGTGCCCATTCATAAGATTGACAAAACGAAGCCAATTAATTTTAGACCAACAGCTCTGACTTCTGTTGCTGTACGGTTGTGGCAATAATAGTGAGAACTAAACTGAGCATCACCTCTCTGACAATGTGATTCTAGAGGACAGTCGGCGTGCTTAAATTATTCCCGGAGTTAAATGTTGACTGGACAATTTCCTTACTTCCGAATCCCATGCAGGATATATTGATAAAACCACAGCTTGTCTCTCGTCTCTCTTCCCTCTGGAAGCCTTCATCATGGCGACCACTCTGGCCATCATGACGGGGCTGCTGGTCCTGGCCCTGATCCTGCTGTCGCTCAGAAAGGTGCGGCGCCGCCTGCACAGCCGCCGGGACGACAAGGAGGAGCTGCTGCCCCAAGAGGACTCTTCCCAGAAGGCCTGAGGGGTGACGTGCAGTCCCGCCTCGCTTCCCAGAATTCCCCACTGTCCGCACCCTTGCCCCCTCCTGCTCACTTCTGCAACACGGGGCCTGTCGCAACTCTCCCTCTCTCTTCGAACCCTCACTCCTCTTTTGTAGCACGATGCTCTGCTGCCTGTCAGTTTCTTGCCCTTTCCCTGTAGCAGCGAATACATGCCCTCCTCAGTGCGGTGCAGAAGGGGCTGTCCCATTTTCTCCACTGGCCTGTCTCCCAAACCCACGTCTCTACTCCACCGAACAGGATGCAGCAGTGCGCTCAGTGTCAGCCGACATGGTCCATTTCGGTTGCCCAAGCAAGCAGGTGTCGTCCTGCTGATCACGATCTGCAGCTTCCCTTCCCAGCTAAGAAAAATGTCCGTAGTCTCCTGGCAGCTGCGCTCCAACTTTTTTTTCCCCGCGATCAGCATTTTTTTTGCAGCTCCCCTTTTCTTGAGTAGGAGAAGGGCCCAGAAACTCGTTCAGGGGTGTTGTCCCTCTGTCCTGGTAAAAGAAAAGGCAGCCAGGAAGAAAAAGACTTCAGTTAGAAAAATGATTTCTAAATGGAAACAACTGCAGCTCTGCTGGACGGAACGTGAGGCACGAACAGGCGAGTAATGACAGCTCCAGCTGCGCAATTTACAACAACAAAAAAAAAAGCGTTAAGGAATTTGCTTTGTGCTGGACAGGGAAAGTTTTTTTTAGAATGTCTCAATGGCTGCAAACGGCAGGAATTGATAAAATAAATTAACCTTGTATTCTGCCTGGGAGCGACTGGTCTCGTCCACCATTATTCTTAACCCGTTGGTTTGTGAACCTGAAGGTCAGTGTGTCATCACTTCCTGTGGGCATGACCTTTGACCCCCAGATTGTGTGCCAGGTTGAAGTGTCCAGTCTGTAGAGGTGGGGTCACACGCAGAGATGTGTTGCCTTAGGCTGCGATGGGAGAGGTAATTGTGGGAACAGTCTCTTCTTCCTCTGGTTTTGTTTTGAAGTTCCTTATTTTACGGTTTGACACCCAGTAAAGCTGCCAGTGAAGTTCTGTCGCAGTCGCTGTGTTCCTCGCCCACTGCTTCCCATGACACCAGTTCCACAGGAAACACAGGGGTTGGCGTGACACTGGGAGGTTCATGGAAGGATTGGAACAACCCGAATAATGGCAATTAACACAGACACTGTTAACTAGGTCTTCTGTACAAAGGATAGACAATCATAATTACCTTCCTGTAACAGCTGCTTTAAAAATCAAAGCCCAGCAGCTGACCGGCATTATCCCTTATCAATAGTCCCTCGGTAGTTTCGTTTAGAGGACCTGTTGTTTATAATTAGGCAGTAGCTGATGTGTTGGTTCTGTAATAAGCCTTTCAATCACATGTGTTGGAGCAGCTTAATTGATATCATGATGGTTTAGACCTAAACACTGCTTTTTGAGGTCCTTCTCATCCCCATTGTGAAGCTGTTCTGAGCTCTAATGCATACAAATAAAAAGGTTTCACAAGTTTTTTTTCTGCTGTATCCTTAAGCAGCCTTAAGGTTTTCTTATTTTGTGTTGTATTAGGTTTCAGTGAGTCTATCAGCGCCATGTCAGCCTGCTGTGCTTATTCTGCACAACAGTGGTGCCACTTGACTTGTGCACTGAAGGCCCTGCAGGTGAAAAGCTATTATTTCCAGGAGCACCTGGCTCTTCCCTCTCTGCGCCGAGGCTATCGGTGGCCAGACAGACAGCATCCAGCTCAGCTCCTGGCTGTCAGTCCACCCTCATCCAACAGGGGAGTTAGGTGTCAGGCGAATCCACACCAACCCGTGTCTACAGGCCCCTGGACTGCACCAAGGACAGCAGTGCATCTGTTCTGTAAGCAGTGGACAGACCTAAAAACAGCCAAAGTGCGCAAATTAATAGATTGGCTAACAAGCAAGAAACAGCAGAGCCCGTGTTCTGCTAGATCCGGATTCTGCCACACCAGGGATAGAACACTTATCCAGTCATGTCTTTCTGGCGGTTTTCCACAATGCTTTTCCATCTTCGTTTTTAAAGATAAAACTTAAGAGAAGCGTCACTTTTACGATATTCAGGGTACATTTAGATTCTCTTTGTGGTGGCGGCTTTCAGCTTTTTTATTCTAAAATACATTTTTCCAGTAGAATTTTTGCTCTAGAAGGTGCACACTAACAAAGAGAGCAGCACTGAAGCCGTTTTAAAAAGGTTTCTTTTGAGTTCATTGTTTGGTATCAATGATTGTTTCATGAGCTGACGTTCTGTCTTGTTGGATATGTGAATGTTATTTGTACTGCTCATGATTTGTTTGATGAATTTTTTCCCTTTTTTCAGTCTTTTATCACATAAATTGAAGGCAAAGTTGTTCATTGTGAACTACATTCACAAGTCAGTTTAATATTGATTTTAAATAATTTTAAGTCTGTACTGATGTTTCGGTCTCTAATCCAAATAAAAAAGTAATCTAAAGAAAACTGTATCTGAGCCTTTCATTTAGAAATTTACTTACAACGATTCTTTTCAGCTACTGTAGATTTTGATATTCTGCTTTTAAGATTTTCCATTTTTACAATCTGAAGTAAGCACAAAATTATAAACTCCAGCTGAAGACTCAAGAGTACTGAGTACTGAGACTTTAATTTCTGTGAAAAAACATATATCAAATGATGTATTCACTGTGTAGCTTCCAAAAATATCATTTGCGAGCATTCAATTATCCTTTAAAATTCCAAACGTTCAGTAACCCCTTTAAATTCCCTCAGAATTTGTCAAATTTGTAGCAGCTGTTCAAAATAATCCATTTTAAGGTTTTTTGTAAACCGAAGTGGTGATGTTAACAGGCTACAGTTCACCCTTCTAACCACAAGAGGGCACTGCTTCGAGGCGGATGACAGGCAGTCGGTAGCAGGTCAGTTCAGTCTAGACAAATTATCAAGAATCATAGCAACAACATGTTTGTGATTAATCAAATGTCAACATTGTGGATACAATGCATTTTGTTCATTGTGCTCAAGATTAAATTATAATCTTATAATAATAAAAAACATAAGGATAATTGGATCTAATGACTGAATCTTAACAGAATTTGGGGTCTAGAACAGAAATTTTAATAAAAATATTTAGGAGTTAAAATATGAGGCAGCCCTTTATTCAAGAGGGATGGAGGCTGTCTGGAGTTAACTGTGTATCCAGCTGTTTGCCATTCCCGAGGCTACGAGGTTGGATATGAATTCTGGGATAATAAACTTTATTTTATATAGCGCCTTTAAAGGCGGTTTCTCAAAGCGCTTTACAGAATGACAACAGCAGCAACAGAAATTAAAAATAAACAATAAAAATACACAAGATAAACACGATGAGAATACACAGAGGAGACAGTAGATGGTCGTACTAAGTATAGTAGGAGCAGAGGGGTGAAGAACAGAACCAGTTCAGTAAAGGCTCTTCTGAAGAAGAAGGTTTTGAGTCCAGATTTGAAGGAGTTTAGAGAAGGTGACTCTCTGATATCCTGGGGGAGGGAGTTACAGAACTTAAGGGCATAACAGGAGAAGGCCCTGTCACCCATAGAGTGTAGACGGGTTTGAGGGACAGTTAGGACAGTTAGTTATTTTAAATAAAAATGCTTCTACAAGTTCTAAAATTGGCCCCCGCGATGCTGAAATTATCTCATTTCCAGCCGGTTAAAATTCCTCCCCGTCTGCAATCGTGCCGCCCGGACTGTGCTGGAGTCCCGGCGCTGCGCTCTCTCTCATCACCGGGGGCAGAGACGCAGCACTAGCGCGACCAGCCCGGCTGGCCCGGCGCCAGGCCGGGGGCGGAGGTGCGCAGGAAGACAGAGATCGGGGAATTTGAACAGGAAGGACTGGAGCTGTTTTAGCAAAGACAATAAAGGACAGAATCCCGAAATAGCTCCGTGGGCTGGGATTCTGGTTGTCGTGGCACGCAGCTCCCCCGATCTGGCGTGGGAGGTGGCGAGTCGGACCTGTGAGCGGAGCGCGGAGCTGACTAAGTGGTTCACTTAAGTCATTATGAGCTCGAAATGAAAGCCAGACCGCTCACCCCTGTGGTTCAACAGGACCAGGTCTGGAGATGGAGCGTATAAAAATATTGGGGGTTCTAATGGACTGGCC
This sequence comes from Atractosteus spatula, assembly GCF_055471065.1. Lineage (NCBI taxonomy): Eukaryota > Metazoa > Chordata > Actinopteri > Semionotiformes > Lepisosteidae > Atractosteus > Atractosteus spatula. The sequence goes on along the minus strand of NC_142708.1, from coordinate 75,496,363 downwards.
TCATCTTCGGGTTTCATGTAGTTATTCAGTGGCCTGCATAAAGCCTCTATATTCATTTACTGTGGTGATCATCTAGCGGGTGAACGTCCAAAAGGTTTGTTTTGCATTGGAAGCTTCCCTGTAAAGTATTGAAGGAGTAGAAGTTACCGATGACATATTCAGACAGACAGGACCAAAGGTCTTTATTTCTTGACAGTTCTGTGCGCCGCCGGGTGGCTGTGGTTTCTGCAGAGCTCTGCACTGCTCGGGTCCTGCCGTTCCTTCTACCTTTCAGCCTTTCCTCATTGTCTCTGCCCGGAAACAGAGCTCGGCGAGGACCGGGGGAGATTTTATCGTGTTTCTTGTATTTCACTGAATTGTGTTTTTAGAGAAATTACACAAATGAGAATATGTTCTCAAAAATCTTTCCCTGTTCTCTCTTCGGCGTATTCAAGTTTCATTGAACTAACAGTCCGCGGTGAGAAAGCTGCGGACGCACCACGACAGTTCTTCTAGTTTTACAACTGCAAGTGTCCGAGATCTGGCCAGTGAAGGATTTCCGTGCGGGACCTCTGAATCATCTTGCGTTAAGTTCTTACCGGCTGTGTAACAGCGCTCCGTTTCATCAGAATAAACCCAGCAGCTTGTCGGTGGTGCTGCTGTCCCACAGGCGCGCACTAACGAGTGAGCGTCGAAACGCACAAGGGCTTTACGAATTGGTCACGCCGCGTGTGTGCTCGTCATCGACTCGTCTTACTGCTGCAACAAACGCGGAGCCAGAGAAAACCCAGGGTCCGAGCTGACCCGGGTACGAGCTGGCCTTTGATCTGAAGCCGTGCTTGACCAGTCACATCGCAAATCAGAGCGCTGGAGTCCGGCCTGACTTTTTCAGCAACGCGAACTTAAGTTTTGCTTGTCGGCCTACAGTAGTATCGGGCCAACGTGAGACGTCGGTGACATTACCAGTACAGAATTTTATATATACAGTATGAGAGCATGGACACAAACCGTCTGTCCAAGGCTTCGTTTTTAACTGTATTTTTTTTTCTCTAAATCATCCTGTTTAATTCTTTCTCCTAGATGCTATTCTCAGCATGAGTAGGGATAAACAGAAACAGGGGACCGCCGCTGTCGCTGGAAACAGGCTGTTCCCAGAGCCCAAACCTAGTGAGTCTGGTCAGCAGTGAACCGTCGCGTCGTGCAGTGGCCAGGACCCGTCCAGACAGCTCGCCCGGCGCCACAGCCCCAGTGCTCGCTGGTTATCTGGGAGTTGACGGTTTTATTAGGGGTGATGGCTCACCGATTACATTATTTGGGACGTGCGATTTCAGCCAAGACCGATCCTAAACAGCACCCACTCAGCCCTGGCCCGCTGGAACAGGGCGGTTTCGCAGCTGTCCCTGCCCCCAGCCGAGCACACACAGCGCCCCCGCCTGGACGGAGGACAGCTCGTTCCTAGTGGAAGACCAGGTCTTCTGCCGCGGCAGAGTTTCACACTGTGTGGGCTTCAGAGGGGGATGACGTCGCGCTGAGCCCTGGTTCCTGGCTCCCAGAGTCGCAAGGACAGGGCGTGAGGAGGCTCCAGGGAGAGGAGGCTTAGCAGAGCCCAAGACTGCAGCCGGAGACTCCTTCAGTGGGGGGGCGCTGGGGGTGGAGGAGCCCTGATCTGTGAGTTCGTTCTTGTATGTCATTGTGCATGTCGGTCAGCTGTGGCTCATTATTTATAACCGGTTTGTAATGCGCTCTGCATGTTGCGTGATGGTGGTGTGTATTGTACAGGTCCTGAGAGAGCAGCGTGATCAAGAATCCCAGTGTCATGTCATGTCGTTTGCCAAACCGCTTTATACCACACGGTGTCGCGGGAAGCCGGAGCCTACCCTGCCAGCAGCGAGAGCAAGGCAGGGTACACCCTGGACAGGACGCCAGTCCATCGCAGGGCCAGTGCAAGCCATTCACACATGGGGACAATTTGGAGGCCATGGTAAAGGGCGAGGGGGGAAATTTGGCCCGGACACCAGGATAACTCCCTACTCTTAACGAAAAATGCCCGGGGATCTTTAATGACCACTGAGAGTCAGGCCCACTGTATAACGTCTCATCCAAAAGACGGCACCCACTACAGTATAGTGTCCCCGCCACTATACTGGGGCATTAGGACCCGCACAGACCACAGGGTGAGCGCCCCCTGCTGGTCCCACTAACAGCACTTCCAGCAGCAACCTCAGTTTTCCCAGGAGTCTCCCCTCCAGGTAGGGACCAGGGTCACACTGCTGGGCTTCAGTGGGCGGCCAGCTGGGAGCTGCAGGGTGATAGGGCTGCTGGCTTTATAGCAGACAAACTCCTCTCCCTCTGACGGGAGCTGCAGTCTCGCCCCGTGATGCAGGGGCAGAGCCGGGCTCCTTGAAGGCGAGTGAGGCGATGGGGCGGGTGAGCGTGAGGCGGAGCACCAGCGCCACAGCTTGCGCGGGATCGTGGGTACAGTGGCCAGGGGGGCAGCGGCCGCCCGGTGGGCCTGCTCGGGTCAGCCCCAAGCCAGAGCAGCTCGGGTCGCCGTGTGGCGTGCCGAGCTCCTCCCAGACGTGCTCGGCCAGGGCAGGCCAGGTAAACCCGTCTTGCAGCTGATCTGCGTGTCCTCAGTAGTTGCATCCCCTCTCCCCTCTCTCACCGAATAGACTTTAACAGCTCCCTCCCCCTGGCAGCCCCACCTGGGGACAGAGGGAAAGGAGCCTGTGAACACGGCTGGAATGCCGAGTGACCGCAGAGTTGGTTACAGCTTGATTTACAGAAAGCGGGAGCGAGATTTTCCTCGGAGTATGATGTCATGGCTTTGGCCCGAGCAGATGGAGGGGGAGGTGGTGGTAGCAGTGGTGGGGGGGTCTAGGATTTTAGCGGAAAGGGGGGGGGGGGGCTGTAATTTGAGTGACCTCGGCTAAAATTGAAAGCAGTTGGGAATTCTCCAGAGGGGCGAAGCTGAGCAGCCTGGACTCTGCTCACAGTTCCCACGACACCAGACGACCTCCACCTTTCTTTTTCTTCTGCCAGTATCATTTTTCTCCCCCTCTCCCTCCTTCCCTCTTCCTCTCTTCAGGCCCAGTCGGCCTGGATTCCTATAAATGGCAAGTCTGATGGCTGCTCCTCCACCACAGCACCGCCGGGCGCGCTGGAAAACGACAAAGCCGGCCCGGAGTCACACTTCCGCAAAAAGAGACCTTGAGAATCGGACGATGTTTAGGAAATGGAAAATAGTTGAACTGGATCATGTGAGGCACGAGCAGCTGACCGGAGCCCCCCAAGCCCTGTCCCCCAGCTCCCCTGCCCCCCTCGCTTGTGTCTGTCTGGGACTGTCTTGCCCTGCCGGTACTGTTTCTCCTGGGGGTGCGAAGCCGCCTCGTTTCCTGGCACTTTGCAGGCAGGTTTGAGAGAGACAGTAGAATACATGAAAATCGGCAGACCTGTTCCCACAAGCTGGGATTGCGGGATGTCATCCCCGAGATCGGACAGGGAATTTCCTGGAGGATTTAGCCGTATTCACCTCAGAAACAAGTAAAACTGGGGTAGTTGTCCACTACACTCTGCATGGGGTAGTTGTCCACTATACCCCACCAGGGGCAGTTGTGCACTATACCCCACAAGGGGCAGTTGTCTACTACACTCTGCCTGGGCCAGCTGGCTTGAGCCTGTGTGATCTGATACCCTGCATTAATTGGCTGAACGCAACGAGTCTTGGAGATTGGGAGTCTGTGGCTCGAACCCCAGGCAGGGGGGCCAGGCGGGGTCGCGGGCGGAGCGTGGGACTGGAGTCGGGGTGTGGAAACTGTGAAGCCTGTCCGGGTCTTTTCCTTTCAAGGATAGACACGCGTCACTTGGCAGCCCCTTATGTCAAAGTTATTGTTAGTACTAGATAACACTTTCGACAGACCGACGGTTTTAATACGACTGCTACTAAAATCGTGAAAAGTGATAGTTTCATGGCTGTCGGTAGGAGCTAATCAGCGCCTCCTCAGACGTGGATCGGACCTTTCCATCCGGGGAGCTAGATGGGGGCTGAGGAGGGCTGGGTGAGGGGTGACGCGCACACCCGCTGGATTCAGACCGGCACCTGCTCCCCTGTCCGTCCCCCGGCCCACTTCGCTCGGCTCGGCTTGGCCACCCAGGTGTCACCCAGGCGCGAGCCTGTCGGGCGTGGGAGAGCGATTAGCCACGCCCGGAGAGGAGCGGGCCGGCTCTGCAGCAGCGAGACCTTCTCGGGACGCCCAACAGCTAGAGGAAGAGAGGGGGAAAGGCGCTCCGCTGGATTGTTTTAAGATGCAATCAGGCATCAGGAATGTTTGACGCCGATTCAAAAATGTAATGAATCTTTGGAGGCAGCAGTGTGTTGTAACAGGGAAGTGCGGACAGAGAGGGGTTTTAAGAGCAGCCCCTTTGGGTCACACATTTTCACTGCGCTGGAATAATAAACCAGGTGAAGCGATGTGCCCTGTTGCCGCACACGCGTGTGCTTGATGCCCAGGAGTCACACGCTCGAGTCATGTTAGTGCCGGGGCTCCTGTTTCTCACATCTAACTGCTTATTCTCTCCTGCTGTGGGAGGGGGGGCGGGCAGCCCACCAGCCCTGCGCCCCCACAACTGCGTCTCCTATCCAAGGACGTGCAAAGGATAGGATGAACAAAAAAAACAACAACTTTCCGTAAACCCGATCTGCTCCCTGGATTGGCAAACGAAAGCATGCCATGAAAATTAGAAAGAAAATCATATAAAAACGCTGCTTAAAAATTCACAGTTCACCCCCTGGTCCAGGATGGGCCGAAGACCGGAACGGAGATCTGGGAGGCACGGGATCGCTCCTGCGTGTAGGTTCAGACAAAGATTGAATTCAGATTTTATTCCGCTGACCCTCGACATCGTGGACATGAGCGTGAGACCTTCGTAGAAGGGGTGTCCAGAAAGTGTCAAACATAGCCCAACAGAGGAAGTCTCAAGCTCCTCGAATTACATTTGATTGCGTAAATGTTTTGTTTAATAATTCTCTGAAACAGCATGTTCTTCTTTGCTCTGACTCTCAAGTTTCCAGGAAGGGCTGCTGGAGCTCTGGACGGACAAGATCGTGTCGCTGCAGTGCCAGGGTGGCGTCCTTTCAGAGTCCCTGAAGAGCTGAGGCAATGCGCGTTGTTCGTTTGTCCGAACGGGAGGAAGAGGCAGTGAAAAAACGAGTTTATTTTCATAAGGAGTCCCCTCAGGTCCAGATTCCTTGTTCAGAGGAATTCTCCCAGCTGAAGGAAGCCAGGGTCAAAAGATTGTTACAGACTCCCACCACTCTTTGTGTAAAGAAGTGCCTCCTGTTCTCCATCCTAAATCCATCACACACCTCCCCCCCCTGGTGAAAGGGCACAGACCCCAGAGAAGAATATTAAGACCACGTGCACCTCGCAGGAAGGAGCAGTACAGGGAGAGAAGGGTCAGGCCAAGAGATGAGGGTGTGCTGGGGTCTGTTCCTCTCTGGGCTAGTTAACTGCGTTGTGTACACGTGCATTGGAATTCTTCATCACGCTGATCTCTCGGGACACACACAGTACAACAGACAGCACCACACAGTGTAGACGACAGGAACCATAAATATGCTGTGGAAAAATAAATATGTAGTAGTGAGACCAAAAACAAAAAAAAATACATGGTAGACCATGCAAGACGTGTGCAGTGCAGATGTGTGTTTGGGCCCTGCCGTTAGCTGTTGAGGATGCGGACTGCGGTGGGATAGAAGCTGTTCTTGAGTCCGGTGGTTCTTGCCCTGGTGGTGCGGTAGTGTCAGAGGTGTCTCTGTGGTGGCAGGGGCGGTGTGCAGGGACTGTGGCTCTGTGGTCCAGCACACATTCCTGTTGTAATGAGCGGGAGGTGACCAAGGCCTGAGGAATGACAGGCGCCGGTACTTCTGTATTCAAGGCCCTCTAATGCTCTTTCATTCCTCTCTGTGAATTGCACAGCCTTCTGTGTTCAATTAGAGGACGTTTAGGGCTTCTGACTGTATTACGTCAAGCTCTTGTCTTTTGTCTCTCTTTTTTTCAATGTAATTTCTGGTTGGAGGATTTTGCAACACAGCAAAGTTTGTCTCACAGTTCCTCTCCATACAGTACCTTTTAACCTTTAAACTGCCTCTGAAGCAAACGTGGGTTTTGAAGGATGAACAGAACAAAAAGCTGTAGATTCTGGCTGCTGGTTGAAGTAAAAGTAAAATGAATTTAAATGTCTTGTTCCCAATGCGTTTCTTCCATGACTGTGTCCCCACCTCTGGTAGAGGAAGCATAAATATTTGTGTAGATTACACTTGGAAATGGTTACTATATTACAATGGTTAAGGCACAGTAAAGGGTAGAGAAGCCCGGGGAAGCCCCAGGAAAGCACGTGCTCACTGTGCTCAAACCACTGAGGATAAGCAGAATAAATAGGCTATAAGACCTGCACAGCACAGCACTATAACTGAGATGACCATCACAGTACAGACCCCTAGAACCCTAGACTGACCACTGAGCTGACCACTATAGCACTGACCATTACAGCACAGACTCCTATAACCCAAGACTTTAACAGTTCAGCCTGACCACTGAGCTGAACATTAGTGTGCTGAACCCTAGAACCCAAGACTTTAACAGCACTGCTTGACCACTGAGCTGACCATTATAGCACTGACCATTACAGCACAGACTCCTAGAACCCAAGACTTTAGCAGCACAGCCTGACCACTGAGCTGACCGTTACAGCACTGACCCGTGTAGCCCATTCCTTTAACCATGCAGCCCCATCACTGCACTGACCATTAGAGCACAACCTGCACAATTCAGTAGCGGACTGACCACGGCACTCCTGTCTTTCGGGCAGTGTTTCTGGAGATCTGCTCTCCACGCCGACGAGCTGTAGGTCTTCCTGCTGCCGCTCAGCGCTGTGACATGAAACAGCCTGATTACAAACGGCGCTGCTGACAGATTTACAAGTCCGCTTGACGTGAGAGGATGGCAGAAGCTGCAAAGTTAGATAAAAGAGACCATTTTCAAGAAGCGATGCATGGTCTTTGAACTGCCTGCCATTGTCTGGAGGGCTGCAGTGTGTTTAAACACTGAAAGGACCATAGAAGGATATACTAAGGAACTGCCAAGTGGAAACATAGCGCGCGCGCGCGTGTGTGTATGTGTGTGTGCTATTAGAGATAAGAGCTGCTCTCTCCCAGTGCGCTGTGACTCACCCCCCCCCCCACTGACTGTGGAGCACAGGAATTTGGAACCGTGGTGGAGTCACTGTATAGCAAGCGATTCCTCACTGTGTGGCTCCAAACATCTGTCTGCCGTCTTGATCTATTCTAGCTTGAGTTTACACTCATCTGATGATCTATCTAGACAGTCTTTTCTACCCATACTGTGTCTGTCTAGCTATGTGTCTATCTGTTTATCTGTTCTCTCAGTTTGTTCTTGCCTGATTTTTTATCCTGTATATGTCTGTCTTCATGCAGCTCTGTGGGTGTCTGTGTGTATCTCTCAGAGTAAGTGTGCCTATGTCTCTTTTATGAGCTGTGTGGTCCTCTGTCTGTCTTTCTCTCTCTGTGTGTGTCTCACTCTCTGTTGTCTCTGTGGCTGTGAACTTGTCTGTCTGTGTCTTATCTTGTAGAGTTGTTGTAGATACTACTACTAATAATAAAATGTATTTATAAAGCACCTTTCCAAACCCAAGGACACTGTACATAGTATAAAGGAAAAGACAAAAAATTGCAATAAAACTTGATCGTGGTAAAAAGGTGAATTTTGAGTTTGGGTCTGAGAATCAAAGAGAGTCAAAGAGTTCGTCTCTTGAGAAGTCTGAGGAAGGGCATTCCATAACCCTGGAGCAGGACAGGAAAAGCACGGTCAACCAATATTCCGAGATTCAGTCCTGGGTGGAGTGAGAGGAGCCTACAGGCGGGAGTGTGGACATGGAGGAGTTCAGGGATGTGTGATGGAGCCAGACTACTTACAGCCTGAATCAAATCAGTAACAGGATCTTACATTGAATATGTGACTTTATAGGCGAGCAGTGTAGAGTTCAATGTAGGAGTGATATGTTGCCAGTCTGGTGTCTGTGCATGTCTGCAGTTCGTGAAGAGAAGTGTCCCTCCACATTATTTTTGGGGAGCAAATAGATCTGTGGGTGCAGAATAAGAGGATGGATGGGACTCCCCTGTGCAGCCCGCCATACTTCAGCTTCAAACCCAGCGTTTGCGCCCTGGGAAACAGAGTGACACTGGTGTGCCCACAGGCTGCAGCCACACTGTTTGTCTTACTCATGGTCTGATGGGCCCCGAGCCTCGAGGAGCTGTGGTATCACTGTGGTCTCACTCACCCGGCCAGGTTTCCAGAAACCACAGATGACGTTAAGATTAATGATGATTGGTTCCCTTGTAAGTATGACTAAGATTCTGGTTTAGTTATCCTTGGTGAATTCCAAGGATCTGACTCGCCTGATTTTCTGTACCCCAACAGGCTGGTGAACTCAGCCCAATTAAACTGGTCTGCAAAGTGCTAAATTAATCAACACGCCGTACTGTAACCCTTCAATGACAAGGGACAGGTTCTGCACTAATAAATCACCGTGGCAACTTCTTCATAAGTAAAATAGCTGACTTATTGATTTTCCAATGCATTAATCGATTGATTAACGAGAAGAGCCCGTTCAGACCCTCAGCTTTATTTCTCTGTTTCTCTTTTTGTTTTTAATCCTGCTGTTGATTCTATAGAAATGTGTTGGATTTGCTTTCTCAAAGCCTTCAAGGGTTGTGAATTCTTGTAAGGGGTCGCTCTTATTCTTCTCTTGTCTCGTCTAAAACGTTCAGTTATGTTAGCCTGCCACTGCTGGACAGGGCTGTCCAGTCCTGGTGCTGGAGGGCTGGTGGCTCTGTAGGGTTTCTAGGTCTCTTCAAGGCAGCCACCTCTGAAGAGCTACAGGGAACCTGTTAATCTGCTCCAGTTAAACCAGTAACCTGCTGGTTTAGCTTAATAAGAGCTGAGTTGGAATGAAAATTCACGGACGCACCAGGCCTCCAGATGCAGGATAGGACACTCCTGGTGTAGGACATTCCTTTAGCTCCGGGAACTTACCTGGGCACTCTCCTCTGGACTAACTCCAGTGCAGCAGTATCTCTGTTTAAAGATAAACTGCTGCTGAGACATGTCAGGCAGGGTCAGACAGACTGTGGCCACAAGATAAACTCTGATTCCCCAAATATTCATCTGCTGGGGCCAGCCTACAGAGGTGAAAGGTCAGCATGTGTGAGGCTACTGGGAGTTTCACTGTTGTGTGGGGCAGTGATGCTTGTTAGACAGCATGGTCGGGTTTACTGGTGACGAAGGACGAAGCATTCTCAATCACACGGCTGCCTTTCTGCCCTGTGAGCTGGCCGCAGTCTGGGAGACCAACTCCTGGTCCAAACTGGAGCTCAGACATCGCCTTGCGCTCCGGCTGATTGAGTTCCGTGTGTCTTCAGTGTCCAGTGAAACTGAATCTCCAGGAATACGAAGCGCTGAAATACATTTCCTTGAAATTGTCATTATGCCCACGTTTTGTTTGTTAATTTTTCGGACTGAAAAATTGTTTTGCGGTAACAAATTGTTTGCGCTTACGAAACCAAAAGTCAAATGAAGTGCAGATACTGGGGTTTGTTGGCTGTTTCTTTTTCTGGGGGGGAGGGGGGAGGAGAGAAAGTAGATTTCTGAAATCTATTTCTCCCGTGAAGTCTGCGCCTTAGCCGTGCAAAATGCCCATTTCTGCAAACTTGTGTGGCATATAATTATGATTTCACGATGATAACATGTTAAGCAAGAAATCATCTGAATCATAATAATCTAAAAGCCAGATACATTTTCTGCAGGGCCTGGGTCAAGGCTTGAGAGCTCCTGAGTGTCGTGAATCCGTGATCCTACAGTAATCATTCAATCATTCATCCCTGCCTTCACAACCTTATGGCTGAAAATACTGGGGTGCCTGCACCTACACAGCACCCACAGAGCTGGCTCCCTTTGTGTCAGCTGTAGGTGGGGACTTGCCCTGACCCTCACCGCGGCTGTTTGTGGCTTAATCCATCAAGAAAGTGCAGACGAGAGTCTTCTTTAGCGCCCTCTGCAGGTTGCCTCCTACTCTCAGGGTTCGATAAGGGGCGAATCAGAGCTGGCTTTTCCCTCGAACCCAGGGGTGGTCACAGTCTGGCAGGTTACCTGGCTTGGCCCTGGGACCAGTTTCATTGAGACCGCTTAAGAAGGTGTTTTGTTGAATTTTAACTCGTTTCCCATTCACTGGATATGAAAACACCAGGACCTGTGGCTCTGGGGACCACAGGGGGCCACAGGGGGTCACACTTGACTCCACTAAACCAGGGAAGGTTGAAAACTCACATTGGATCCAGCTCACTGGTGATCCTTGCAGAGTGACCCAAAAGACTGACTGGATTGTGGGTCTTCAGAACCAGGGCTGGCCGGCCCGGTTTTAAACAGTTCTTTCAGCATCGACTAGTACAGTGTCGAACAGAAACCGTCTTCTTGAAATGTTTCAATCGCCAGATAAGATCAGCTGTCGCTTCAGCGAGCTTCAGTTCACACATTTTGCTCTCGAAGGCGTTGCCGAGGAGTTTGCGTTGTGATTATGTCTGATTACGTTGCCGAACGATTTCATCACGCCCGTCTGGCGATCAAGTTGTGCGGAAAGTGGTTTATTGTTCATTGTGTGAGGCAGTGGCTGGTAATCACAGTGGGAAATTGTTCGTATTTATGGGATTAAATCAGGTTGTGCTGCTCTGTGAAGCAAGTATGGTTCCTTAGGGAGCCAGTAACCCTTAAAAAATCCTAATAATGTACCACGAAGCCCTGTGATATTAAAACGTATTACTATGGGAAAGTTTGGAAAAAGCCACAGTTAGCACAGTGACCATCGAGCCCTGAGTCATGTATCGCTGACGCCCTCTGGACCCTGGTGCTTGTGCTCAGCTCCTGGTTAGGGCCTGGGGGGCTTGTCTGTCCTTTTTAGGGTTTTGAACATGCAGACCGAGTCTCGTCCCGGAGTTTCCTGCTCAAGGTTACCCTCCTAAATCCCTGCAGGAATGAGTGTGTACGAGGAGAGCTGTCCTACAGCAGAAGAAGGGTTTATGGGTGAAGGACCCGTGCCCAGCCTGCACCTCTCTGCCCCCCGGGAGACCCCAAGAGCATTCCCACAGACCCCCACTCCTGGACCCCGGTGCCCCGAGGAGAAACGCAAACACTGTAACCGCCGCCAGCTGTGGTAACAAGCTGCCAAAGTGCTTCCTGTTCACCATGTTACCAAGGCAACGGCTTTGGGGAGAGGGCTGGGGGCCGCGTCTGTGCCTGACTGGCTAGGGGCTCTTTTGTGTGCCCTGCCAGGGGACCGGAGAGCATGAACGCCAACTTTACTCGGGCTCCTGGGGGCCGTGTGTGTGTGTGTGTGTGTGTGTGTGCACGCACACGCGTCAGGCCAGGGAGCTGCTGTCTTGGAGACTGCGTCAATCTCCTCCTGCCCTGTCAGTGCCAGCCTCAGTCCAGCCCAGTCCAGTTGGTCACCATGAACTTCCTTTTATAAACCTGCTTTAAATGTGCTCCTCAAAGCGCTTTACAGTAAGAAAGAAAACACACATGAGAGGAGACAGCAGCATGACACAACTGCAATAAGGGTTTGGAGTACAGTAGGAAAGCAAAGGAGCAGATAGGACTAGTTCTCAAGAAGAAGGTTTTGACTCTGGATTTGAAAGAGCTCAGGGATGTTGACTCTCTAATATGCTTGGGGATAGAGCTCCAGAGCTTTGGGGTGCAGCAGGAGAAGGCCCTGTCACCCCCAGAGTGTAGACGGGCTTGGGGTTCAAACAGGAGACCGGGGTCTGATGAATGAAGGCTGTGAGGTGGGGAGCAGGACAATAGGAAGCCAGACAGGTACTGAGGTCTGAAGTTCTCCTGACAGAATGTACTGTAGTAGGCGGCACCTTTATCAAGGTCTTGCCATACCTGTGCCATGAGTTCTGGTGGTCCTGATATGGGAGCATCATGATAAACTGTAATAGATGCCTCTCACAGGACACCACATCATTCCCATGGCCCAGTGCAGCAAAACACAGCAAAAGGACAGGAAACCACAGCAGAGGGGTCAAAGTGCTGTAATACTATGGTAAACGTTCTAAGGCTTAGGTAAAGTTTATTAGGGATATTCTGAGAAAATCCCCAGAACACTGAAGAAGAGGGTGTCTTTTGAAGGTGGCCCATAAACGCTGTGCCATGATGCTTCCAAAGGAGCAAATAAAATGATGGTGAACGTGCCTGTGTCTCGGCCACTTCCTCCTGCTCAAGAAGCCTCACCTTCAACCGCCGCTGAGCCGGGTGCAAAAGAACAGGAAGTTCGCCTTTCATGTAGGTAGGGCAGGATGCCAGACAGTCCGCTGAAACAGGGGTTTACAAGCGTGACAACATGGAGGTGAACCCCTGTGTACGAAACAGCTGGCCCGGGTCGAAGCCCGCGTCCCCCAGCGGTCCTGAGCCCAGTCCTGGTCCCTGCCGGCCTCTTCTGCACAAGCAGCTCCCTTGTGGGGCGGGGGGCTGGTGGGCCATCCTTGTGTCGCAGTTCCAGACCGAAACTGCTGGGCCTTTTGCGGACAGAATCCTCCCCACGAAAATATCGGCTGTGGGGCTGGAACTGTGTCACCCCTCCCCAGAGCAACAGGCAGCATGAAAGGGAAATGACACAGTTCCCTCTGCTGACCCTGTGCTTTACAATGCTTAAAATACCGGGTTAACTGTAATGTACATCTGAGGCCTATAATTTCTCTACCAGCAGAATTTCTGTGCTCCAGGCAGTGGCTATCATTTTGGTCACTATACTGTAGGTCACTGCTGCAAGTCAGAGAGGCTTTGACTGATTTAATCCCACATATTGTGTCAGGGTTCCCAAGACCCAGCACGAAGGGATTGACCCCGGTGTCCCACAAGGTGGATTCTTAATCTTCCCCTGATCATCTTGATCCCACAGGCTTCTTCAGCAGAGGCAGTCTGGGCATCAGGTCACTTTCGTTTCAACAGGGCTGTTTCTGTTGCCTTCTGAGCCGGACGAGCCAGGGACAAACAGAGCCACCGTTCTTCAGCCATTTTCACACTCCTGGTCAGTATCTGCAGGATCCGTCATTGGCTGTTATTACAGTCAACCCTCATTTTAACAGCCTAATAAGGTGGAAGACGTGTCCGTTAAATCACAAGTTAAGTGTGTTAAATCACAAGTAAAACACAATACTGTATGAGAATAAAATATATACTGTATACTATATATATGCTTTCTGATCTGACTTTTTTTAAACAATTAAAATCAATACAGCCAATGGAAATTGTCCCTGTGCCTTTTTATCAATACTATAGGAGCTCTTTATTTCACGTGTTGTAAATATATTGTATAAAATTTCCTAAACCATATGAAACACAAACTCCCATTGTAAAGAAACTGACCTACCCGTGTAGGGCACCGTTGACATTCCCGAACTTGAAACATTTGTTTTAAAAAAATGTATATATTACTTTGTTTTTTTATGTATGCATTTCCCTGTTACTGTGGGGAAAGTCCTGCATTTCTGATTATTTCTGATTTCACAGACAAAATTCCCCTTCAGAAGCTTTCGTCATGATAAAACAATGTGCACCACACTTCTGTACGCAGGACTGGGTTTTTACTGGACACTACTTCAGCAGTTCAGACAAACCCGCTGCTACGAGGCGTGGCCGAGGGGTGATTTGTCCGAACTGGGGCTTCGACACTCCCCCACCACGAGGCGGAGCTGCGGCAGACAAGCGAAGTGCACAGGCAGCAAGGACACGACATTCCTGCTGACGGAAGAGCGTGGGATTAGGGCTCGATCTTTCATGCAAACCTTCATTAAAGATGCTTTAAAATGTCGTGTGAGTGAATTAAAGAGCAGCCACAGACAGAGCACAAGCCGATACCTCCCTCAGCAGCTTGCTGTTCCAGCCATTGTCCTGGAAGCACCGAGCAGGCCCGGGGTTAGACCTGGCTGTTTCCACACACTGACTGACAGGACCCGCTTCTGTTCGTGCTGCACCAGCGCGGCGGGGGGAGCTGAAGTGAAAGGCACAGCTCAGTGTCTTCGCCTCCGCCGGGAGTCTGGAGTTACAGTTACACGGTTACTAATGCTCCTCGCAAGACACAACAAACGTGCTGTGAACCTGGCTTTGCTCCGGCTCTGCGGCGAAAAAGATTCCACTCCTCCCTCTGCTGCCTTTCCCCCAGCCCGTCCGAAGGCTTCCTAATGCCGCTGCTTGTTTGTGTTAGGATTAGACGCAGGCCTGGAATGCACCCCCCCTCCCTCTGTCCCTCCTCTCTTCCTTCCTCTGTTCCTCTTTTTTTTCCTCCTTGTGTCTCTCCCCCTCTCTTTGCCTTCTTCCTTCCCTCCAGTTCCTTCACCCCTTCGTTCTCTGCCTCTCTCTGCCTCTCCCTGATGTCGTAAATCTGGTGCTGACACGGCCGGCCCTCACGCACTGGGTGACCGGCCCTGAGCACACGGCAGGGCAGGCCGCAGGGTCAAAGGTCAACGGCCCCTCTGGTACCCAGAGAACAGAAGGGCCTGTTTGCTGAGCAGTAAGAGCACGATAAAAACGAGGAGCCAAATTCCTGAAGCAGTGAGGCTTCAGTCTGCAACCAAAAACAACAAATACCGAAGTGTTCGAAGAATAATGGAAAGGGCCGCCCTGCCCGTCGAGAGCCTTTAGTGTCGCGTTCTGTCCGAAAGAAAAGAACAAAGTATAGTTTTGATGTGCAGTGGATGTGTCTCACATAACCTGTTCCTGGCACTTCGGAGTAAAGTTGCCTTCCGTGTAGAAAAGGAAGAATATTCCTTTGCAGCGAAGGGCTAACAGGGAGGGTTTGCTGGACTGTGCTGCCAAAGAAAAACTATTTGCAAGGTTCAAATTAGTTGAAAGACAGGAAAGTGCTGTCAGATATTTCCCCGATTCTTTGGCGACTGCTGGGGAAGATGAGCTTGGCGCTGGACACTCAGGAAGAAGGATCCCTGCCTCACCGTGAAAAACAAAAATGCTCCACATTTCCTGAAAGTAAACGAGAAACCGCTCCATAGCACACCGACAACAATGAGCGAAGTCAGACTTCAGACAGCCCAGGAGAGACTGGGACTCTATTTTTAGTTGTTTTGTGTGCGTTTTTGTTTTATCAGAAACATGTCACAGCTGACTGTTACTGGAATGAAAAACTATGTGTGGAGAAAAAAGTACCCGTTGAAGCACAGCTATTTTGAGAACAGCTGGACTGACATCACGGTTATGTCAGGACGGTGGCATTCTTTAACTGGGCTCAAGTCTGTAGGATTGCTGGTTAAACAGACCAGGAATAAATGTTGCAGGAAATGATTTGTGTCGTTTCAAAGATTTTATCAGCATGGATCAAGAATATTCCCTTTCTTGTCTTTGGTGAACAAGCCTGGTATCAATCCGGGGGGAAATCAGCATCCGTACTCTGACTCCGAACACCCCCGGCCTCTGTAGGTTTCCTGACTAGAAGTCCTACATGTTCTCATTCCCCCCAGCGCAAAGCCTTCGGGATCAGCCTCTCCGTTCTGCGGGGATTCCGGCTGTTTGTTCTCTTGTGGCTGGCGATCGTAAATCTGGCTGTCTTCCTTCGCTGAAGGGCTTGGGGTAAACCAGATGTTCAGCAGAGCCTTGCCTGGCTCGAGTCCGACCGCGGTCCTTCGGTTTGCATCAGCCTGTCTGCTCTGGGTCTGACTAAGCCCCCCCAGCGAGCGTGTCCAGTGAAGAAACACTTTTTATCACACAGAGAGCTGGGCACAGGCTTGACAGACCGGTATAAAATACTGAGTGGGAGTAACACAGCTACCCCCAGCAGCTATACGAGACCCCCTACCCTTCACTTGAGAACACAGAGAGGGACCGACAGTCCCTTAGTCAAAAGGATGTGTGGAAAGAAACCAAGCTGCCAGTCCAGGCTGCAATTCATGGGGGCAGTAAAGACTTCAGATTTCTGCTGTTATAATATAATAATATCCTTACACTTATATAGCGCTTTTCTGGAAACTCCACTCAAAGCTCTTTACAGGTAATGGGGATCCCCTCCACCACCACCAATGTGCAGCCCCACCTGGGTGATGCACCAGTCTGCTCCCCACACACCAGCTCTCAGTGGGAGGAGAGCAGAGTGATGAAACCAGTTCAGAGATGGGGATTATTAGGAGGCCATGATGGGTAATGGCCAGGGGGAAATTTGACCAGGACACTGTGGTTACACCCCTACTCTTTTCATGCCCTGGGATTTTTAATGACCACAGAGTGTCAGGACCTCAGTGTTATGTCTCATCTGAAGGACGGCGCCTTTTTACAGTATAGAGTCCCCATCACTACACTGGGGCATTAGGACCCAGACAGACTGCAGGGTGAGCACCCCCTACTGGTCCCACTAACACCTCTTCCAACAGCAACCTCAGCTTTCCCAGGAGGTCTCCCTTCCAGGTACTGGCCAGGCTCGTGCCTGCTGGCTGCCAGTTGCAGTCAGTTGACCAGGACAGATGGAAATGAGCCAGCCACACCGGCTAGCAACTGTTCTCTCATGCTTATTTTTGATCAAGCCCAAACCTCCATGTGGAATGTATGTGCCTCCTACAATTTGTCTGTTCCTCCGCAGAGACTTTCTAAGCAGATTCAGATTAAGAAAGGAGAGGTCCCCTCCAGCGCATCTGAGACGTTGTTAATACCGTAGAGGCCAGGGCTGACGTTGAGCTTGCTCAGGCAGAGATGTGCTGGCAGTCTTGTACACTTTGTCTTACAGGGGCGCCCGATAGAGAGTAGGCTTCTGCTCAAAGGGCAGAGGGACTGAAGGGGCTCTTCAGCTTCCTTGTACACACTGGCTGGGGACAGACAGCGCTGCATTTACATGTGGAAACTTTAAGCCTGGAACCTGTGTTTCCACACCCCTGGATGGAGCCGGTGCTTGGCTCTCCATGCTGGTAGCTGTAAATGTATTGGTGTTAGGGAGCTGGTCCCCTGTCCACAAGGCTCTTCCAGCTCAAACCACTGGTCCTCTTCATTAGACCAGTCAGGCTTCCAGAGCTAAAAAAAAAAAACACCACCTGGTTGAAATCTACAATTAATGTTAACCTACTTGTTATTTAATGTCATCCCCCCCAGATACAGACTGGAACCCTTTTAAATATTGACCCGTGCATACAGGCTTCTCTTAGGTCGTAACCTTTGCCCCCGTCTGGAGACTGATGGGCAGAGAGAACAGGATGAGAAAACGGCACTAAAACGGTGGAATTCCTGCTTTTCTGTTCTCAAGTACAGACAGCCGGGGGGGGGTGTCGGGTCTTTCAAAATAACGAGGGATGTTACGGCTTCGTGGGTCGTTCGCGGAGCAGAGCCCAGCGCCAGAAGGGTTAACTCTCCGCCGAGCCCCACTGCAGGAAGTTAGCGGAGCAGTCTCGTGCCGGGGGCGACACGCAGCGTTCTTCCACTCGCGGTAGGACCTTGCTGTTGGTAACCGAGCTCTGCCGAGGTCCGACCTCGGTTTAGCTCACTGGAGAGCGGCTCCGGGCAGATTCCGCCTCTCTGCACGGAGAGAGCACTCGTTTTCCTTTGAATAAAAACCGCTTGTTGAAACGACACATTAAGGGGCATTTTGTTTTTCTTTGAAGTCCTGTCAAAAGACATTTTTTTTTTTATCACCAGAATAAAGACAATGAGACGTCGCTTGTTTCAAGACGTGAAACGACTGCTTTGATGATGAATCCTGCTGGATCTAGAAAAAAGGAAAGCGTCTTCTTTTCTCGGCGCATTTTGCAGTTTCCGAAGCTGATGTTGGAGTGGCATTAAAAAAAAAAACTTGCTTTGTCTACAATATTGTGTGGGAGTGGGTAGTTAAACAGCTATGCACGACTTCATCGTGGGCATTTGAGCGCTTTGCACTTCAAACCAACTCTGGAAATCGAAAACAAGCCAATAATTAACGATAATATGACAGAAAGGTATCTCTACGCTGCAACAAGTCAAACAAAAGCGATGTGAATCCAGGAACTGGGGGGGAAAAGGGGGCTTCATCTGTCGTCAGCGGAGAATGTTCTTGTGAGGAGGACAAAACGCCCAGACCGCTGAACTCGGTGCGCCTGCCTGCGGGAGAATGTGCGCTCTTTCCGTCCGATGCGATCGCACTGGCAGATAATCGATTGCGTGAAGTGTCAAGCCCGTTTGTCATCAAAGGATTTTGCCGGAGAGGCGGAGGTGAGGACCGCAGAGCGCCCGGGGACAGTGTTTGATGCCTCAGCTGAGCGCGCCCGCGAACAAGGTACGTGAGGTTTCTGTGCGCTTTCCGGGCGCTCGGGCTGGTCACGCACAAGTTCAAACGCACTTCCCCGAGTAAGTAAGTGTACAGTAGGTGTGCCCAGTGCCCGGTGGCGGGCCGTGCGTTGTAACGTAGTTTGCCATCGCTAAAGTTTATAAATCATCGTTATTTTCCGAAAGCACGGCCAAACCCGTCACACAGCGTGGTTTCGCAACTGGTCGATGAGTTCGACGAAGAAGATAAATCCGTTCTTTAAGATGATGCTGACGTTTACCCTATTCAAACATCAAAAACATTGAACCAGACCAAAGACGTGGTTTAGATTTCACGACACGATAGCCTGTCTGTTGATCATAATCGCTTAAGGCGGAGGCAGGTCCGAGTTTCACAGCTGATCGGCAAGTTTGTCTTCTGAAACAGCGCCTCGGGCTGAGAAAAACTATTCGGCGGTAGACTTTGCTCTGGCAAAGTGTAGTAACGCACAGTGAAGCGTACAAGTGGTTAAAAAGCACCGGGTCTAGCGCTAGCAAACGATGGCAAAATAACTGCGTGCATCAACGGAGACAACAGGGGAAAATATCGTGCTGTTTGGGCACAGGACGCTGTTAAGCGCCGTTAAGTGCGAGCGCCGGACATTCAGAGTAATTGGATATTTACAATAAAACTGAGATGTAGCTCAGTTTAGGGGATGGGTTGCAGCTCTAGCAGTGGTCTGTAACTCGCACCTATTGACCGGAGGTCACCCGTGTTATGTTGCTGGCAGGCAAACAGTTCAATGCCTATAAGCGCGGTACAGGGGTCTCTTTCAATAGATCGAATATCCTGGGGGATTTAACTAGACCTTCGATTCGGTGCAACCGAAAAAAAACCACCCTGAATGAAATTATTTCATTTGAAAGTACGCCCATACTCGGAGGAACCGGGGCTCCAGAGAGTTTGAGCGGTGCTGCAATCTGGAAAGGTGTCTGCGGCTCCGACTAGTCTTTGCCCACTAAGACTAATACAGACCCCGCAGACGGTGGAGGACGGTTCTCAGATTCCACTGGCGGCTGACGTCACCGTGCTGAATCGGTCCACGGGAGTGCGCAGGGTCTGGGTGACCGCGGGACTCGCCGAAACCCCAGCTCGGTCAGGAGCTGAGCGCGGTGCACCTGGGCTTTCCTGCGCTCGTCCAGTGAGATCGATCCTATTAGCTGTCCTGCACCCGGCAGCATCAGAGACGAATCGCGTCTTGCCACATCTTCATTGTGCTTTTAAGTCTTACGGTGGGATGAAGGGAGCGATGGTTACTGACTGAACAGAAACAGTGTGAAGTAGTCTTTTTCACTTGGATTCCCAAGAATTGCAGTTATCATAAGGCAGATTCATGTGCTTTTTGTATGTACAGAAAAAACTGACTCTTTCCTTCCTCTTCGCCGCAAGCAGCGAAGAAAGTAAATTCGTGATGATAAAAAGGAGGAGAAAGGGGTCCGATGTGGATTTCAGGATATTAGTCACAGGCAGAAACAGGCGGAACAATGAGGTCTTTGCAGGCACGGTCGCCCCGGAGGGCTGGTGTTGCGCTGCAGATGTTGTGTTTTTCCTCAGCATAGCAGGAATACCGGCGAGTCAGGGAGGCACATCAAACATCCCAGTGGACTTCGCCTGCTCCCGCTGGGCTCCGCTGTGTAAACCGGCGCTCGGGTTGAGCGACTGTAAAGGAAGGCTGCTGTTCGCGGTGGAGGGTGGAGGGCGGGGTGGGGGGGTCCTTGTTCTGAACTCATTCGTAACCTAACCTGCTCTGCGACCTTCAGTGTCAGTGCTGGGAGCTTGGCCATTCCCCACTAGACACCTCTTCTCCTTTACTGCCAATGCACCTTTAAAATTTAAAAGTGTATGCATGTATTCTTACAGTATAGTGATTGCTTTGAATACAAAAGGCCGCTATGGGAAAAAGATGAATAATTCTATCTGACTGTTCAGGGTTTGTGTCCGTGTCCCTGCTACAGTACAGTCTGTTTTTCATCGGTCCACCTTTCCATCTGCAGAGGAGAGCTTCAGTACTGATCAGACAGGCCTGTGCAAAGCGGTGCTGTTCTCTTCCAGCAC
Source organism: Atractosteus spatula (assembly GCF_055471065.1). NCBI lineage: Eukaryota > Metazoa > Chordata > Actinopteri > Semionotiformes > Lepisosteidae > Atractosteus > Atractosteus spatula. The sequence continues at coordinate 75,475,930 of NC_142708.1, read as the reverse complement.
AGTGCCAGTCCGGCTACACTGTCTGAGCCGTGGCAGGGAAGCACAGGGACTGGTTCTGGCCCGGGAAGACAAGACTGCCGGGTTTATCACAGAAACCTGCAGGAGTATCCTGACTGCTGAGCGCAGCTGGTGTTCAACAGGATCGATGTTAGTTAGGAGAGTGGGGTTAGGCTGTATTGATGTCAGTGTAGGGGAGTGGGGTTCAGGCTGTATTGATGTTAGTGTAGGGGAATTGGGGTTCAGGCTGTATTGATGTCAGTGTAGGGGAGTGGGGTTCAGGCTGTATTGGTGTTAGTGTAGGGGAGTGGGGTTCAGGCTGTATTGATGTCAGTGTAGGGGAGTGGGGTTCAGGCTGTATTGGTGTTAGTGTAGGGGAGTGGGGTTCAGGCTGTATTGATTCGTTACAGTCCTGGCCTACAGAATCAGAAAGCTGCATGAGGGAGTTCATTTTGGGAGTTGTGGAACGGGGAACAGAGGGAGAAATATAATGTGTTAAAAGAGTTTTTTTCTTTTTAGTTCCTTCATTTTGTAAAGTGACACAAAAAGTTATGTTAATTGACGGTAAAACTGAGAACCTATCGCAGAAATTCACCTCAGTAAACCTTTCAGAAAGAGGGGGTTGGTTTCTGACGATTTCAAGTAACAGAAAGAGCCAGAACGTCTTCTAATCTAAAGAGCTTTCCGTTGGATGTTGGAAGTATATGGAATTGATTTCGGGCCCATGTGCACAGCATTTATTTTAATTCTGAAAAATCCTGCTTTACATGCTCAGTGCTGCACAGGGGCGGCTTAAAGGGGGAGGAGAGGAACTGGCTGACAGACTGACACTTGTGTTAGCTCTTATTTCACTCTTTTTTGTCTCTCCTTTCCTCTCTCTAATTTCTTTTTCTCCTTTCCAGCTCCTCTGCTTTCTTTGCCTGCAAGCCTCAGCGGTCTGCGTGTACAGTATGTGTGCTCACAGGCGTCTCTCTCCTCTTGAGCTCAGTTCAGGAGACACGGGGGTTGTAAGTGAAAGAGTCAGGCCAGGAGAGGTGCAGGTGAGAAGAGCTCAGACACGCACAGTGTCAGGAGCAGCTCCCAAGGAGAACTGGAGGAACTCGAGCCCTCTCTCTGCTTTGGAGTCCAGCTGGAGGGCAGCTTGCAGCCTTCATGCTCCAGATCTCCAGATGATGTGAAAACGCTGGTTTTTAAATATTAGTGCTGCACTCTGTACACAAGCTGAATACCAGTCAGCAGAGGTCATGTTGAAACTGTGCAGCGACCCATTGAATCCCCAATTAAGAGCAATTCCATATGAGTCTTTCTAAAGGTGAATAAGCAGGAATGGAGCTGTTCAGCCCTCATAAAAGTTTGCTTGTCGTATACTGTGCTAAAAGTAAAGAGTACTTAAGCACACCGAATGAACCGTGTGCCATACAGGCCCATGGCAAGCTGAGCCACAACCTGTGTGAAACAATGGCACAGCTGAGTAAATTCACAGGACCTCCCAGTTCAGTTCAGTTCCCTGGTACATTGCTGGGGGAGGCTGCAGAAAGGATCTGCGAATACGGCACAGTGAGATTTCCGCAAGGGCAATGGAGAGGCCTGACAGAGGAGCAAGGCAGGAAACACAAGCTCAAGACAGGGGAGTAAAAAGCCCATCTGTATCTGTTGGCTCAGCCTGCCTATGCCCCAGAAGCACCAACGCACTGTGGGGACATTGAAGTGGGGAAAATGTTATTGTAGGGTTTCGTGGGTTCCAGGGTTACTAAGATACTAGGCTTACCCAAAGGGACTCATTACTCTGAGATTTACACATTCACCTTTTCAGATGCCGTTTTTGGTGGAACAGTTTGCTGGCACTCCAGAAGCAGGAGTCCATTTTCACACTTCGATCATCCAAGAACACCTGGGAGTGTGAAGCAGTAATTGCACTTAGGAAGGCTATTTTCCACATGTGCTAAAGAAGGGGTAATGCTCAGAGAGGCCTGCCAAGCGGTGGCGCGGAATGGAAGGGGCTGGGGTTGTTCTCACGCAAGCCCGATCAGCTGGTGTTCTCGGGTCTCGGATGGATGCAAAGGGCCTGTGGAGATGCTCTGTACCTCCTTGCGGAATCCTGGTCCTGCTGGGCCCCAGGGTCTCTGGGGTGTGATTCTGCCAGAGCCCCAGTTGAAGGCATCATGCAGGTTAATAAAGCCCATCTCCCACGTTTAGACTGTTGATGATGTGCAGAGGGCTATAAACCCTGCTGGACCGCAACCCTCCTCCAGGATAGGAGCTGCCCTGCTTTAGGCCACTCTCATGTACTCCCATATCTCACTCCCGTCTCTCACCCGGGAGCAACGATCCGCTTATCCATCTCAGCCAAGAATGTCCAGCAGCAGAAGGAATATCTATAATCTCCAGTTACCCCCCTGCTATTTATAATGGGTTTCCCAGACCCTTTGCTGAATCCCTCTGCTTCTTGATTCAGGCCACAGTGTTTTTAGGGAAGGTTTAACTGCCGTGGTATTCAAGCCTGTGCCGGAGAAATCAAAGGGCTCCATTCTGGAAGAAAGGAGGACAGCAGAGGTCTGCCATTTCTACCCTCGGAGTTCTCTCTGCGAAAAGCATTAGCGCTTATGGGATTGTGCATCTTTATCATCTGGATTCCGGCACTACAGCCACATGTTTTCACCTGGTATTACACTCCCCATCTTTGATTCTACATGGGATTATGACACAAAAGTCCAGAACAGAAGAGACCATTTGACCCATGATGCTCGTTGGGTGCCAGTAGCGAATCGAGCTTAGGTTCACATCCAGCTGTTTTTTAAAAAAATCCCAGGAAATCTGTTTCAACAATGTAACAAAAACCCTCTGTGTAAGAGCTTGCTGTCCTTGATCTTAGATGCACTTTCCTTTACTTTTAAAAAGCACAGTCTCTGCCTCTCTCCTCAAAGGCCCTTGCAATGCCCACGCAAATGATGGTGCTCTCATTGCCGAGCGAGACAGCACAGTGCAAGTGTCGTAAAGTGTCGAGACTGCGGTGCAGACCAGAATAGAATGTGGAGGGAAAACAGACCAGTCTGGGTGAAAACATCGCCAGTTTCTGAAATTGTTCAGAAGCGAACATTTTCCTAAAACAAAGAGTTCCTAGGCACCTTACCATGCATCATTCGGAGAGCATGGACTCCTGTGACTCTCTGTGACCATGCTTACATCATAGCCCTGCTTTGATGCACTGTGACCATGCTTACGTCATAGCTGTGCTGTGATGCACTGTGACCATGCTTACATCATAGCTGTGCTGTGACTCTCTGTGACTATACTTACATCACAGTTGTGCTGTGATACACTGTGGCCCTGCTTACATCTCAGCCCAGATGTGACACCTGCATTTAGCAGTGCTGACCAAACACTGACCTTCTGCAGAATCTGAACTGATTAAAGTGTGACGAATCAACAACTTTTATCTGGGCTCTGCAAAATCCTGCTTACTCATGTCAGGTCTGTGTGTTTGTGCTTTGTGTTTCACCCTTCCCCCAACCACACGCACACAGAAGAGCACCAGGGATCGGGTCCATAAAGAAAGGGTGAGAAAAGCACTACATAGAGAGACGGACCTGTCTCTGCCTCGTCTCTCTTCGCTCTCACTCACAGACGGCATGCTGGGACCTCACAGCAGCTTCCCGTCTTCCCAGCTTCCCTGCCGGTGTGCCGGCTGAGCCCTGCTGTGGCTAGGAGAGCTGTGGCTGGAATTCCCCCTGGAAGTTCTCTGCTCTCTCCTTTCCCCCTGTGTCTCATCTCGTGTAGCAGTCCCTCCAGACGGGCTTCAAAGCCTTTTTCTGTTGGAAAAAAAATGTGTTCTTCATTTTGTCTGAAAAAAAATGTAAATGTAGCAAGTAACCACATTGGATGTGAAAGCAGATGAAATAAATTTGGTGCTTTTCTCCCTGCAAGGAGCTGCTGCTCGGAGGGAGCTGGGAGAAGCAGAGCCTGTGTCTGCTGGGGAGCAGCTCTGACAGCTGTGCACTGAGACATGTCCTTACTGTCCCCAGCCTCTCCCTGGCTACACGGCTCCCCTCTCCTCTCTTCAGGCCACACTGCCTCCCTCTGCCTCACCTCCTCTCCTCTCTTCACACTGCCTCCCTCTGCCTCACTCCCTCTCCTCTCTTCACACTGCCTCTCTCTGCCTCACCTCCTCTCCTCTCTTCACACTGCCTCCCTCTGCCTCAATCCCTCTCCTCTCCTGAGGCCATACTGCCTCCCTCTGCCTCACCTCCTCTCCTCTCTTCACACTGTCTCCATCTGCCTCACCTCCTCTCCTCTCTTCACACTGCCTCTCTCTGCCTCACCTCCTCTCCTCTCTACACACTGCCTCCCTCTGCCTCAATCCCTCTCCTCTCCTGAGGCCACACTGCCTCCCTCTGCCTCACCTCCTCTTCTCTCTTCACACTTGTCCCTCTGCCTCACCCCCTCTCTTCTCTTCACACTGCCTCCCTCTGCCTCACCTCCTCTCCTCTCTTCACACTGCCTCCCTCTGCCTCACCTCCTCTCCTCTCTTCACACTGCCTCCCTCTGCCTCACCTCCTCTCCTCTCTTCACACTGCCTCCCTCTGCCTCACTCCCTCTCCTCTCTTCACACTGCCTCTCTCTGCCTCACCTCCTCTCCTCTCTACACACTGCCTCCCTCTGCCTCACCTCCTCTCCTCTCTACACACTGCCTCCCTCTGCCTCACTCCCTCTCCTCTCCTGAGGCCACACTGCCTCCCTCTGCCTCACCTCCTCTCCTCTCTTCACACTGCCTCTCTCTGCCTCACCTCCTCTCCTCTCTTCACACTGTCTCCCTCTGCCTCACCTCCTCTCCTCTCTTCACACTGCCTCTCTCTGCCTCACCTCCTCTCCTCTCTTCACACTGCCTCTCTCTGCCTCACCCCCTCTCCTCTCCTTAGGCCACACTGCCTCCCTCTGCCTCACCTCCTCTCCTCTCTTCACACTGTCTCCCTCTGCCTCACCTCCTCTCCTCTCTACACACTGCCTCCCTCTGCCTCACTCCCTCTCCTCTCCTTAGGCCACACTGCCTCGGCCCCTCTCCTAGTCTTTCAGCCTTGCCCACAAAGCCACACTGCCTCCCTCCTGGAGCCTCATTATGTCTGTAGTATTTTTTTCACTCTCTGTTGCTCCTGATGACAGGTAATCATCAACACTATAATTAGAGAGCGAAGCTCTGTGATAAATATAGTTATGACCTGGGCCTGCTCTCTTTTTATGGCTCCATTCTTTGCAGGTCTCGGAGACGTATTTATGTTGACTCCGTTGAGCAAAAGGGCGTCGCAGCCTTCCTGCCATTTTTTCTGACTGGCTTTAGGGATTTTTTTTCTTTTGTGGAAATGTAACAGCATCCTGGTACAAACCGTAACTGTGAAACACACTTCCTTTACATTGGCACTGTTCCTCTTTCAGTAGCTCTCTCCGTGAGCGCCAGCCTCCTGATCTCTGGGCACGACTGGCAGAGCGCCACTGGGAATGGGTGCGCTTTAGTTGGCCAGAGCTCCCTTGACTTTCAGAGCAACAGCAAGCTCTGCTCTTGGGCCCCTGCAGGGCACCCGCAAGCTTTTGATGAAGCCATTGAGAGATGCACCACTCAAGTTCAAGTCCAAGTTTATCGTCATGTGTACCTGAGTACAGTGAACTGCTTTCTTGTGTGTTTTCTTTCCATGACAAATGACATGACAGATGACAGATGATGTAACACTGACATAGAAAATTATATCACAATTCTTGAAGACAAGAAAAGGGGAGCAGCTATAATTCTAATGAGCATTTAGATAACAGCTGTGTGCAAAATTCAGCAGTGGCAGTGTTTTGAGGTCAGTGCAAGAACAGAGGGGTGAAAGTGGGGTTAGACCATTTAATTAATACCCAATTAAAAGTGTAGCTCGTTAATTAGGGACCGCTGTACCTTCTCCTGTGCAGCTTAAAGATGTCTCCAGTTCCCAAATGCCTGGATCATGTGCCAGGCCAGTCTGAACCATTCAATCCCAGCTACTATGAAAGGTTTTGTTGTGCTCCAGCAGCCCCAGGATGAACAGGCCCTGCAGTGAGCCTGCTTCACGTTATGCCTTTATCTTCTAAACACTGGCACATGTCAGCTGGCTGGAAGGCCAAAGCTCTGCTCTTCTTCTAGAGCTGTTGGAAGGGCCAACAGCCCTGCTGCAGCGCCGGGTTCGATCAAGGGAGGTGCTCCTCCCTCCCAGGAAGCCAGAGCAGCTTGTCTTAAGGACTGTCGATGGATCGCTCTTCCCTCTTGGTTTTCAGACAGGAGTGCAAGCTCTCTCCCTGTCCCGCCCTGCTTATGTCGCTGCTTCCTGTAATGGCCTTTCCTTTACCTGCCACAGACCGACTTCCCCTCCATCCCTGTCCTCTTGGAGCCCTGTTAATCATCCTGGTTCATTTATTTGCCTGACGTTTATTTCCAAAGCGGCTTAGTCGTGTATCCCTTTATACAGCTGGGCGTTCTGCTGGAACCCAGTGAGCAGAGCCTCCTTCCAGCTACCTGAGCGCTGCTCCTCACTGTTCCAGCTCCCATGTGCTCAAGCCCATCACGGCCCCAGCAGTCCCAGCCGCTAATCTTCACCCCTGCACCCAGCAGGCCGCTGAGCCCTGGTTTTCCTTCCTTCCACCCTGGACTCCCATGTTGACTTCGTTTGGACTTCACTGCCCTTGCTTCCAGGTTGTGATGGATGATGGTAAGTTACCTACGAAGCCCGGAGTATCCCCGCCTTCCAGGAGCAGGAGTGAATATCTCTGTCCCAGGCTCCTCAGGAGCCCAGATGGCCGCACGTTCACTGTCACGCCCTGGAGGGGCGTCGGCCCCGCTCTCCTTGGCCTGTCAGCACCAGCTCCAGCGAGAGAGCTGCTGGTCGAGCCTTGCCGCTGCAGCTCCACACACAATGAGACGCCGAGGAACAAGCAAGGCCAAGCAGGAAGAGAAACAAAAGCTCTTCTCCGTTTTCAGGAGCGAATGAGCATTTGGTCGCCACCCAGAGGAAGTGAAAGTTACAATAGGAACAATGCAGGCCTTTTGAATTTGGACTCTCGTCTCTGTGAGGGTGAGGCCTGCCCTGCTGTCCCTGCCCTGCAGCGTCGTGTTTGGGAGGGTTGTTGCCCTCGCGATTGTCATCAGGCCTGTTTGTTCTTCGACGGTTCACACACTGGCACGCAGACAGCGCTGCCCAAAACCTGCTTTGTTCCTGTTCCACAGGAAGTGAAATGCAAGAGAGGCCAACGGGCTGGAAGCAATTAAAAAAAATAGTTTGTATTTACTTTCTTTAAACAATCGCAGTGAAGCAAAGATCACCGCCTTGGGCAGAAAAGCCTGACCCGTCCAAACAGCAGCTAGAGTCGAGGACAAGGGCTTCTTTCTGGAGTCGTGTGGCTTTCAGGCACATGAGGCAAAATGGTGTCCTGGAAATCTGGAGAAATTCCTTTGGTGTGGCGAGAGCTCACTTCAGTACAGAACCTTCGCACCTTCTTCTCCTACTTCCACTTAACTACAGAGACCAATTGCTTTTCCTTGTCTCCTGGGTCTTTTCCCTTTGAGAGACTCTCCTCCCCTCCACCTTTTCCTGATGCTAGAAGTTCTTCCTCACTCGAAGGGCCCTGGGTCTGCCCGGGCTCCCTCTCTCTGGGATTGTGAGATTCACCCTCGAGCTCAAACAAAGGCTTTTCCATAAGAGCAGTATTCAGGAGCCAGGGTCACAGTTCCAAAAACTGAGAGGAAAACGTGTCATCATCGTTGTGCACATGTTGCAACATGTTCTGCTGGCTGCACTGAGATCCATCTGCATCCTTGAACGCCAGTAAGACAAGTCTCCAGATATCTGTCTGTGGATCTACTCCTCTTTTACAAGGGTAAGAGCTGCTCAGCTGTATCTTGGAAGGTAAGGCTGTAAGTAACCCATAAAATCTTTAAAAAAACATCCTGGGATTTCCAGCAGCATTTATCTTAATGAGATGGTTATCAAATCTTTGAAAATCGGGGGTCTACTGCCTTTGGGAGGATAACCGGAATACTTGCAAAGGAAAACACAAAAAAAGTCCTGGTGACCTCAGTTTCACCTCTGGATTTCCTTGCCAGATGTTGCACTATTCCTTTTCTCCTGAAACCCCCCTGCTACCAGCATCTTTTTGGACAGAGGGGGCTGAAACGAAGGAATTATTGAGAAAGCGCCAGCCACAATTCCCAATCCAGAACTTCCCAGAAATTGGCTGTGGAGCCAGAGAGGCACATGTGGGATGGAGCGGCCGGGACATGACTGGTGTTTTCGCAATAAGACTGAGAGAGGAGACACTTTCTGTAACCATGACAAACTGGAAGCAGATCTTGTTTGCAGTCTGTTTTTGGGAGCGAGCAGGAGAAAACTCCCACTCCAGAGAAGCAGTGGGGATTTGCTCCGGGATAGCGGATTCGCGTTCCGTCACAGGGAATAAAATATGGGTCTGAGACCCAGCGCAGCTCGGAACAGCAGGTCCGCCGTGAAGCCAAACTTCAAAACACATCTCAGGAGAGATGGAGCTGTCTTGTAAAGATCTGCGCTGTTCGCAGCCCGAGCATGAAGGCTGAAGCACAATAACGCAAGGTGCTACGATGTCCCCCTCTCGCACCGCAGGAAGACGGGGTGCCATCGATCTGACTCCCACTTCGACACCCTGGAGGTCTCGATGCAGCCGGTCACATGGCCGTGCTTTCTCAGAATGGAATCTGCTGCCCTGCCAAGTTCTCCTCTTCCCATGACTCTCTGCAAGGTGATAAATGAGGTTCTCAGGTCCTGGCACACAGGAATGGAGGCTCTCGGGAGGTTGAGATCTGTCCCTCGGCGGCCTCGCTCAGGCCTGAGCCGGGACAGGCGCAGTCTCCAGCAAGCTCGGGACTGAGGGTCGTCAGGAGGGGGGCAGAGAGTTATTCTAAACAATAACTTCCACTTCCCACATTCTTTGTTTTTTTTAGAGGTTCATAATAAAGCACAAAATTCCAGAGTGTTTTTTTTTCATCTTGCTCAGAGCGAAAGCAATGAGGGAATGATTGGGAGAATGGCATGAAAGTGCACTTTGCTGAGGCCGAGCCAAATATGACATATGTAACCCCCCCCGCCCCCCACTCTCTTTGGTGGTGTGCTGGCTTCCAAACACGGCATTCAGAGCTCGGGCTTTTAACTGCATCGCCTGCGCACCACTAGAACGGACAGCTTTGCACTTCCTGAAGGCAAGAAGGCATTCCCGAGCTGATCAGACCAGGCTCTGCTCTTGCAGTTGTCTTTGAGTTATTTCCACCATCTCTGACCGTTATGGGCAGTGTGTATGTGCCAGATTCAGGCATTGGCTCAGGATTGGCAAAGTCCTGCCAACAATATTTTACCATAAAGCCCTCAAGTATAGCTTGTGAACACTCTGACTCTGTGCACGACCTTAACGGACTCACAGATTGAACACTGTTGGATTGAGTGACGCGTGTGAACGTCCTCCCGGATGTGGTGAGATCATTGTTGTGCTTAACAACCCACATTTTAAGATGCTTTTATGGAGGTTTGTTGTGAAACATTTTGACTGGTTTTCATCTCTTGCCATCCACTGAGCATGTTTTCTTCTTTTCAGCATTGGCATCGGCAGTAAGCGCTAAACTCGCAACAGAATCTGTGTGGCCAAGACTGATTCAGACAGAAACACTAACACTTCGCTGTGAGCAGTCTTGTTGAGTTAGTCTGATGATCTGATAATAATCTGTATCTGCCTTTTCTGCCAGTAAATTAACACAAAGGCAGAAAATGAAAACTGAGCATCAGTATTGTTCATCATTGTACTGAACCGAGGTTTTCAGGATTTAAACTCTATTTATTTTGTTTATTTTTTTTATACCATCTATGGAGTGCCTCCAACAGATACATAAGGGGTGTTAACTGAGAAGCCATTCCACTCAGAACGATTCTAAAATCTGAGTTAAGAGAATCTTACCCTGAAAAGCCCATCAATGAGCACCCATCATGCACTTCTTTCCTACAACCTAGGACCTTAGTTAGCTACCCACATTTCCTTTTGATCCTGTCTGCAGGTCTTCAAGTGGTTTGCACGCCTTGTCTTACACAGGTAATCAAACTATGGGTTTGAGGAATTAATTGAGCTCTGCTCTCAGGACAGCTGAACAGCACTGCCACAGGGCTAGCTCAGGATGCAGCCTTGCTTACTGTATTTGTTCATGTGGGCTGATTATCCTGAACTTTAGTCTTTTGTCGCTATTGTCCTGAGAAGAATTCCTTTGTGCCAGGATTCCAGGACTGTGCAGACCGCTCTCCTGCTCTGCTCTAACTCAGGGCCTGGGACCTGGGATGTCAGGCAGCTGCCTGTCAGAGTTTCAGAGTTGGTTATGTATGTAGTAATAGTGAATAAAATGTTATGAATTACAGTAAATTGTAACAAATTATATTACTTTTAATTTAAGATTGTGTCAATTGACTGATGGTGCCAGCACAAAATAACTCTTCTTTCCCCTTTATGTTATTTCCTTTGTGGTTGTCTCCTTTCTCTTTCAAACGAAACTCATCAATAGCAATGTAAGAGTCTAAGCAGAAGGATCAGGACTGGTCCTTCATCTGGGTGTTGTGAGATTGCTAAGGATAAGTTACAGGGCTGTTAAAATACATCTTTTTGTGGTAATCAAGTCTGTGTAATGAAGTGATCACATACAAATTTAGCAATGAACTATCAAGGAATATCTGATTAGGTACTGTAATCAGCTTCCTAAATAAAGACGGGTTAGGACTGTTGTCCTGTAGAGGAACTGATCCCAAGTGCTCGGTTTCCCTGATGTGAAAGCAGTGTACCTAAATCTGTTGTCCATCGATGTTTCGGGATTTGTTTCCTTTTGCGTCTTCTTTACCTGCTTGTCTTCCTGGTCCGCAGGCTTCCTCCTCCTGTGATCGCGCCACACCATGCCTGAGGGGGCGAGCCGCGGTGGACAGAAGAAGCCCAGCCACCAAGGTCAGAGGTCGCAGTCCGCCCATACGCCAGCCCCGGTGGCCAGTGTGTGAGTGTGAGGTGTGTGAGTGTGAGTGTGTGAGTGTGTGAGTGTGTGAGTGTGAGGTGTGTGAGTGTGTGAGTGTGTGAGTGTGAGGTGTGTGAGTGTGTGAGTGTGAGGTGTGTGAGTGTGTGAGTGTGTGAGTGTGAGTGTGTGAGTGTGTGAGTGTGAGGTGTGTGAGTGTGTGAGGTGTGTGAGTGTGAGGTGTGTGAGTGTGTGAGTGTGAGGTGTGTGAGTGTGTGAGTGTGTGAGTGTGAGGTGTGTGAGTGTGAGTGTGTGAGTATGAGGTGTGTGAGTGTGAGTGTGAGGTGTGTGAGTGTGTGAGTGTGAGGTTTGTGAGTGTGTGAGTGTGTGAGTGTGAGTGTGTGAGTATGAGGTGTGTGAGTGTGTGAGTGTGAGGTGTGTGAGTGTGTGAGTGTGAGGTGTGTGAGTGTGAGTGTGTGAGTGTGTGAGTATGAGGGGTGTGAGTGTGTGAGTGTGAGGTGTGTGAGTGTGTGAGTGTGAGTGTGAGGTGTGTGAGTGTGAGGTGTGCAGAGGGGCGTGTCCCTCCGCTGTTGCTTTTCACTCCCCTGCTGCGAGCCGTGTTTCTGTGAGGAAGAAGCGCAGCAAGCTTCAAGCTTCAAAACATTAAAACCCACCCGTTCTTGGGCTGCCTTGGGACTATGAAGGAAAAGATTTTAAAAAGATCACTTTTTTAGGCCCTATTACAATTTCTTGCATTAGGAATTTGTCTTTTCACATACCCCAGCTTGCTCTCCATGAGACACACAGACAGGGAGAGAAGCTGGGGGTCAGAGCTCAGGGTCAGCCGTTTATATGGCACCCCTGGAGCAGTTGGGGTTAAGGGCCTTGCTCAGGGGTCCAATAGAGTAGGATTCCTCTGCTGGCCACGGGATAGGAACCAGCAACCTTCCAGGCACAGGCACAGATCCTTAGCTACAGAGCCACCGCTCTGTCCACTGCTAAAGGAGTGGTACTTAAGAAGAGTTCAGTTCACAGAGACCTTTCAGGGGTTCTCCACATGGCTCAGGCAATCAGACCAATGCTCATCAGGGTCTGGAAGCCAGGGTCAGCTGTGTGTGACCCTTCTCCTGAGCCCGAGTTAGACTGTGGGCACTGCAGAGCTCCAGGAGTGAGACAGAACCAAGGTGAAAAGAAAAACAAATGGTATGTGTGAGTCCCCCAGCTCCTCTTCCCCCCCAAAAGGAACATTTCAGTGAACCCCCTCATCAACCCCACTGTTTGGGAGAAGTCTGTTTAAGAGAGTCTATTTACTTGGTCCTACACCATGACTCATCAAATCAAAACACGTACGCACCCAAAGCCTGCTTATTTGCTTAGGTTGAGCCAAGGTCCTGAGCTGAAGTCTTGAGCTGGGGTCTGCATTCATTTTTCACAAGTACCGCTTTGATCCGAGTAAGAGCTCACTAATAAGGAGCTATGAGCTACGGTTTGCCAATGTTAATATAACCACACAGAGGCCTTGTTTTTTTTTTGTTTTTGTTTTTTCATGCATGCAAACAGACAGAGGCCTGGTTATTTTGGGGGAAAAAATGTGTATTTGAAAGAGAGAAGACAGATACAGAGACAAGAAAGCTCCTGTGTTCGTCACTGTACTATTTCTGGGCAGGAGTTGCTGTTTGGTTCATGTTTCTTTGCCTGTGAGTGCTTTATTATTTTGATATGTCTTCAAAGGCCCTTAAAGAGGCCAGCCTACTGTATGGGACAACATAGCAACTCAGCACGGCCTACTGCCTGCGCTTTCATCCTGTTGCCTAGCAACCCCAAGGTAGCCTTTTTAGCTGAGTGTGGAGGAGTTTCAAGGTTAACCACATCCTACTGGCGTTCCTCAGGTACAGACCCATTCATACAGAGAGTCAGCTGCACAGCTTGAGCAGCGAGAGAACTGCACTGGCTGTATCTTAAAACAGCTATGTTTCAACATTGTTGCATTCAAGCATTTACTCAATCAATAGCACGCGAAAAGCCTTTGAAGAGCAGGGTTTGAAACAGATTCCCTGCGCAGCCCAGATGTTGCAACTGGTCTTGTTTTTCTCTCGTCCTTGCGATTCGACATGAAAAGGGCTCTTGCCAGCTCACACCTCTCCCCGACACCCGATTTCAAGAAAAACAAGCAGCCGCGCGGCTGTCGCTGACAAAAAAAAAGAGCTAAAACAGGAAACTGTGTTTAGAAAAAAAAGGGCAGGTTCTAAGGTAGGCTAGTTCTCTCTCCCCTTCGCGATCTGTCACTCTGGGTAGCACTCCTCAGCCTCTCACCCTCTCACCGGCAAGAAGGAGCCCGTTTTGTGTTCAAGATGAGCCGGACACGAGCGCCGGACAGCACCGGGGCATCAGGTCAAGGCTGTTCCGAATGAACAGAGGTAAACTGCAAACAACAAAGACGGCTATTTTCATTTCTCTTCAGTGCAGGCAGGCTCGCCCGTGGTTCCGTCCAGAATAAAAGCTTGGCGAGGATAGAGCAGGTGGCTTTGGGCTGGGTTTGAAGTCAGTTTGTACAAGACAGCGCTTGGGAGAGATCAGAGGACCGCTTGAGTGAGCTGAGTGGTTACTGGCTGAAGAAGCTGTAATCTTCAGAGGCTCAGACTGAGCCAGCGCACTGCCGAGCTGGTCTGTACCGTCAGTCCTGGAGCACGGGGGAAACTTACGTGCAGGTAGGCAGGTGCTCGACAGATGGCCTGTCTCAGTTCCAAGACAAACTGATAAAAAGAAAGACATCCAAATAACAGAGTGCTGTTTATTTGGTATTTTTTTATCTCACATGACACAATGTATTCAAGCAAAAATGCACTGGAATTTTTTTAATAATAGTTGGATATGATGAGAAATTCTTGTGACAGGTCTGAAATGCTGATGTCCAGGGATTTCCAAAATGAAGATCTGATCCTGGACATACAGAGGTCTCTGTAACTTCTTCTCCTCACGCTTTGTTCATCAATTAACCATTTGTTTGCCTTAATAATTGTACGTATTATGCTACTCCTCCAATGACACTTTGGTACTGCTGGGTGAGCCTAATTATATTTCTATTGATAAGAATTCAGTAAATCAAGTCAGTCAATTAAACTCATTAAATGCAAGCTTTACTTCAGAGAAGAGCTCTTTCAGGACATCCCTTTCACAGTGTTTGTGAAAGACCAAAGACCAAAAATGTTTTAAAAAAGTCTTTACAGTTGTCTAGAAATTCTTCTGTCATTTTTGGTTTCCTCCTGTGTATCTTCTGAGTGTTTGAGTGTGTGTGTGTGTTTGTGTGCATGTTCATGTGAGTGAGGGTGTCTTTGTGTCTGAGTGAGTATGTGTTAGTGTGACTGTGTGTGTGAATGAGTGTGTGAGTGTGGGTGACTATGACTGTGAGTGAGTGTGTGTGTAAGTGTGTGAGAGTATGTGAGAGTGAGTGTGTGAGTGTGAGTTTGAATTAACAAGTGTGAGTGTGTACAAGTGAGTGTGAGTGTGTACGAGTGAGTGTGTGTGTGTAAGAGTGAGTGTGTGTGTGTTTTGTGAGTGTGTTTGTGTGAGTGTGAGTGTGTGTGAGTGTGAGTGTGTGTGTGAGTGTGAGTGAGTGTGTGTGTGTGTGAGTGTGTGAGTGTGAGTGTATGTTTGTGTGAGAGTGTGAGTGTATGTTTGTGTGAGCATGTGAGTGTGTGAGTGTGAGTGAGTGAGTGTGTGTAAGTGTGTGAGTGTGTTTGAGTGTGTGAGTGTGAGTGAGTGTGTGTGTGTTTGTGAGTGTGTGAGTGTGAGTGAGTTTGAGTGAGTGTGAGTGTATGTTTGTGTAAGTGTGTGAGTGTGTGAGTGTGAGTGTGTGAGTGAGTGTGAGTGTGTACGAGTGAGTGTGTGTGTGTAAGAGTGAGTGTGTGTGTTTTGTGAGTGTGTTTGTGTGAGTGTGAGTGTGTGTGAGTGTGAGTGTGTGTGTGTGTGAGTGTGAGTGAGTGTGTGAGTGTGTGAGTGTGTGAGTGTGAGTGTATGTTTGTGTAAGTGTGTGAGTGTGAGTGTATGTTTGTGTGAGAGTGTGAGTGTATGTTTGTGTGAGCATGTGAGTGTGTGAGTGTGTGTAAGTGTGTGAGTGTGAGTGTATGTTTGTGTGAGAGTGTGAGTGTATGTTTGTGTGAGCATGTGAGTGTGTGAGTGTGAGTGAGTGTGTGTAAGTGTGTGAGTGTGTGTGAGTGTGAGTGAGTGTGTGAGTGTGAGTGAGTGTGTGTGTGTTTGTGAGTGTGTGAGTGTGAGTGTGTGTGAGTGAGTGTGAGTGTATGTTTGTGTAAGTGTGTGAGTGTGTGAGTGTGTGAGTGAGTGTGAGTGTGTACGAGTGAGTGTGTATGAGTAAGTGTGTGTATGTAAGAGTGTGTGTGTATTTTGTGAGTGTGAGTGTGTGTGAGTGTGAGTGTGTGTGAGTGTGAGTGTGTGTGTGAGTGTGAGTGAGTGTGTGAGTGTGAGTGTATGTTTGTGTAAGTGTGTGAGTGTGTGAGTGTGAGTGTATGTTTGTGTGAGAGTGTGAGTGTATGTTTGTGTGAGCATGTGAGTGTGTGTGAGTGAGTGAGTGTGTGTAAGTGTGTGAGTGTGTGTGAGTGTGAGTGAGTGTGTGTGTGTTTGTGAGTGTGTGAGTGTGTGTGAGTGTGTGTGAGTGAGTGTGAGTGTATGTTTGTGTAAGTGTGTGAGTGTGTGAGTGTGTGAGTGTGAGTGTGTGAGTGAGTGTGAGTGTGAGTGTGTGCGTGTGTGAGTGTATGTTTGTGTAAGTGTGTGAGTGTGGGTGTCTGTGCACACTCCACTGTCGTGACAGCACCTCTGTTAAATAGACCACCTGGCACTGTTTCATGAATGCTGCCCCGCTTTTTGTCATACAGGAACTGGCTGTGAAAATAAATAAGCAAAAAGTGTTAACAGAAACACAGTGTGAGATAGAGGAATAAGACACTCTATTAAAAAAAGCTTTTCTAACTTACACCCTATGGAAAATTGTCTCTGTTTTCCACCCTGCACTGCTGGAGCCCAGGAGGTACAGACAGCACAGCAGGTCAAGGGGCAATATTAGTAGATATGCATAAGGAACCGCTGATATTCTCTGGCTCACATGCCAAAGGGTGAGGAACGGGACACTAGGGAATCTACAAAGAGGGACAACGGCTCATCCGTAGTGTGAAGTGAGCCCAGGGTCATGAGATGGATTAGGGTCAGGCATGACCATCAGCCAAGGCCAGGGCTAGTGACCGTATTTCTTACCAGCCATGGAGGTAGGTCAGTGGGCTACGAAGTGCTGGTACAGCTCCATCATCTCGAGCGCTTGTGTCAGGTGATAGCGCCTTGCACCTTGTCTAAATTTGGCGCTGTTGTTTTGCACTGTAGCAGCGAAGAACGGCTCAGTGAGCAGATGCACAGAGGCACAGGAAGTCGGTTTCAAAGGAAGCAGCTGACTGCTCACTCAACCTGGCCGCCCATCTCCCCGTCTCTCCACGCCGCTTTTGCGACTTGCTTGCATTTCCTACCTGTCTTCACGTTGAGGGAGACAAGAGGGTGGCTGCCCCTGATTGGCTGGGAGCCACAGCATCTGCCGCTGCGGCAGGTGGCACTGCGCTTCTTACCGTCAGTCGAGGTTTTGCTCTGAGTGTGAATTTTCCAAAGAGAAAGTGGGAGGTTTTGTTTTACCATATACATGCCTAGCAGACACCCTTACATACGTGGGCAGAAAATGTGCCCATGAAAAACAGATCAGTGCATCAGTATGACAGTCACACCAATTAAATACAGATCAGTGCACTAATAGTACAGTTGTGCTAATTAAGTGTTTGGAAAGTATAAGATATGGTAGAGCAAGAATGATATAACTTTAATGCACAACAAATACAATCTGAATAAAACGTGTGATTTAATTGCACCGCTGTATCCTAGGCAGTAGAAAGCATCTGAAAGCTGGGTCAGGAGTACAGTATATATTGGCCCATTATGAAAAGGTTTTTCAGAACAAAGGAGTCAGGCCAGACCTCCGCTCCGCTCGCAGGAACAGGAAAGCAAGCACCACTGCCTGGCTGAAAAATGAGGTGTTGAGGCATCAGCACAGACTGACAGCAGAGAGGGAAAGAGGAGTCATTTCGCTGGAATCTTCACTGGCACTTCAACACAAGGAAAACAGACGTTATCGCCAACATTTATCTCCAGAAGCCGAGCTTGTCTTTCTGACCAGTCTTTTGGCCAAATGAGTCCAAACGTATTTAGTGTGAGGCTCCGATGGGAGAGAGACATTGTCTGGAAAGTCTTGGGGAGAATTTCCAGAGGCGTCCTGCAGTCTGCCATGACTTGTGGACGAAGTTACGGTAGTGTCTGGGGGAGCAGGGCAGCAGGGCGCATTAAAGAATGAGTTCTAGTAGAAAGCACCGCTGACACGACACTTAAGAGTCCAATCTTGAAGAGTTAACTAGGATTTAGCTCATGAGAACATAAGAATGCTGGCAAGAGGCCATTCTGCCCCTCTTGCCCATTTGGAATTCAGCAGTTAATTGGTTAATTGAAACCAGGATCTCAATCAGCTATTTCTTTAAAGAAAGCCAAAATATCGCCTTCAGCTACATGGGTGAGTAGCTTGTTCCACCCTCTCACACCCTTTATATAAAAATGTTTTTTTTTTCCTTTTTGTGTGATGAAAGTCTATTCTTTCTTTTAAATGGATTTCCACGTGGTTTCCAAGAAACTCTCTTGAGAATTCTGTTTCACTGAGGAAGAGATGTCAAACACACGTCTTGTGTTCTGTCAGCCTCACCAGCTGTTTGATACCATCTTACCGTGCTGGCCACACCTCTATTTACCTGTCAGTCAGGGCTGGTTGCCGTGGATATGCAGGAAGCCAGGAAGCTTGTTTCACCTGTGGGTCCTCTTCCTTCTCAGGTGCATCAGACTGCTTGAGGTCAGATCTGGCAGTGCTCTGGGCTCTGTGATAGTCTTTACTCTGAGCCTCTCAAGTTGTACACTCCTCTAAATCCCCAGTTCCCTGTCTTGTGCGTCACTTGGGTTCTTGACCCTGCTTTGTTTTGACCTTCTCTCCCGGATATACCCTGTGTGCCTTTGAACTGCGTTTTACTGGGTAACGAACTTTTCTTGCTTGCCTCAACCCTGTTCGTAGATCTCCCTTTGTGCTTCTGCTCTGTGTCACCTGGCTTTGGGCTCTGCTTGCTATGACTATGAATCTGGTCTGTGCTTTGCCTGTTTCCCCTGTCTGTTTACTACATTCGCCTGCTGCTTGCCTGTTTCCCCCGCCTCCTCCTGGGTTTATCTTACAACCTACAGATCACTGCTTCAGTCCAACATAAGCCGCACTCAATATATATCTGGTGCAAAATCTGGAGAGAAAGTGTTTGAATTGTTTTTCTTGCATTTCTGGCTGAGTGTGCACTGAATGCCAAAGAAGCATTCGATTTTTCTTTACAGTCCTCTGATTGGATCAAGGATTAAAAAAATAATTTTTCAGCACTGCTGCAAGGCGTGTGGTTTAGGCTATATATATATATTCGTATGAGCTTAACATGCAGAGGTTACATAGTTATATTGTCACAGTCAGGTGCCTCAGCCAGTCGTGGCTGGCATCATCCAAATCAATAAAGTTGCCGGGGTATCTGAAGCGAGGGCAGGAGTATAGGATGTGGTCGGCCGTCTGCTCCTTGCCATCGCCGCATTCACAAGTTGGGTCATCAGTGAGACCCCACTTGTGTAGGGTGGCCCGGAAACGGCCATGTCCGGTTCTTAGTCGGTTCGGCTTGACCCAGGCTTGTCTGGGTAGGTCATTTCCAGCGGGTTTGTTGGATACTTTGTCAATAAATTGTTTCAGTCTGTGGTTGTTATTATTCCTCGTGTCTTGCCAGTTTTTGTTAGCCCAATTAGTGCCTTTGTCGTTGTTTGCTTCTTTCATAAGGCGCCTCATTGTGTTAGAAGGTGAGTGCCGGTTTTCTAATCGGAGGATTGTGGTGTTCCGGTTGCAGATGGCATCGTGCAGCAGGTGGTTGGAGTCATCCGAGGCTTTCAGTGCAAGGTTGATGCAACTTGCTTCTCTGCGAAGGTTAGGTGGAGAGATGCCGCTGAGAATCGGTAGCAATTCAGTGGGCGTAGATCTAATGCACCCGGTTATAATGCGCATGCTGTTGCTCAGGGCTGTGTCTACCTTCTTCGTGTGGCTGCTGTTGTGCCAGGCAGGAGAGCAGTACTCAGCTACCGAGAAGGCTAGAGAAAGCACAGAGGTGCGTAAGACGGTGAAATTTGCACCCCAGCTAGTGCCAGCTAGTCTTCACAGGAGGTTGTTCCTGCGAAGGAAGGAGTTTTTTTTTAATTCAGCTGTGATCAGCCCAAGCTGATAAATACAAAAAACAGTTTTCTCTTCAAATTCCTGGTTTAGGCTGAGGAATTTGAAGAGAAAACTGTTTGTTGTGTTTATTAGCTTGGGCTGATCACAGCTGAATTTAAAAACTCCTTCCCGTTCAGATCATCACATGGGTCCAATTCTAGTGCCTGGTTTTCGAAGAGCTCAGTCATGGTAGACTACAAGTTCGGTTTCACTGTGGTCAACACGCTTGGAGAAAACAAATTTCACTGGTGGTTTTGAAAGGGATGGGCTCTGACCTGCCAGCAAGAACTGTCCAGCCCCTCTGCCCGGCAGCTGGTCCATAGATTGCAAAGGTCTTCCTGATCCATAACAAGGCATTACTTCTGTTCAGCTTGCCAGACATGATTTGCCAGACTCAAGTGAACTGCCTTTTCACACTGTCTGGCAAGAAACTAGACAGAGCTCCCTTCTATCATTGCTTTAGAGGGAGAGAGACCCCTGTACTGTGCCCAGCCTCGAAATCTACAAATTCCACTTCATTTTAGCAGTATTTGAAATGGGCGTCTTGGCCTGTTTGGATAATAGTTATGGTAATTCTGCAAGTACCCACTCACTGTCAAGGGTTACAGGTCCCGTGCCTTGATGCTGTGTCCAGAAGGGTTTTTTAGTCAGATTTAAATTAAATTGCGCAGAGGGATGACTCCAGAACTGGGTCAGTTTCACCCACTTCCTCTGGTCTCCCATTGCAATGGCTTGCCTTTACACTTCCAGCGGATTCACCTCAGTGAGATTCAAACTTGCCTCCAGCAGGCTTTACTGCACGAGATCCCATCATTGGTCCTGTCAAGGGCCCTTGGCCCAGCGCAGAGAAAACACCTTGCGACTGTTTCAGTCAAGCAGCTTGTTTGTTTAATTGAGGCTTTAAAGTTGGCAATGCAGTAACAGTGTGAGAATGCTGTACTAGTGCACTTGCCAAGGGCAGCCCTTGCAAGAGTTAAGCTGTTGATTTCCAGAGACCTGGAGAACCTGCAGGACTGAGGCCCTTGGAGCCCTTGATCTATAGGATGCCTGTCACATGCCGCAGCACAGAGGAATCCTGCCTGGAGAGTTGTGGGTTCAAGCTTAAGCTGAGGACACGAGCTCTGTACTCATTGTAAATAGGATTTTGTATATAAAGCAAAACAGCAGTGATCATAATCGCTGTTCATTTGGGTAAGGGAAACTGAAATAGTGAAAACACAGAGGGTGCAGACCGAGGCAGAAGTGTCAGTGGTAGCTTTTCATGTCTCCTGTCACAGAGCGTCGTGTGTCAGGATGTCTCATCATGGTCTGTGTGCTTCCTTCTTCACGAAGTGGGCAGACTGCTCGAGAGATGTTGAGTGGAAAAGTGGGCTGAAACGGCGCGCCTCTCCTGAGACCGTCTGCGATGTACCCCACTTTTCACCCCGAGTCCCCCATGTCAGGCCCATCCAGCCCCTGCTGGCTGCTGATCTCTACCGCTGTTTCAGTGGGATTGATTGCGAAAGAGAAACTGAAACACCGCGCCAGGCCGCTTCGGGGCTCCGCTGAGCTTCCTGCAGCGAAGTGCCAACGTGCCCTCTCAGTGCCCACAGACAGGGCATCTGTGCCCAGGAGGAAGACATTTCCACTTGCTGCAGGCTGAACAGCATCGTTTTTAAACGTTTGCAAGAGAGAAGCAAAGAAGGGACAGCCTTAATTAAGACACTCGGTTTGCAGCTGGATCGGTCCCAGTCCTGTAGTGCTGCTTTTGTTTCAGGTTTTGTGCCCTCTCAGAATTCAATGACCTAATACAACTGATGAGGTGGATAAGAAGTTAAATCAGGTGTTGATCAAGTGCGAAACTGAAAGATACAGTATGTCTAAGAACCCTGCAGACACACATGCAAAGTCTCAAAACACTTGATGTGCGCAGACGTAGCTGTTAGACCATTCTGCTCACTAACAATGAGGCAGCAGTGTGGCGCAGTGGTCGGGGTTCAGGATTCTGGATGTAGATCCCCGCTCGAACCCCTCGAGATGATGCCGTGCTCTATAAAATTCTTGTGATCCAGATCCAGAGTAATGAATTCTTGCGATGAGTCCGCTCTGCTCGGTGCGTGGCCTGACCGGGCTTCCTGTCCCCTCTGCCCGCAGCTGCCCAGCGGCCCTCCTCCGTCTCGTCTCTGAGCAGCATCGTGGGCAGGATGGCGTCCACAGAGCCTGCCTGCCGCGGCAGCTGCACCTCCGTCAACACCGTGTGCTCGGACAGCGACCGCGCCGCCAGCCTCAGCTCCTCCGCCTCCTCCGCCTCCCTGCAGGACGGGCCCGGCGGCGGCGGCGGGTCCCTGCCGTACGCCCCGCCCCAGCGCAACGGCAGCGACATCAGCCTGGACCTCACGCCACTCTCCCAGCTGGAGGAGCGGGGCTGCGCGGGCCACGCCCTGCCGCCCGCGCCCGCCCTGGCCGCCCTGGGCGACGCGGGCCGTGCCAAGCTGTCCCGCCTGGACCGCGTGGTCCTGGAGATCGTGGAGACGGAGCAGGCCTACGTGCGGGACCTGAAGAGCATCGTGGAGGTAAGCCTGGAATTCATCGCGGACGCTGGGGAAGGGCAGGGCACAGGGCCTGGAATAGGAGAAAAACACCTTTATATCAGGTGCCAGCAGCCATATCACGATGCAGCTCCCAGCTGGCAGCCCACTGGAGCCCAGCAGGTGTGAGTCTGGCCAGTACCTGGATGGGAGACCTCCTGGGAAATCTGAGGTTGCTGTTGGAAGTGGTGTAATTGGGGCCAGCAGGGGGCGCTCACCCTCCAGGCTGTGTGGGTCCTAATGCTCCAGTATAGTGACAGGGACACTATACTGTAAATGAGAGCTGTCCTTTGGATAAAACATAACACCTTGGTCCTGACTCTCCGTGGTCATTAAAAATCCCAGGGTGTTTCTCGAAAAGAGTAGAGCAAAACTAAACAGTGAAAGAAACAGCCGGCAGTATGATCCGCACAGCTCCGCGATCAGACACTCCCTCGTCTTGTAGAGCTGAAATGAGAATCTCACGCAGATCATATCCAGCTCTTTTCCAGGATTAATGTTCTTTTCCTGCTCTTTGTTTTTGTAATAAACACATTGGTGGGGGAGGGGGACCGGGAACTGCAGCTGTCCAGAATTCGCAAGCCGCTTCACGGCCACAGCGCGGTGAAACGCGACAGCGGGTTCGGGCAGGATGCGCACCGGAGCCAGAGCCATTAGTTCAATTAGGAGTAATTGAGCCAGGGCCGGGGAGATGGAGAAAGGAGGCTGTGTTTTTCAACACGTTTATTCGATTTAGAAAGGAGGCGAGACTCCTGGAGGGACCCTGGTGGGTCAGGGGTCAAAGGTCAATGTTTGGGGAGTAGAATTTGTACTAGTGGGGCATTTTCAACGAGCCCTGAAATTGCGGGCCCGAACACAGAATTCACAAGAATTCACACTGCTTCCGTTTTACTGCTGGAATGCGATCTAGGAAGTCTGAGCCGCAGTTTTAACATGCTTACCCAAGATGACCCTGTCATATGAGAATAGGGCCAGATGAGATGCATCCCGTCCAAGGTATATATACCCAGACCCGTTCTGAGAGGCTCTGAGGCTGGCCACTCCAGGACAAGATCAGAACCTGACCTGAAAAAGAGCCGTCTGCTCCAGAACTTAATTTCCCACCCCCCACCCCACACGCTCCAGCGAGGAATAACTTCGTGTTTGCACGCAGATCTCGCCCAGCAGAATAGCGACACAGCCGAAACCCCCATTTCAGTGGCTTTCAGAGCCCCCTGCGGAGCTTGAGCAGTCCAGTCAAGTGCACACAGCTGGCGCCCGTGGGCACCTCATGCTTGGGGTTTTTTGTGCACAGCTATGTGTGCCACAAACGGCACAATCGTTTTTTCTGAACAGCGTGCGATGGAAATAAAAGGAGACCTCCAGTGTTAACGAGCTGTAAAAATAAATAGGAGGAGCAGAGAAGGAACTGATCTTTAGGGGCTGAAAACTTTGGGTGGGACCCAGAGAGGGGCTGTTTCTGAGGAGTGAGGCCTGGGGGGCACAGAGGGGGACCATCGGCCAGCAATGTGTGCCCGTGGCCGGGCTGGGTCGGGCCAAGCTGGATCAGCTGGGGGAGTCTGGTTTTAATCGGGGGCCAAGCAGTGGGGTGATGTCAACGGCGACAGTAATGAAAACCAACCGTGACGGCAGCCTGTTTGGGGGAGGAGGTCGTAAAGGGAGAGAAGCCCCCTTTCGCCTGAAGCTCGGCCAGATCGGACAGGAAAAGGAGGGGGGTGAGGCGAGGGTTTTTGGCTGTAGCCCCCGTTAGAAAGCTCCTGGGACCAGGGAAGAAGGAGGAAGGGGGGGACTGAGAGGCCCTTGTATCTCGTGTTAGGGGGGATCTGAGCGAAGGAGGGGCATCTCTTCTGCTGTTCCTAAAACCTCCGACCTTTTCTCTGAATTCCAACGTGCAAAAATTTAAACGAGCTGCACGAGACAGTGTTTTTTTTTCTTTCTTCCTTTCCTCCTTGGTTTCTTTCTGATTCATGTTCTCTGTGGCTTGTCTTTTCCTCGTCAGACCTCAGACATGTTTTTTTTTCTCAAAGGCACCTCTGTCTTTGGCGTGTTAGGCTTGTGTCTTATCGCAGATTGGGCTCTCCTGACAGCTTCCAGAATGTGATTACCCTTTCCCCTCCCTGCCACGGTTTCTCTCTGGAGTCTGCTGGGACGGTGTCTGTTTGACTCGCCCAGTTTGCTTTTGAAAGAAATGTTCGTTTGAAATGTTCTGGTAGGTGGGAGCACAGAAAGCCCAGTCTCACCGTGCCTGTTTGGAACTGGTTGGTGCCCATACTCCTTTGCTTTTTTCATGTTTGTTTACCCAGAATCATTTGAAAAGGGCACAGCTGGGATCAGCCCCACAAACCGGTTTGTTTTGCTTTCAGAGTCAGCTGCATCTGGAGCCAGACTCCCAAGGGGAAGCAGTCTGACCCACCTCACCCTCTCAGTGCACTGTCGTTGTTGGGCCTTCGGAAATAGCCTTCTGTCTGGGCCAAAAATGGCTTATCAGACTAACGAGCTAGGCACTTGGAAATCGCGTCGAAGTCCAACAATTTGGTATAAATGGGGCTGAAACATCTGAGATAAGTGCTGAGCGACTTGAAATTAGTTTTTTGTGTGTGTGTGTACAGAGACTGGAGAGTTCCGGCTCTTTAACGTTGCCATTCAAACTAAATTACTGTGTCGTTCTTAGCGAGATCATGAGGCAGAGTGAAATCATGGTCCTCCTGGCAGGGCTTGAATTCCTGCCAACTCCCAAACATTGCCTTAAAAGACAAAGCATGCTCTGTGATCCTGTAAAAATAACCTGAGGTTAGAGCGTTTGAGTTTTCCAAGCGGCGACATAATTGCCCGCACTCTCATGCCTCCATACAGAACCGTTAGGTTACAGAAACGCCTGGTCATTTTCTGCTCGTAAATCTTGCAGTTTGAATTAGCACTTCTCGCTCTGTCTGCAGTCTTGTTTTTTTTTGTGCATAGGAGAATCCAGTCCTCTGAGAGAGCTGAGAGATCTGTCTGAAATCATAAAAATGGTCAATTTTGACTTCATGAGCAGAGGACTGCATCGATCTAAAACTGCGAGAGAAGCAGAACCCGCAGTTCCTCCTGCAGAAGCTGCTCGGAGCGTTTCAGGGGTTCGGTGTTGTTCGTCTTTACGCAGCCAGTGGGATAGAGGATCTGCAGCAGGAGCGTGTGAAGGGATCATGGTCACACATTCACCCTTCCCCATCTGAGGAAACCTTCATTATTTCACTGACACCAGAAACTCGAATCTAGCCAATCTGATACCTCTAATAATGCTTTATTAGGTATGAATGCCACTCACAGAACATCTAACTACATAAAATGATTTCTTCATGTGTGCTCTCTATGTTCAAGTTCTGCACGTGAATTGTGAGGTGTGCACTAGATGAATGTATAGGTATAAATGCATAAATAATTTATTTCTTCTTCACCAGGTTTTCAGTAGCTGTTTAATGTGTAAAGAAATCTCACAAAGCCATCTATCAAACTGAAGGCCCGGCTGAAACATTAGCTCATAACATTACTTAATATTTGTGGGTTTAGCACTTACGTCATGTGATCAGCCACTTTAAGAGGAAATAGCAGAGCCCACAATGCAGCTGGCTTTGGAAAGCCTGACATTGACAAGTCAAATGCTGTGAGGCTCTGAATGCGCAAATGTTTAACTGTATTTTGTACAGTTCAGTTGAGTTTTGTCCTGGTTTCCCACTGTGCATTATGCAGTTTCCCACAATGCAACATGCTTTAACATACTTCTCCACCCTTTATCACTGTTTTCCCACAATGCCACAGCACTTGGTCACACACTGCCCTGGTTTCATAATGGTGGTCCACAAGGAAGATGTATTAAAGAAATCAGTTTTAACCTGCAAAATGTACACATTTCAACTCAGCTGTTGGATAAAATATGCACAGCTCTGAGTATTGCGGTCAGATCCCTTGTGCCTAACACAAGCTGTTCCCAAAAGGTTCTGACACTTTTGATTTGGCTCTGACCAACGCCCAGATGTTTTGGCCTGTGAATAACAAGTGATGTCTGAAAGCTTCCCACTTTCCTAAAGCTGCTACCCCGGCGAGAAGCCCTGTCGTGGGAGAGTGCGTCAACCTTGGCCGGTGGTTACGAAAAAATAGATAAGCCACAAAAATCTGTTTTCTCACCACTGAACATGGAGCTACATTTCCCAAGAGAAGGGAGAAGAAAATACAGAGCAAAGTTCTGCAGAAGGGGGAGCCTTTTTTCTCTTGTCAGTGTCAGTTGCTGAGGCCGCAGAGAGCTTCTACAGTACATCACAGATCCGAGTGAAGTTCAGCTCCATGTCCTTCTCTTGAGGAGAGCTGGGAAGCAAGGGGAGTGAGCTGCAGTGCCTCTCAGACACTCGCAGGGCACTGTTCCTGCCTTCTCACTGCCCCTGCACTGAGATTGCAAGAGTTAACTGGGTGGGGGTGAAGAGAAGGGCATTTTGAATGAATTTCAAGCCTGTGTGGGAGCAAACACATGTCCCAGACCCTGCTTTGCCAGGTGTCTTGCTGTGGCGCTGAAGTGCTCATGTCTGTTTTCTCCTTCCCTGGCCAGGATTATTTGGGATGTATCATAGACTGCGGAGACCTGCCACTCAAGCCAGAGGAGGTCAGCACTCTCTTCTGCAACATAGAGGACATATACGAGTTCAACAGGTACGTGGGAATGCTCCTCTCTTGGAACTCTGAAAACCCCTCCCAGCGTCTCGGTACGGTACAGTTCTGTCTCTTCCATTCCTGCTCGGCTCACAGGCTGCTGAGCAGAGAAATTTGGGCCCCCTGCTGTCATGCAAGGTCGTTGTAAGGCAGCAGTGGAATTTAGTCCACAGCCAAGCGGAACCACAAGGCGGCCTTCAGCACAGTGCACCACTGACCCGTTCTTCTGTTGCAGTGTTTGTATGTTTTTGCTCATGCTGTGCTTTCTCTCGCCCTTACAATGACCCTAGCGCACAGAACCGAGGACAGTCTACAGTGAGTAGAAGCAGCAGAAATGTGATTTCAGCGGGTCTTGACAGCACACGCTGTCGAGTTAAGGAGTCTAGCTGTTGTAGGTGCTAGCTGGCGGTTGAGCAGAGGATCTCTGCCAGCAGTTTCTTGAAAGAAACCAGGATATCTTCTTCAGCAGTGGTCTGGGTGGCATCTTTCTGAGTCTCCCCTGTCTGCTGCATGTTTGTGTTAACAGCTGACATGGGGGGCTGTGAGGGCAGGGTCAGTGGGAGTCATATGCCCACAGGAGACACAGACCAGCAGGACGGCTGAGACCAGGTTAGACAGCCTGAAGCAGGGCAGTGCCATTGCGAGTTAATTTTTTTCATCAAGGTGGAATTTCTTCATGAAAGATGGATGAACTATTACAGCACAGCAACTTCCAGCACTGCCACGTGATGAAAGAAAAGGAGGCTGCCTTCTACAGAAGACAATCACCACCTAACCACCAAGTCCCAGAGTGAACAGAGCGAGGGTCCCAGTCAGAGCAGGGAGAAGAGGTCCGTCTCCTGTGGATTGGAAGGGAGACATGTGCTGCCTGGACCTGGAACAGCACTGTCACTTTCTAGACAAGAGGCTGCTTTAAGAAGGACGAGAGGAAAACTCTCTATTATCCAGCTCATTTTGGTAGTTAGTAGCTTCCAGGGTCTCACCCAGCCATTTCTTCAAAGAAACCAGGGGATCATCTGCAACAAGCTTGTTCCCCACTCCCACAGCCCTTTGTGTAGAGAGCTGCCTCCTGTTCTCACTTGTAAACGCTCTTACAAAAAGCATTCAGAAACCTTGACAAAGGGGGCAGAGAGGAATGTCCCAGGAAGGACCATAGTGGCAGCAGTGGTCTCCTCTTGTCAGAAAAACGACTTCCCTGCTTAATGTCGAGCTGGGCAATCTTTCCCCAATCCGAGAGGCAGGCTCATTCAAAGGGAGCTCCTTGAAAGAGGCCTGGCAGTGCTGTGGACTCCAAGCATCCCACTGCCACCTGCCCTCCGCACCGGCTCCGGGGCAGAAAATCCCTCGCTCTCTCCAGCAGACACACAGACTGGGAAGAGTGGCTGGGCTGGGAAAAGACCAGCACCGTATAGAAAGACTTCAGGATATGATCACAGGTGGTCTCAGCACCTCCCTAAAACTCGCTGTGCCCACACGTTCCTGGCAGGCGGTGTTCTCTAGAGGAAAGCAGTGCTTTCCTGTTAGACATTGGTGTGTTATAATAACCGGTTCTCTGTTACCTTATTATATGGTCCCTTCTTGGAATACAGCTCGTGCCCTTTCCTGGGTGTGAGGCCAGCTAATTAGTACTGCTGGAAATGGAAGACGAATTTGAAATCTTTTGGACGGCTTGTTTTGAGGCATGTAAGAGCAGAATCCAGATGTTCAGAATCCGTGTTTTTACACCCTGTCCCCTAGCTGCCGGAGTTCATGTTTTCCTCGGAATTCATGGTGTTATCAAGTCCTGTGCTGTTCCTGGTCGGTGCTGGCAGTCTCGGGAGCAGTGCGCGGATGCCATTTTACTGACCGCTCCAGCCTGGCCCTGAAGTAGTTCCTTCTCGTGCTGCATGTGCGTTCCGCTCGGCCTGTAGAAAGGGCTGGGCCTCGCTGGCAGATTTGTCTTGTCCTGGCGCTCATCAGCCTTGGATTAACAGAGCAGGAGATCAGTGTTGAGGCTGTCTTCCTGTTCTGCTTCCTGCTTCTGTGTGCTTGTCTGCGATCCCTTCGGCCACAGAGGGCCTGGACTCTGGTCTGTGGGACCCAGGGCTTGTTGTACTGTAGTTCATTCCACTCAAATATACAACGCAAGCCTGATCTCCGTAGCGGAGCCCCTCAGTCTGCAGAATGGTTTCCCATGTGTGATTTCTGCCTGCCCAGCTGTAGCTGGGGGCCCCTGATGCAGCACATACTGTAGCCTGGCCCCCCTGGGCTTGACAGATTTTGCAGGACTGGCCAGTTTCCAAGAAGAGCAGATCAAGTCCTTTCTCTATGAAAAACACATCTGTTGGCATTTCTGCGGCTCCGGTGCAAGGACCTCATTCATTTCACTTCAGTGAAGTCCTGCAAAGTTTCCAATCTAACAGCCCCCCGTGTTTGCGCCTCCTCCGTTTTGTCTTTGCCATTGTGCTGGCGATATACTGCCTCTCCTGCGGTAGAGCTGTGTGGGACGTTGTCTCATTGTCACATGTGCAGTGACACATTGACAGATCGGCCAGTTTGTGTCAGGACGCCGGCTTTCCAGATCTTTTCCACGTACCGCAGTGTTAAACACTCTCTCAGAGTGATGGATTATTGTTTTGCTCTTGGAGTCTGAGCCATGCTTCCTGTAACATAAATTCTGGCGGAAGATCCCAGTTCACACAGTTTCTTGGTGCAGAACAATTTGTATGAATGGTATCGGGGACGAGTGATGAGGCTGTTTGTGCCCCCAGTCTTTTGGGCATCATCTAGGGTCTGACCTTACAAGACATGGAGTGAAATCTGTCCAGCTTGCCCACTGCTCCACAGCCTCAAACAATAGAGATGTTCAAATTCAGGGCAAGATATTTGGAAGACAACCGCAAGCACAGCTGAAATTTATCTAGCTGTGCTTTATTGCAGCAAGGGAATTCTGTGCACCTCGCATTAAAAATGAACCACAACCCCCAAAAAAACACACAAGGTATGTGAATGAGACCCAGTTACAGCCAGAGATCCAGGAGCTGTTGATCTTGGAAGTGCCCGTCTCTTTTTCCTGGACCGGAGCGCAGAGAGAAACACACGCACACCCACACAGGAGAACATGGTTAAAACCTGTTACATTGTGACGTCGCCCTCCCCTCCTCCTCTTCCAGACGTTTTGTGCTTGTCTAAGGGCAGTAGAGCTGGCTGCAGAGGCCATGAAGATAGAAGTGATCGCCTGTCTTCTCAATCTCCCATCAGACCAGAATCATATACAGAAATCCAGAACACTTTTAGTCGGAGGAGCTGAGATTCATGGATCATCCCTGTGGTCCAGTCGGAGGGTGGGAAGGCAGGAGCGCCAGTCCTCCTTTGGGCAGGGAGTGACCAATGGGAATTGAACCCTAGACCCTGGCCCTTTCATTGGCACCACCTAGTGGTTACTGAAAAGAAAATTCCCAGCCTGACATTGAAAGGAGGAGGAGACCAACAACAATTTCCACAGAACACTTCAAGCCAAACAAGGCAGAGCTTCGTTTCCAAACCCCCTCGGATTGTCTTTCTCCGTTTTATAAGTGTAAGGAATTTTGGGATCGTGGCTGAAGCGCGTCACACGCCAGACCCCGGCTCGGTTCAGGGAGGTCACACGTGAGCTGGCTGGGGTTCTCCGGTTAGTCGTTTTTGGGAGACACCCAGGCATGTGCGACCTCCTCTGCCGGGCCGCCAGAGAGACCCCTCCGGTGAGTGGGAGGAGGGCCGAGGAGCGGAGGCCCTGATCTGTATCGCCGATCTGGGGTTTGAAGAGTCTCGGCTGCGTACGTGGGCGTGTTATCATTCAAGTTTAATTCTCTCAAAACTCCCTGCCTTCCTTTGCACTGCGCGTGCAGGAGAAAACTCAGAACACATCTGTACATTACTGCTGCACATCCGCCCGGTACCGAAGGCATTTATTAGACTTGATATGTGAATTGATACAGCCCATTGCTAGTCAGTGTTCTCTGCCATTGTGGCTTGGATAAAGCGGTTTGTTTTTTTAACATTCTGTTTTTACAGGCCTCTTTAAAGATGACCAAAGTGGTTCTTTTATTCCTGTAATAATAATTCCAGCTGACACTTCAAGTGCTGAAGGCTGTATCGCTGGTTATGGTTAATAATAATTGGAAGATGGGCTTCAGCAATTTGACATGTGGTTTGTTAAAGTCTATCATAAGACCACTGAGCTCCAGCTTTACGTTTTATTCAAGGACTCAAATCCAGAATCAAAACCTCTTAAAAACAAGCCCCCTTTAAATTCTCTGCTTTCCAGCACAGACTAGCACACCCTTCCACAATTACTGTACTTCTGTCACCTCGTTCAGAGGAAGAACTTGCAATGCGAAAAATTCCCTCTTCCCCTTCCTTACTGTGCCCCTCTGTCCTCTTTTCTGCCCCTGTCCTCTCCTTCTGCTCCTCTCTCCCTCTCTCCTCCTCTGCCCCTCTCCTCCTCTCTGTGCCCAGCTCTCCTCTGTCCTCATCTCCCCTCCTTTCTACTCCTCTCTCCTCCTGTCTCTGCCCCTCTCCCCTCCTCTCTCCTCCTCTCACCTCCTGTCTTTGCCCCTCTCCCCTCCTCTCTTCTCCTGTCTCTGCCCCTCTCCCCTCCTCTCTTCTCCTGTCTCTGCCTCTCTCCCCTCCTCTCTTCTCCTGTCTCTGCCCCTCTCCCCTCCTCTCTCCTCCTCTCACCTCCTGTCTTTGCCCCTCTCCCCTCCTCTCTTCTCCTGTCTCTGCCCCTCTCCCCTCCTCTCTTCTCCTGTCTCTGCCCCTCTCCCCTCCTCTCTTCTCCTGTCTCTGCCCCTCTCCTCTCCTCTCTCCTCCTCTCTCCTCCTGTCCCGGCCCTTCTCCTCTCTGCCCTCTTTCCCTTTCTCTGTACAGACTAATCCAAAACAAACCAATTGAATTCATTTGCATTCTGCAACAAAATCCCCCCAGATCTCTGCCTGGAGGGGGGCTCAGGTCACTGCACTGGTGATTATTTGACAGACAGACTCCCTGTTTCGGCAGCAGTTGAGGGGGTGGGGGTGAGCACTCCAGGATGGGATGGGAATGGGGGGGGAGAGGGGAATGGTGGGAGGGTTGATGATGAGCCAAACGCAGATGAATCCCATCTGCGCTCGTTTAAGGGGCTGCTAGGATGGATCGGAGGGAGAGTAACAAACAAGGGCTTTGTGGAAGTTGTGTTCAGAATTATTGCTCTGCTATCTGATCCATCTGTCCTCTGCCTTTCCATCTGATGCTGTTCTGAGCAGGATTCCTACATTTAGGCACTTTCCTTTCCCCTTGCAACATTTGCACTCTTGGGCTTCCCCCTGGCACAGCTTCCGGCTGTGTGGCTGTCCGAGGTGGGCAGCAAGCTGCGTGTGAGGATGCGAGTGCTGGGAGTCTCTGGCCGAGAAGGGTGCTGGTTTAGTGTGCTCCTGCTGTACTGTCACTGCAGCTCCGCTCTGGGCTCTCAAGCACAGAGAGGTCTTGGAATTGCCTGCTGGGCTGCAGACTTCATTTGGCAGCTCTGTGGCATTACGCAGAGCTGGAAATTCAAGGCTCTTCCTGCCATTCTTATAACAAACGCTTACTGGAGCCACTGCAGAGTCTTTGGCAGCGTCTGCAGCAGGGATGACCAACAGGGATGAAGATAGCTGCAGGGTTTTCTGGTTTTGATTTCATTCAAGGCCTAAATGCATGAATACACTTGGCTTTTGGGCTTAATTGGTCAAAACTGCAATTTGTTCCAGGTGCTTAGAGACCGTTTAGAGAGACCTATAAACCCTGCAGGATGGTGTCTGTACAGGAGCTGAGCTGGTGTTCGGAAGCATTTGGCTGGGACAGCAATTTTCATCCCTACAACAGTCAAAATATTGGAAACAGCCAGCACTTAATCACCGCTTTTTAAAAACTTTGTTAAAACATGCATCCCAGATTAAGGTAAAAACAAGAGTCATGTCCTTGTTGATTTTATACCTTACAGTAACAAGCAAGATTTTCAAGCTTAGCTCTGTAGCTGTGCACGGAGCTCTGCTGCCAGCTTGGCATTTTAATCTCGGTAAACGCTGTCAAAACCTAGTAACTGATACGTTTTCAATTAGTCCAGAGAGCATCTGCAACTCCTTAGCGATGTTTGCAGAGGAGAGTTTCTCACGATCCCATTTTTGGCGTAGAGTTTCCATGCGACAGACTGGCGCGTTTCTCCAGGTTTTAGGAATTGTTGGCGGCTCCTGGAGTCATGCAGCTCCTGTTCTGTGGTCCCTCGCTGGCAGTGATTGCCCTCTGAGCCCACGGATACTGTGTAACCAACGAGTCAGATGTCCCCGTAGGAATTAACAGCGGCGAGACCAGTACCCCGGCTGACCAGCCACTGGTCCACATCCGGTCACTCTCTTCTCTGGGTCTCATTCATGTGGGCGATGCACCACCACTGTCAGCTTAATCTAAGCTTTCTTATCCTCTGCAGGAAATTAGTTTTATGGCACCATCTAATACAACAAAACAATGGTACAGTAGTGTTACAGAATTTACATTATTTCAGAGTGAGATTGCGGGGGGGTGAAAGATTTCCTGAGTGTGTTACTGTTACACCTGGGGACACAGAGGAGTCTCCCAGATGCGAGTAGTGTAAATTCACAATGGAGGGGGTGAGACAGTCCATGATGCATAAGGCCTTCATTACAGCACTGTTTGTAGAGGATATTTAAGTTGATTAAGTCAACTTCACATGATGCAGATGGCCAGCAACATAGGCACAACCTCAGAGCAGCATGTTGTGACTGTCTTTTTGTGCAAAGCACCCTGTTGTTATGCATTGGTTTGCGAACTGATTACTGCAACTCCTTGCACACTTGGGTTTCTTAACACACGCTGCACAAACTTCAATATGTGAAGAATTCAGCAATCAGAATCCTGACCAGGTCTTGTACAAGTGATCACATTACTCCTGTCACAGAGTCCTTGCACTGGCTTCCTGTCAGGTGTTGAGTCGACTTCAAGATCCTCATCCTATAAGGCTCTACATGGCTCGGTATCTCAGTACCTGTCTGACATACTATCATCCTGCTCCCCTCCTTGCAACCTTCATTCTTCTGACTGGTCTCCTGTCTGTCCCCCAAGCCCGGCTACACTCTGGGGGTGACAGGGCCTTCTCCTGCTGTGCCCCAAAACTCTGGAGCTCTATCCCCAAGGATATCAGAGATTCAACATACCTGAGCTCTTTCAAATCAAGACTCAAAACCATCTTGTTTAGAAGGGCTTTTATGTAATTGGTGTCTGTCTCTACTCATTTGCATCTTCTGCTGCATTTCTAATCTCTTGTGTTTATTTGTACTAATTTATTTATCTCCTGTTTTATTCAGTTTTAGCTTTTGTTCCTGTAAATTGCTTTGAGAAGCAACTTCTGAAGACGCTATATAAACACGATGATGATGATCATTACTGTTGTTATTATTATTATTAAAAACAAATTGTCAGATTGCTAGAACAATAGGATCTGTATGGGAAGCTGTTTTTTCTTGCCTGGAAGTGTGCTCACAGCTCCAGCCTGGAGCTCTGACCTGTCCTGCTGGCTTGGTTTGACAGCGAGCTGCTGGAAGACCTGGAGAGATGCAGTCAGGCAGCTGCCATCGCCGAGTGTTTCGTGGAAAGGGTGAGTGTCCTGGGGTGAGAGGGAGAAGATTCAAACTGCACAAAACAGTCCACACAGAAGGTTGCCTGGTCAAGTCATTTCAAAGCATACTCAGGTAATCGCAACAGCACGTGGTTTTATTTCTTTGCAAAAGTAACACATCTGGTGACTTTAATAGCTTGAGGTTTAATAAGTGTTTAAACTGCACTGCACCTGAATCTGCCATCTGCCTTTTCCAAACCTTTCAAACCTCCCTGTGATGTGGCAGGAGGTGGCTTTGTGAGGAAGCCACCATCTTGGCTCAAGGCCACCTCCTGTCAGGCCTGGGTTTTGAGCCAAGATGGTGGTTACCTCACAGAGTCACTGCTCAGTACACCACTGCACCGCACCCCCTCGGTACCTCCCCCACTCCCTCCAGAAAGAAAAAAGTAAGACACAAACGAAAAATTCAAGCCCTTTGGCAAGGAAACAGCTCATGCCAGATGCTTTCAGACAGGCGATCTCTCACGCTGCAGTGTGGTGAGCCATTCGGTCACAGCTGGCCGTCAGCGCGGAGGTGGCTGCACAGATTTCGGCACGCAGGCTGAACCCCTCATTGTGGTCTTTTTTTACTGCTTCCTCTCCTTCAGGCAAGACCTGGGAAGCACCCTGGTATCCTCAGGCTCCCGCTGTGTGCTTTCAGTGAATGTGCCAGAGTTACTGCAAATGAGAAAATGGGAGTGGAAATGAGCTACCAAGAAGTACAGTAGATTCAATTAAGCAATTACTGGGTGTATTTTTAGCTGAGGTACAGTCTGACCTGCTCACCCGGGGAAGTCGAACTGATCTGAGCCCAGAATGTGCTTCTACACCAAGGAGCAGCTGGACTGCACGCCTGCAGGTCTGGGTAATAAATCATCGGTGTACGCAGACTGGGAGCAGCGTGCTTCAATGCAGCCAGTTATTTTGTCCAATTCAGAGAGGACTGAACAGATCTGGCTCTGGAAGCCGCTGCAGTCGGGTAAACCAGCTTTTCTGCAGGGCAGGTCCTTCTGGCCGACACGCTGCCTGGTGCCAGCCCACTCGGCCAGACCCCTCTGAGAACCACTTTGTGTCCCGTGAAAAAAGAAAGCTGTGTTTGGCCCCTGTTTACAGATGCTGATGTCTGCCTCTCCCTCTGGTCTCCTTTTGCAGAGCGAAGCCTTCGACATTTACACCCTCTACTGCATGAACTACCCCAAGTAAGTCTCTCGTGCTCTCTGCTTCCTGGTGGACCTGAAACGTTGTGGGCTGTTCCCTTCAATTCTCAGCTGTGAGCAGGCTGCTGTTACTCCTAATGGACTGAGCTTTCCCACAGTTCTAAATCCGACCATGCTCGCTCTCCGAGCCGCAGTGCGAATGTCTAGGATGGGCTCTAGAAAGTGGGAACGCCAGGGTAGTGGATTGCTGTGCTGGCAGATGGTGAAGTGGCACCAGCACCTGTGGGCTTGTGGGCTCAGCTAACCCCTCTCCTCTTCTCTCTGCCCCCCTCCCCACCTCGCTCAGCTCCGTGGCTGTTCTGCGGGACTGCATGAAGAACGACAGCCTGGTGCGTTTCTTCCAGGAGCGCCAGACCACCCTCTCTCACTCCCTGCCTCTGGAGACGTACCTGCTGAAGCCCGTGCAGAGGATCCTCAAGTATCACCTTCTGCTGCAGGTCAGGAGAGGCAGGTCTCAATGGACAAAAAGCACAGGGGTCACGGGGGAAGGCTTAGAAGTTATTTGTGGGCCCCCCCTGGAAAAATTTGCCATTGGCAAAGCCAGTCTCCCAGACTGCATGGCATGAGGTGCCACTTCCAAAGACAAGAGACGGCCGGCAGATGATATATGACCTTGTATATTTAAGGCACGCACACACAGGAATGAAACCACAGTGAGGGACGCAGATGGTTGAAATCTGCTCACTGAGCGCTGAAGGAGATCTTTCTCTCCGAGTTTGGCTGGAGCCTTGTGCAGATGTGATGTGACAGGGGGTGGGCGTTAAATAACCATCAAGAGGCACAGCTGGCACCGCTCTCCGTTTGCCAGCCTGAAGAGCTCCTCTGCTTTTCCTTGTTAAAAACTGCGTCTGATGTTCCGGACCACAGCCAGAGCCTTGATCAGAGTGTGAGGAAGGGCCAACAGATGTGTCCTCTTTGTGTACAGGAGCTCTCCAAACACTTCGACAAGAGCGAGCCCGGGTACGAGGTGGTGGAGGAGGCCATCATCACCATGACAGCTGTGGCCTGGTACATCAACGACATGAAGCGGAAGCAGGAGCACGCCGTCAGGCTGCAGGTGACACGTCGAGAGGGGCTGAGCTCTCGGCTTCGCGGGTCTCGGATCGCTGCACACATATCCGGACAGCAGGGGGCGTGTCGAGAGGGGCTGAGCTCTCGGCTTCGCGGGTATCGGATCGCTGCACACATATCCAGCCAGAAGGGGGCGTGTCGAGAGGGGCTGAGCTCTCGGCTTCGCGGGTATCGGATCGCTGCACACATATCCGGACAGCAGGGGGCGTGTCGAGAGGGGCTGAGCTCTCGGCTTCGCGGGTATCGGATCGCTGCACACATATCCGGACAGCAGGGGGCGTGTCGAGAGGGGCTGAGCTCTCGGCTTCGCGGGTATCGGATCGCTGCACACATATCCGGACAGCAGGGGGCGTGTCGAGAGGGGCTGAGCTCTCGGCTTCGCGGGTCTCGGATCGCTGCACACATATCCGGACAGCAGGGGGCGTGTCGAGAGGGGCTGAGCTCTCGGCTTCGCGGGTCTCGGATCGCTGCACACATATCCGGACAGCAGGGGGCGTGTCGAGAGGGGCTGAGCTCTCGGCTTCGCGGGTATCGGATCGCTGCACACATATCCGGACAGCAGGGGGCGTGTCGAGAGGGGCTGAGCTCTCGGCTTCGCGGGTCTCAGATCGCTGCACACATATCCGGACAGCAGGGGGCGTGTCGAGAGGGGCTGAGCTCTCGGCTTCGCGGGTCTCGGATCGCTGCACACATATCCGGACAGCAGGGGGCGTGTCGAGAGGGGCTGAGCTCTCGGCTTCGCGGGTCTCAGATCGCTGCATGTGCATCATTGCAGTGATCGCTGGAACTGTGATAGAAATAATGTTCTCCTCTCCGGTCAGTAGAGATTGCTGTCTAGTGTTTATATTTTCTTTATAATACCTCTGTGAAGTTGTGGTTCTGTGGGTTTGTGAAACGCTGAAGCTAAAGTGTGGAGTCTGAGAGGCTGAACCTGCCGCTGGTCCCTGTTCGCAGGAGATCGAGAGCCTGCTGCTGAACTGGAACGGGCCGGACCTGAGCGGCTTTGGGGAACTGGTTCTGGAGGGTTCTTTCCGGGTCCAGCGGGTCAAGAAGGAGAGAGCCTTCTTCCTTTTTGACAAGATGCTACTCATCGCCAAGAAGAGGAATGAGAACTTTGTCTACAGCACCCACATTTTCGTAAGCACCCTCTCAACACACGCAGCTGCACCCTCCCTCCAGCTGGACACCCACCATGTGCACAGGGGAGCACGTCCTACTGCGGCCTGAAGAAAAGGGCAGCTCCTGGTTTTCACACCGCTGCAGTACTTTAGACTGTCCGCAGCTCAGATTCATGTCTTCTCCAGCGCATGAGCAGATCAACATATCAACACAGTACAAACAGGGCTTTTGCCTGGCTTGCAGATTGTAGATTGTTTTAGTTTTCCTGTATTTTTGTCGTTTCTATCCAGCTGCGACAACAATAAATAACACCCCCAGAACCGGGCAATGGTGTGCCATTAGAAAGCACGTGGTATTTACCTGTTACGGGCTGTCGGCGGTGTCTCTCTGTGGAGCGTGTGGGCTGACCTCCCCGCTGTGGTCCTGTGATTCTCACCCCTGCCTCTCTCTCCCAGTGCTGTAACCTGCTGCTGGCGGAGAACCTGAAGGACCCTCTGAGCTTCAAGGTGTCGGACCAGACCATCCCCAAGCAGCAGCACATTGTGCAGGTGGGGTCTGCTGGAGTGCCAGTGCGGGACTTCCGTAAGCAGGGGGCGGTCCCTCCACGGAAACTCCATCTGCCCATTCCCTCCATTTTCTGACCGCGTGCAGAGAGGCCAGAGCTCCCTTTCCCCAGCAACAGTCTCCAGCTGCTTCCCAGGCACCCCCGAGGCCAGCAGAGAGATAAACAAAAACTCTTTTTCGGATACACCAAAATCTCATCGCCTTTCAAGTCCTGAAGTGCCAGAACCGTTTGCTTCGGGTCAGCTTGCTCCCAGCGTGAAGCTCCCCCGCAGGGCGAGGAGAGATGAGTTAGTAAGACCTGCACTCGGCCCGTCTGGCTCAGGCGGTCATTAGCAGCTAATCGATCTAATTGATCAGCCATTTCTTGAAAGAAGCCGGACAATCGGCTTCAACCACATGGCTGAGTGGCTTGTTCCTCACTCCCACAAGCCGACAAAGAATCCATCCCCTAAACCGGACCCAAATTAGTCCCCCACTTAAATCATGATAATCCTGAAATCCATTTGTTTCTTTCTTTCACAAGCTGCCAGTCAGCAAAGACAGCAGTACGCTAACATGAAAATGTGTAGTTTGATGTGTACATACTTTGCAGACAAAATAAGATACAATAAACTGACACTTAAAAGATGCAAATCGTTCAGGCACTACAAACTATTTCTGCTGGGTAATGTAATGTCCCTTATGAAATCTTCCTTTGGTGAATTTATCGTGGTGGTTTATCAGTTCCACTGCGGTTTTATCAATCTGTACTGCTGTGGTTTCCTGTGAGTTTAACCACTTGTTTACTGTTTACTCTTCCTGTCCTGCATCATGTCAGCCTGGAACAGCATGCCATGGTGCTCCTGCGATAACCTGTAGTTGGGCACAGTGGAAGCAGACTGAAATATGTATATATATATATCCATAAGAAAGCCCTGCAGAACTACCATGTAACCAAGACAGAAGTACCAAAAATCATCGTGCAGAATCTACGAAGGTGTCATTTGATGAGTGGTGTTACGGCGATCTTTCTGCAGGCCAAGAACCAGGAGGAGAAGAGGCTGTGGCTGCACTACCTCAAGAGGTTGATTGTGGAGAATCACCCAGCCTCCCTGCCACAGAAGGTCAGTGTGCTCAGGCAGATACAGGCACGATCGCGACACAGCAGCACCACTCTCTACTAGACCGACCCTCTTATCCAACATATCTTACGTTACTAGCCATTTATACCGGAGCGATTTAGGTGAAGTAGTTTGGTCAAAGCTGCAACAGCAGTGTCTCACCTGGGACTAGAACCCGCAACCTCTCAGTTTCCGAAGCCTGGATCTTCAGTGCTGTGCCATGCATGTTTAACTGCTACAGGCTGAGGCTACGGTTGAGTCGCCCATTCGGGGAGTGTTAATACAGGCATCAAGCAGTGACGTGTGGGGAACATGGACAAGGCATGCCCCTGGCATTGCTGTGTGACAGCACTTGATTGCCTTTAAACCCAACAGGCACCATTTAACAACGGCGATGCTTGACCACAGGAGATCAATCCGCTGTTGCTTCATTGTCAATCACCCGGTCTTTCAGTCCTTCTCCAGGCCCTGGCAATTGGCTGCCTGGGTTTATCAGATTGAACACATTAACTTTTTAAATATAAGAGGGATTAATTTCAGTAGTAGACCCCAGTCTACAGATGCATTCAATTAGGAACTGAGTTTTAACTACTGTCAGGAACACGTGACAGCATTTCTACTAGTTGAAAAAACACAGTGGAGTCCTACTTTGCAATTAGTGCGATTATTATTGGTCATTAATGTATAAATTATTATTAATGCAATTATTGTTTCCTCTTTCTCATCTAAATGACGAGTGCAGAACCTTATGAAGAATCTCTGCACACCACTCGTATTAATACACATGGACAAACATTGCATAGATAAATGTGCATACTGTATATACATTATTATAGGATTTGTTTTTAACACTATCCACTGTCTCAGTGCTGTGAAATGTCAGACAGACTTCAGAAAGAATCACTTTGGGAGAAACAGCATGGTAAAAGCAGAGTACAGTGCAGTAAAGTGATGTGACATCATGGTAAAACATGTTTAGTTTTTGAAAATGGTATAAACTATTGATAGGAAACATGCAGCCTGGGGAGACATACTGTATGGAGGTCATGAAAGTATTCTTGGAATAAATCCATTTTATTAACACCAGCTTCATCCTTCATAAGACTGGTACACTTTTTGGGTGATTGGCGTCTTTGGGCTTCTCACTACCGCAGTGTCCTGGAATAACCCTGTTTAAATTCTGGTTGCCCATCACTGGTTTACGAGTGAGAAGTCACTGAGACACAGAGCACACGCATGGTGCCAGTGATGCAAAACCATGGGAAATATACAAAAACAGGGCACAGAGCTATCTGTAGGAAATGTTTTCGTGAGGCGTGAGATAGTAGTGTGCTTGAAGACCGGGCATTCCTTCCATGAAGCGTAAGAATGCAGGAACTTTTTCTGGTTCTCATGGTAAATTATAATCCATGCCAAGACAGGAGGCAAGCCTGTCAAGTGCACAAATACCACGCTGTTGAGGAAGCGAAGTAGGAAATTTAAGGCAGGTTAAAAAAATGTAGGAATGGGTGTCTTAATCCTGTCCCCTCCTCAGCCATTCTGTATTCCCCAAAAACTTGTCCTGTCCAGGCATCTTGACGCTGTGCTGCCTCCTAATGGCCAAACACTCTCACTGCACGGTTTTCACCATTCTGGTTGCGCACTGCGCAGACGAATGAAAGACAGAGTTATCTCTTTTTCTAAATTCCCAGCATTTTCTGATACAAGGAGCAAGATCCCTTTTACTTTGCATCGCTGCAGAAGCTGTGCTGTCGAGCTGGCTGTAACTCTGTATTGGCCTCACTTGTGTCTTTCCCTTTGTTGTCTTTTGCAGGCCAGACAGGTGCTTGGTGACAGCTGTTGCCCATGTGAGTATTGCTGTTGTTCATTTGTAATCTGTTGTCTTCTTCTGATTCTACCTGAAGACCTTTTCCCACATTCTCTCCACTTATCCGTTAGCTGTCCTCAGAAAGATGCATTTTCCTGGCAAGGCTCATGGCAACCCAGAGCTCAGCCCAGAAACCCAGGGGTGCTGGATGCCAGTTGTGCTAAGGGCACACTCATGCACAGAGACGCCAGTTCCCTCAGCCGCAATGTCTGTGAGAGGTGGGAGGAAGTCAGAGAACTGTGAGCGCAGGCAGACCATGTAAACACCACACAGAAGGTGTCCTAGTCTGTAACTGAACACAGGATCCAGGACAAGAGCATATGTTACTCCCCTACCTTTTTCACTCCAGCCGTGAGGTCCTATGGCCATCAGTCACTTGCTGAACGTCTCCATTACCAATGCAAGTATTTAAAATCCTCAAGGGCATCGACAAAAACAGCTGGGTTAGCGTCTTAAAAATCAACAGTGAAAACTCAATGAACTCAACAGGAAAGTCAGTGTTCATCAATTTAAAACTGAGAACAGGAAGCACTTCTTTACACAAAGGGTTGTGGGAGTGAGGAACTGGTTGCCCAGCCATGCTGTCGAAGCTGATACCCTGGATCCTTCAAGAAAGGGCTGGATGAGATCCTGGGGTCAGTTCACTGCTGACTAACAAATGGACCAGCTTGGTTGAATGGCATGCTCTCGTTCGTCAACTTTCTAGTGTTCTCATGTCTTTATTTTGTGTTTTGATGGACAGTTCCCCCTGCTCTCCAGTTTGATCACGAGCCCAGTAAGAAGCCGGCCGCCTCCCCTCGCCTGGATGATTCGAGGGGCTACCACCGGGGGAGGCGCCAGTCAGGTCTGTCCTGCTGCCTCTGTCCCCCCCGTCACCCCTGTGTTTCAGCCCTGTGTTTACCAGCCATGGCACAGTGCTTGTGAGGGACACACATGGTGTACGTCCACAGCCAGTACGGTTGCTCTTCACTGTGCTTTACCTTCAGTTTCCTTTTGGCACTGTTTTCCACTTCGCCGACTATGACCTGACGATGCCACTAATCTTCCACTGCAGGAGCTACACGGGTTTGTTAGGGAGAGCGATGATGTTAGTGTGGAGAATTAACAGCGACTGCTTCTGCCCCTTCCGTCTTAACCCCTTGCGTCTCGTCCGCAGAGCCCCCGGAGTTTATATACACCCCCGAAAAGGCCAAAAAAAGCTTCCCTCTGCTCCTGGAGGGCAACATGCCGTATAGACGAGGCCGGAGGCAGTCTGGTGAGTCCTAGCGAGACCATCCTCATTCCTGGTCTGTGTGCTTTCCACACAATTTTCGTAGATTGGCTCTTACATGCAGAAGATGTCAGCACCGGAGTGATTATGTCCCAGTGGTTCTGATTACTATATGTGGTTGAGTCTTCTATCAGAAATTCCTGCAAATACAGGGCGCTGTGTATCTGAACTACACAAAACACCGGTCCTGTTTTGTGCTACTCATATTGTGCATATCCGGGTTTCTAATATTATGGCACTTGAGTATAATTCTGACTTAAAACACAAGCCAGACCTGGGAGAACTCAGACAGAATGCAATCGAAAGTATTGTTCAGGAGCAGGAAGAAGGACATACTCCCTTCTTAAAAATGGACAAACATCTCAGGCAAGGAGTGCAGTCCTGGTGAGTCTGCAGGCTTCTTAGAGAGCGGTCAAGTAAATTGGTCCAGCTGGTTTAGGCTGATTTAGCTGAGCTGGAATTAAAACCTGCAGACACACACCTGCCCCTCAGAACTCGGATTGAACCTCCCCGGTCTGTCACATAGCC
Source organism: Atractosteus spatula (assembly GCF_055471065.1). Lineage (NCBI taxonomy): Eukaryota > Metazoa > Chordata > Actinopteri > Semionotiformes > Lepisosteidae > Atractosteus > Atractosteus spatula. The sequence goes on along the minus strand of NC_142708.1, from coordinate 75,432,941 downwards.
ATGCTGTGCACATTTATGTGAAAGATTCCTTCAAGAAACGTCTTTCTCTTAAAAAGACAAGTCTAAAAATATGTGTAAGGACTGGCCTGAGCCCTCTTGACTCTCCACGGCTTTCAGGGCTAAAGACCAGAAATTACGGCTCATTGTGAATCTCAGGGACTTTGTTGTTTTGCAGCTCCTGCAAAAGACATTGAGACAGCCTATCAGCAGAGCTGTAAGTCTGTTTGCTGTTATCGTTTTCTAGTGTTGAATATTTGAGAGTTTGAGTATTATTGCATATTACTGTAGTCCAGCATCCAGCAGCTTTTCTAGGTCTCTTTAAATCATCACTATCTGGAGACCTGGTCCAGCTAATCTCATGATCTCCTCAATCAGGGCATTAAGGTTTAGTGACCATGTGGGCCTCCCTGGCTGGAACTTGGTACCCCTGCTGTAGTAAAATGTGACACTGTTGTATAGAATGTGCTAAATGTCAATTATATTGACCCCTTGCTCCATAAAAAGCTGACCTCTGACCTTTCTTCTGTTCCTCCTCCCGTCCTGTGTGCTGTTGGTGGGGCGATCCGACTTCCAGTGAGGCTGAAGGTGAGCTCACTCGTACTTCTGAAGGGGCGGTGCAGGAGCTGAGATTGGGAAAGCCCACGCTGACAGCTTTACTGTCAGTTCTGATATGTTTCCACTGCAGAGAATCGATAGAATAAGCGTTTTCTACTGTAATTCTCTAAGGTGCTTGTTGTCGCCTGGGAAGATAATTTTTTTTATACTGACGTGCTGCACAGGTTTATGTCAGATTTCACAAGAAACACTCTGGGGACACGATCTTGACTGGGATGTCGGTAGCTGAGGCTGAACTTGAAGAGGGGAAACGTGAACGTTACACATCTCTGACGGCAGTCCAGCCGTTCAGTTGGCCCTGATCTCTCTGTCTGTGTCACGCGCAGCAGGCTGGCAGCGAGGGGGAGCTGTGCCCGGGCGCGGATGGCATGGGCTCCTCGGGCAGCGCCAGCACGCTGGCCTCCTCCGTCATCGAGGTGGAGGCCGGGCGCGACGACCTCGGACTGGGCCCGGAAGGGGACATCACTCCGCCCACCCTGTCCATCACCGAGGAGATCCTGCAGTTCATCAGCCAGAGCCGGGCCCGGGAGGGCATGACGGACTGCCAGCTGGAGAGGGTGAGTCGCACACCAGCGAGTTTACTTTCCTTCACGCCCCTGTGCCACTTGTCTGTCTACAAGGCATGATGTATAGAAGAAAAACACAGTCACATAAATCAGAACAGGAGAATACAGAGATGAGGCCAATAGCCCCTTGTTGTGTGTTTTGTTTTGAGTAGCTAGTTTATTTTAGAATCCCTTTGAAGGATGCCAAGGCAAACAAAACGGCATTTGGGTGAGCTTTGGGATTTTGAATAGTTGAGTTGGTCTCAATTCAAGACCAACATGCTTTGTGTTTCCTTTTAAATAGGACCTGTTCATCGAAGCCATTCTTCTTGTCATTGAAGGCCATTCAATCCAATTCAATTTATTTTTTTAACTAAAAATAAAGGCCATTCTAATACATTGTTCAGTTTTGCATAAGTACCACAAATGTGCAGAGCAACTTCTGCCTGGAATGATGTCTCCTCAAACATTTTGTAATATCTCTGGAAGTATAGAGGGTAGAGGCCTAGTTTAGTGGTTAAAGTCAAGCTAATGTATACTGTAAGTAACATAGTACAGGGGTGCTCATGGTTGTATTATGTTCTTTTCCACTTGATTTATCCTGCCCCTGTATTTTACCCTATGCTACATAAATTACAAGGGAGCACAATAATAGGCTCCACATGTACCATGCCAAGGAACAATGCAGTGCAGTCAAGATGGTGCAGGCAAAGGAGTCTGGAGAATGTGACAGGGATTGGGGAAACAGAACTCAGTCTTGGGAGTCCATGGCCTCCACCACAGTGGAGAAAATTGAAAAAAAGAAGGTTGTGGAGTGAGGTGTAGGTGCAACAAGACAGCCAGGCTCTTTGATCAGTGTAATCAAGAAGACCTTCTATTTTGAATTTGGCAGGATCAGACGCAAATGGAGCCAGTGAATGAAAACTCAGCTGCTGAAGAACTGTATGCCGCAGAGCAGGAAGAGCATGAGGAAGAGCTCTGTCTCTCTCTAGAGACTGTCGGGGCCGAGGAAGAGGATGGCCAGGAAGAGCTAAAAGCTGTGCTCCCGCTGACAGATGAAGAAGTTCAGGTCGAGGAAGGAGAGCCTCCTGCTGCAGTCAGCGAGTCTTCAGAAGAGGAGGACCCGAGGAAAGGGGAGTCTGTGCCTTCCCCTTTGCACATGCTGGATGAGATGGGGACCGAGGAAGAGCCTTCAGCTGTGACAGCGAACCCAGGAAGCTCTACAGAGCCTGAGAAGGAGGAGGAGGCTGCTGAGTCCACGCTTGAGGCTGAGCTGGAGCCGCAGCAGGAAGGGGTCGCCCCACACCCCACCCTCCCTGGCAGCGCCAGCTCCTACCCAGCCTGCGACGAGGATGAACCCGAGAGCCAGCGCCCAGCAGAAGGCGTGCCAGGCCACAAGCCGCTGAATTATGCAGAGGCATTGGTAGGAAGTGGGCCAATGCCTAAAAAGGAAGCCATGTTGACCAAAAACGACCGGATGATCATCGAGAAGATAAGAAACTACTATGAGACGGCGGAGGTTAGCGGTGGCACCCTGCAGAGGAGAGATAGCATATCCTTCATTCCCACTGGACTGGTCAAAGACTCTGTTTCCCGATTCGACATCTTTGGGCAGCAGGACAGCCTCTGTGAGTCGGAAAGCAGCCGGTCGGAGGTGAGCGAGATGGATCTCTCCTCTCCACTCACCCCTCTTCTCCTGCCAGCCACCGAAGACTCGGAGCTGGAGCTGAGCGGGTCTCTCAGTCTTAGTGACTGCGCTTTTGTGGAACAGGAAGGGACAGGCAAGGAGTCCTGGGACATCGGAGAGGAAGACGGCAGCTCTGTCACAAAGCCTGAGCCAGAGCTGGCGTTCCAGTCCTGCATGGAGCTGATGAAAGTGTGGAAGGAGAAAGAGAAGAGGCTGAGTGGTAGCTGCAGCGAGGGAGGAAGGCGATTCGGTTTCAGAGTCAAGCGAGCCACAGATGGAGGAGCCCCCAGCAATCAAACAGCAGCCCCTGCAAACGGGCCGCTGGTGCTCGTAGAGAATGTGGAAACGGGAAAAGAGGACGTAGTTGTCCCCAGGCAGGACAGCGAAGACAGCGAAGACCGAGACGGGAAGGACCTGAGGGAACTGGACACGTCGAAGAACAAAATCGTTCACAAATCCACGCCTTGCGGGGATTCGGAAAGCACTCCGAGCCAGGACCCCCCCAGAGCAAAAGATGAGCCCTACTCTAAGCACGCAGGGGTAACCCTTTGTGGGGCGCTCGAGAGGCCTCTCTACAGCGTGCCCCCGGACGTCACCGGGATCAGCCTGCACGAGGGAGGAGACGTGTGCCTGCCGGAGAACTCGGAGAAGATCCTGAGCAGGGTGCAGGTACTCGCCCGCATGTACAGTGCCAAGATTGGACGCATGAAGACGCCGCTCCACAAGAAGGCGTGGGAGGGCAGGGGGCCAGGGAGGCGAGAGGAGCTCGGAGAGGCCAGGGCTGACACAGCCTGGAGGAGGCCAGCAGCCCAAACCACCGCGGGTAAGCAGCCTGTCGCCGTCAGCTCCCAAACACGCTCCAGCTCGGCTCGCTCAAGGCCTGCAGCCAGGCGCTGCTCCTGCAGGCACCTTCCCCACACACAGGGCCACCCGCAAACTTAACATCTCAGCAGACGCTCAGGGGGTTTCGTTTCACTGCGAATAAACTGAACACATTCATCTGAAGTGGTGGCGTTTGTTTTTGACGGAATGGCTTTGCTTTGTTCTGAGTACGTTAAAGAAAGATCAGGATAGGCAATAAAAACTGTCTGATCGTTGATTTAAAGTCGGACTAGAGTGTGTCCACCCCCATATAGTCCACACTGACCCCATTTGTTAATGTGTCAATCAATTACATTTTTAATATACATTGAAGCACTTAAATGGAGTTTATTTAACTAAAGTTCGGGAGGGATGACAACAACCACGCTCAATCATTCCCAGCCGTCAGCGATTAGCAATCACTCCCTTCGTTCTTCCTCCACCGAACGCTATAAATACCGAATGCGATATCTGCCTCTCCCTCGCGTGCGACTTCTGCACCCCAACTCCACCTCTGCAGCTGCCCCTTGGTCACCTTGCGGGGGGGTCCTGGCCTCCTCGTCCTCTGGCCAGGAGGTCGGCCCTCAGCCAAGCGGGTTAAGCCAAATATCCACTCCACAATAGTTCGCCACGCTTTAATTTTGGGGCGTTGTCACAAACGCCCTCGTGAAATGAAAGAACCACAAAAAAAGAGTGTTTATGCCATTGTATAGGCTTGATGAAGCCTTCATTGAAACTGGGGTCTACAGTTATGGCAAGGGATGCGGGAGACTGTTGACACTGACAAGAACAGGGCATGATGGGAAATACCCAAAGACAGGAGTCACTGCATGCTGACAAGTCATCGATAAGTGTGTGCAGTGTGGGCGATCACAAGTGCCCATCCAAATGCCAGATAAGGGAGGGATGGGGTTTGGGCGTAACTAAAAACCTTGTGTGGAAGGTTTCCACTGGGCTTTCCTTTGATCTTTTATCTTAATATACTCTGAATTTTCTAATGTTCCACCTGTGCCAACTCATCGACTTTATCATTCTGATTCCCTCAGACAAGTCACAAAGAAGACTCAGGTCACACGAATCGCTTACTTTGTCTAAAAAGCATGTTCTCCTGCCCTCTTTTCTCCATCAGGACGTCCCATGGTGCCCAGAGAGCCGCAGCTGTATGGGCACGTCATCATCCGAGAGCAGCTGTCCCCCACCTACCTGCAGGAGAGCAGGTGCATCGTCTCCGCACCCCGGAGCAGCGCCTCGGCTCTGGAGCCCTCCAAGACTTTGTTGCATCCTCTTCCATCTCCTTTTGAACCACCTGAAGGAGATGCAGAGATCCAGGAAACGCCCACCTTGGATTGCAGTCCTGAGACAGGTCTACCCAGCTCTGAGCAAGTACCACCATCCAACTGCACGGACTCCTCCCCAGACACTCCTCCTCCAGGAGCTCCATGCTCCGGAGCTTCGGAAGTTAACCAGGCCTCTGAGATCAACTTAAAAGACAAGATCGAGGTTCTTCAGGACGTAACTCTGACAGATCAGTTTGGTTCAGGATCTTGGCTGTCATCGGCTGAAGCTGACAGTCCGGCATGTGCTCCAGGAAATTCATCGGAAGCCAGTCCAGTGCCCTTGAAAGAGACTTTTGATAGTCCAGTGGCCTCTGGAAGTGGAGACCCCACTTTGGCGTGCCCTCTTCCTCTGGTGTGTGAAGGAGTGAACAAATCAATATCCAGCACAACAGTCCTAGAAGGCTCTCTAGCTTCCTCTTCGGATCAGGTCCAGGCCCAGGATGAGTTTCATACTCTGCGAGAGGAGGATGATCTGCCCTACCAGAGTGCTGAAGGGGAAGGATGTAAACTCAGTTCAGAAGATAAAGACAGTTGCCAGTCATGTTTAGGTGCACCAGAGTGGGAGAGCGACATCACAATAAGCGTATCAAATAGCAGGGAACAGCACGCCAACAACAGGGGTGTGTTGGCATCATGTCAGGTGGTGCAGAACCATACTGATGTTCCTGAAGATGCAGCGGAGTGTGTCAAACAGCCGTCCCCTGCTACTTCCTTGTCATCATCCCTTCCATCTGTCCCCAAGGACTCCGACGTTTTCACTTTGACATTCGCATTGGGTGATGGAGCTTGTGATGACCATCAGGCCGGTCAGAATGATGAGTCCTCAATATCTCCACAACACACTCTGCCTCTGGAGGATGCTGGAGAACGGACTCCGTTGGCATCTCCGATAGTACTGTTGCCTGCAACGTGTGCAGTGAAGGAGATTTTGGGGTCTGACCTTCAAGGCACTACAAGATCTGACCCACTCCAAGAAAAGGACGGGCTTTGTCAAAACCAAAGCTTATCAGCTCAGACAACTGATGAGGACTTGTCAGATACACAGCCCTCAGATTCGTCATCTTCAGAGCATCTGCCAAAGTTCACCAGCCAAAGACCCCTTAACTTACCCACCACACGAGGCAGAAGAAACCTGCCTCTGAGTCTGGAAAGACAGGGGTTGTCTGTCCCTAACCCAAGGTGTGTTCCTCCACTTTCTGACTTCGCAGTTGAGATAAAAGGACATTCTAAAGATGTGGATAGATGGCCCACTTTAAAGGAGTTCTAATATTCAGATATTAATATTCAGGAAATGTAGTAGCACAGTGTTGCACTTGCGGTTTTGAGCGCATGTTACATTTTCCGTTCAACATGTTTGAGTCTGAGGTTTTGCCTGATACCTAGATCGTTTTGTTCTGTTCATTTTTGTAGTGTGTGGTGAATGACTGCAAAATGACAAAGTACCAAGAAGGCTAAAGCTTTGTGTATCTTAAACTTAAAACCTGTGCTTTTGCATGATTGACAGTACAGTCGGATTCCCAATGGGTTAACTAGACTTTTTCCTTTCCTCTCATTCCAGGTACCCTGAAAGCATCAGAGATGATGTTTTTCCCGATACATCCCTGAGAGTTACAGGACACTCCCAGACTAGAAAACTAAATTCCCAACACTTACAGACCCCCTCAGAGAATACAATAAATACCCCATCTGCCAATAGCCACGCAAGCGTGCCATCTGCATTTATCCCTGGAGTTCGTCTTCGGTCACCCTCTCCAATGAGAAACATCCATCCTCCATCTGCTTCATCCAGCTCCAGTGCTCTGGCCAAGTCGTTGGCAGCTTCCTGCATCAGCCAGACTTTAAGTCAGACCCTTGCTAGAAGGAGTGCCAGACTGCAGTCTGTTCTTCCAGGAAGCTCAAATACAAAGAACCCTTCTGCGTCTCTACCTCCTGCTTCTGGATCGGGTCTGAGGTTTAGATCCCCTTCACCCAAACCAAGCTCCGCTTTGGGATCTCCACAGAGCCCCAGTACTCCAGGTACACCCAAGACTGAATGTTCCTTCCCAGGAGACCCTTCCACAACAAGGAGTGGAAGCTCCCATCCTTCATTGTCCAGGACAAGCCCATCTCCCATGCTGTCTCCTCCACCCTACCGGAGCCAGAGGTCCATATCACCTGTAGCATCAGTTAGTCTCCAGCAGGTTCTTACCCCACCACAGTCAAGATCCCTTGCCTTAGAGCTTTTAAGTCACAGTAATTCAAACAATAACAACAATAAGGCATCCTCAGCAAGCATAGGACAGGGAGTGTGCTCCCCAAATTCGGCAAGAGCTTCCATTTCTTCCCACAATCGAGCAGCCAGACCATTCTCTTCTGCCTCAGAGCCCAGTTCCCGGGTCCAGTCTCCTTCCCCATCCTGCGCCAGAATCTGCTCGCCGCCTCCCGCCCTGCTGCCACAGGCACAGACACGAGACTGCTCCACCTTGAAAGCCAAGCCCCCCCACCCCTCCCACCCTAGAGGGCCTCGCTCCTTCGCCCCTCTGTCCCTCTCTCAAAACCGCTCAGGGTCCTCCTCCATCTGCTCCTCGCCTCCTTGCACCAGCCCCCGAGTAACCTCCCCGTCCCCCCTAGGGGTCCCTCCGAACACAGGTGTGCAGCCTCAGACCATCCGAAGACCACGAGGGAACAGCCTGCCCTTCATCGGCCGGACGGATGGGCCTCCCAGCCCTTCGCAGATCTCCGGGAAGTCTTGGGGAGATGGCGGTCCTGGTGCTCGGAGGTCCCTGAGTGTTGATCACGATCCAGGGCCCGTTAGCCCCAGGAGAGCCTGTAGCAGTCCCCCTTATTGTCTCAGCCCGGTTTCCCTGTCTCCAACAAGGCAGGGCCCTCACAAGAGCAGCGCCAGCATACAGGATTACACCAGCATTGCCTGGCCGGACGTCCAGGAACTGTTGACCAAATATGATGTGTCCGATTTGGGAGATTGCCCTCAAAGACCCAGTGAAGACTCGCTGTCGTCGGGCTGCCCTGAGACCAGTTCGGAAGACCCGGATCTCTGTGACACCAGTTTCAGGAGCAGCATCATCTGCGCCTACGTGAACAGCAAGCCCCTCTCCCGAAGGGGCTCGTCCGAAACACCCGATCCGTGCACGGATGGCGAAGACGGAGACTCTGGTCAGGCCCGTGGCAGAGGCTCAGTAAAAACAAGCTACGCCACCACGGTTAACCTCCAGATCGCGGGCAGTGGAAGGATCACGTCCTTCAGCAACGCACAGGTCAGCCTGACCCAAACCCTGGCGCCGGCGTCGGACAGCCAGAGCATGAGACGGGTCAACGGATGTAATGTTGTTGCGTCTCCGAACTGCAAAAGACTCTGATGGGTGATGATGCAGGCTGAAGCTTCCTTCTTATTTCAGTACAGAAGTGACGTCCCTCGTTTAATACTGTCTTTTGATGATGTTTTTTTGACCACCCCTAATGACGTGAAAGAAATGGATTTTACGTTTTACGTCCAGTTGAAGGGGTGCAGTACATTCCCATTCCAGCTTTTAGAGTAAATCTTATACCGGCTCTTATTTATGAAGTGGTTTTGTTTTCCCTGTCTGGCACTTATTGCTGTTTCCTCATCTGGCACAAGGTCTTTAGGCTGAGAGTGGGTCTGACGTGCCTGTGATATGAACTCGTATTTCAGGCTAAACTGAGATGTTAATGTTTTGTGTATTAGAAATGAAACTGGGCATAAAATGGCGGAAAGGGGAACTTCTCTACAAACTGAACAAAACTAATGCAAGAGGTGAAACACGGAGAAAGGGGCCCATGTCTGCTTTGAAGAAAGTGAGAAAAAAGCAATCCTTTCTTTCCTCTGGGTATAGGCATCATCAATTTCCACAGGGTTCCCTGAAAGTCATTTTCCAAACTTACTCTGCACAGTGAGACAGACAAAGGTGTCTCATACTGTAGGTACTCTCCCAGACACATTGTTGAATCCGCTACATGGGGACCACTGGAGATTCAACAGCTCTTGGTATGCCTGGGCCAGCTCAGGTGGGGTGCCTCGGGTCTTTTATTTACCCCTGCTGTTGCTGTGTCACCCATTTAATTTCATGACTGTGGCCATTGCTGATGTGTCTTGTGAGGCTCAGGAAAGTTTCCTAACTTTTTATTTCCAAAAACCAGACACCTAAAGTGATTTGAAGGGACCGCCTGTTTACTTATGAAATCTGGGGCATTTTTGGTTGCGGTGGCCCTGGTCATTCGCCACGACTTCTTCTGAAATTCCAAAACTCTTTTCAGGGATGATACCAATATCCAGAGGCACGAGCAGCCAGCACAGAGCCAGCCAGCAGCGTAGGGTCTGTGTTTTGCATTCATTTGCACAGGGTGGCAGTTTAAGCCTTCCCATTGGCTCTGGCTTCCTGCTTGCCCTGTACCTTCTCCCTGATAACAAGCCATCACATTCCTCACTGCCCACCTCCTATTTTGCACCATCTGCAAGTTAGCAGAGTTTGTTAGTATTGGGTTTGAATGTTCAGTATTGTCTGTTTTTCATTTTTGTCGCTTTGACTGCCTCACTCATGTTGTGTTGTGTGTTTATCGTGAAGTGGATAATACTGTAAGAAAGGGAACAATTAAAAAGCCTAGGAATTCATTCTTAATGTTATCGACTCGTGGTTTCATGTGGCGTTTGTGTACGTCTGCTGGCGATGAATGAGAGGAAGAGCTGTTTCTCCCTGCGACGTCAGCACACACCCAGTCAACAATTCAAATCCAGCATCAAAACAAAGCTATTTGCACCAATTCATTATGAGCGCAATATTTTTCTTCTTTGTGAAATAAAAACTGTTCTATCCAACTTTATCCCGCGATCTCTTGGTTTTCTGCATCAGACAATGATTTAGAGTCTCAGCCAAAGCCATGGTGCAACAAGAGCTGCTCATTTCTTTTCTAGGAGGGGTTTGGTTTTACACCAGCCTGCAGAGGACTTCAGAGAAGTAGCTGCATGTCTGTGTTTCAGCAAGGAGAGAGGAGTTATTTGTTCAGCAAGTACTGAAAGCCCTGAAATTAGTTTTAGAGGACCAAGTAGAGGGCTTTTCGACTCTCCATACGATTCCAACAGGACAGAGGGAGAGCACGAGAGGTATCAGACACATTTATGATCAATCATATTTTATTTTAAATCCAGACAAGACGTTGCACATTGAAAATCATGTTGTTGTTACACTGTGTTTAAATTCAATCAGGCAAAACAAGGAAAACTTTTTGGCATGAAAAGCTCTATATAGAGTACGACACTCTATAGATTGTGAGAATTGCTATACAGCTGTTTTGCTAGACACAGTGCGCCCACTACCCACTCTGCTGATGGGGGACTCATCCATGACGATTTCCAATGTTTCTTGTGCTGGGAAGCCCATCGTTCTACACTTGATTTCTGTGTTTCATTGACAATGGGGTTTGGGGTGTCACTCAGAGGGGTACGGCCTGGGGCCCTTCAGCAGTTCCGAGGACCTCCCTGTTCCTCTGTACGGGACCGAGAGAACAGTGCCCCCTGCAGTCACCCTCTCCTGGGACCTGACTGTGTCCCTCTCTCGGGCCGTCGGGCCCCCCATGAGCAATTCGATGGGGCTCATGGGGATTCCGCTTGGCCGGGCTGACTTCCCTGACATGAGCGATTCGTACGGGGTCAGAGTGTGCTCTCCGGCCCGCAGGCTGACTGGGATGGCCTGCTTCTCGGGGGCCGGCGCACCGCACGCGTCCGGCAGCTTTTCCGGCCTCCCTGACGTAACTGTCTCCCCCGACAGCGACGTCCCCTCCCACCTGAAGAACAAATGCCTTCCGCCTCCCAGCTCTGCCTCGCCTCGTGTCCAGGAGTCCGTCACCTCCCCGGGTGGCGCGCCCCCCCCCTTCTGCGATTCCGAGTCCTTGGATTCGGGTGTCTCCTCGGCCTTCCCCTGCTTCGCCTCCCCAGGGCCCCTCTGCTCCTCTCCCTGCTTCTGGTCCTGAAGGACAGTGAGAGAGCGAGAGCGCCTAAGACCCCCTCCCACCCCATCAGCATGGTCCCGGAGTTCCGGGGGGAGGGGGGGCCGCATGCCTGCAGCACCGACCTCAAGCTCTGCTAATATAAAAGGGCAGCTCCAGTGCCGCCTTCTTCAAGAGGTACAGTGAGCAGCAGGTTTGTGAGAAACAAGACTGTGGTAACGTGAGAGATTGTGTGTATGTGGAAAAAAAACCACAAAAACTTTATACCTGAAACTGCTCATCCTGCTGAAGCACTGGCTGTCGTTCTTACTCCTGCCCATTTCTACAGTGTGTACTTTCAGGAGCTCAAGACCCAGGTTTCAAATATCCTACTTGTTTGCAGCTTATTGATCTGATGATATACCCCTGCGTTTTCATGAAAATGAAAGTGCTTTTACAGTGTGAGAATGAGCAGCCTGTTCCAGACACCCACAACCCTTTGTGTAACAGAAACATGTTATTTTTACTTGCATCTACATGAAAGACAAACTGATTTACTTTCTCTTTGTCTTCTCACATCTGCATAACATCAAGTATAAGAGACCTTTGTACAAACCTCATTGAGGCCACTCTGGCAGATAAAAAAGTTGCCTTTTATCAGTATGATTATGATGGATTTACTCACCTTCTTGGTCTTCTTTTTCTTCTAAAAGAGAGAGAGAGATATTAGAGACAGCAGCACATCTGTCTTGATGAGCACCACAGATAGTGTGCTCTTAGGACACATCAGAGAAAGCACTCTCACTGGATGCATTAGAGTTTGGTATGGCAGATGCTCAGCTTGTGACCATAGAAAATGACACCGGGTGGTGGAGACAGCCTAGTACCATCACCGGTACAGAACTCCCCACCACGCACTGCCTCAGAACGGCAAATAATACAATCAAGGATCAAAAGCACCCTGCTCATGCACTTTTCTCTCTTCTTCCTTCTGGTAGAAGATTTAGGAGTATTAAAGCCCGGACCTCTAGGTTCAAAGAAAGCTGATTTCCCACAGCCATAAGACTCCTAAAACGCACCTCTTCAATCCTCCTCAGGTTTTGCACTAAACTTTTGCATTGAAGTGAAACTTCTGCCACTACTCGAATTTCGCACACGTCTGCTGTCTGAATGCCACTTAAGACCGTAGCTGCTACCATGTTCCTGTCTCCAAGAATCTGTAATGTAATTTATTAAATGGCAGAGGAATCCTACTCCGTTGGGCCCCTGAGCAAGGCCCTTAACCCCAGCTGCTCCAGGGGCGCTGTACAATGTCTGACCCTGCGCTCTGACCCCCAGCTTCTCTCCCTGTCTGTGTGTCTCATGGAGAACGAGCTGGGGTATGTGAAAGGACGAATTCCTAATGCAAGACATTGTATAGGGCTAATAAAGTGATCTGATCTGAAACATGCAAGTAAGCATTTGATTGTACTCAGGTACACATGGCAATAAACTTGAAACTTGAAACGTGAGTGGACAGAGCAGGACAGTGTGGTCAGCTCCTTGCAGGCCACAGAGTTCCCTGAGATTCACTCTAATTGAACTAATTATTCCCCTCCCCCCCAGATTTGTTCATTGTTTTCCTACATCTTGGAGAACCTACAGACGCTGCAGGAAATACATTCTTATGAAGACATCAGTCTTTGTTTTGGACGCAGAGCTCTACTGCGCTGTCAAGTCACAAAGTGTTGATGCAGGAACATTCTCGTGACTGCGAATGTGTTGCCTGTGCCAGCGCAGGGGTGTACTGGCCGGCTGATTGTAGGGCAGGTCAGAGATTCTGAACAGGGAACAAATAACTGCAAAACACAAGAGCAGCGAGATACCTTTTCATCGTCCTCGCTGTCTGAGGAAGAGGAGGAGCTGGATGAGGAGGAAGAGCTCGAGCTGCAGCACTGTGGGAGAGAGCAGGTTAGTGCCCTTTCTCTTCTGACAGCAGAAAAAACAGATCTCCTCAAGACGGACACTCTGAACGCGAGAAGACCTTTGAAAGGTCACAAAAAACAGCAAATATCTGCACCACCTGACAGCCACAAGAGAGACTGTAATTGCAGTCAGTGATGCACCAAAACTCAGTACCATACCAGTTACCTGCATGGTCGCAGATTCTATGTTTTGAGTGGATAAACTCAGAAAATACTGTAGCTTGTTAAAAGTTTATTTCTGACTCTCCTTACCTTCTTCTTTTTCTTCTTCTTCTTCTTCATCTTCTTCTTCTTCTTCTAGAGACAGGGAGAGAGAGACATGAGGGACTGCAGGACACACAGACATTGAAAAAGGGTCCAGATATCTGTCAAGCTGAAAAGACGGCACCTTTTTATCACACTCGCTGTCCGAGGAAGACGAGGAGCTGGAGTCCTAGAAGAGAGGAAGGCAACAGGTTAGATTTTTATCGAACAGTTTGACCTCTCCATATTTCCACACTTTAGCTGTCTTTCAACACTATAGGTGTTTTTTTATTACCATCCAATATTTTCCATATAATTAAGGTAGTAAAAGGAAATATACACCCACAAAAAACATCCTCTTACACCCCTTCACCTCCCAGAAAAACAGTTTACATATCCAATAATACATCATCAGTTCATGGGAAAAAATATAGTCATATTTCTATGATTTCATATTCACATTTATAAGAATATACTATATTTTGAATAATTAAGCAATTTACATTCATAAAATAGTCATTCAATTGAAAAATGATTACCTTTATTTTCATTATTTCACATATTATTCCTTCTCATTTTTTCCCATCTATCTTCAAAACGTTTATTCTGATTCCTTATTCAAAGTGATATCCATTCCATTTCATTAACTTCACTAGCTGATTTGAGGTGCTTGTGGTTTAAGTCAGAACCACCTGCTGAACTTAAAGACATTCTCAGTCTTACTGCTGCAATGCTGTGATTGCAATTATCAGAAATGAACCAGGAGAAGGTGGGCCTGTGTGTGACAGGGGAATGATTGAGCATTGCTGTGTAGGGCTGTACTCCAACTTCCCCTTGAGCTGAGGTGGCCTGGATTGTTAGACACTTAGATGCTTAAAACCACAGCAGCCCTTCACGGAGATCGCCTGTGCTCAGTGTTTTACTTGGTCCTATTTTGTGCTGTCATCCTGGGATTCAGACTTCATCACGAAGACACGAGAGGAGCTGTGAGGTACCTTTTTAGAATCTGTGCTGCTGGAGTTCGAGGAGCTAGAAGTCTTTGAAAGGGAGGCACAGGATTAAGATCCTAATATTGGGAAAATCACAAAAAGTCCATCGTGTCAAAAGCTGTTGAAAGTTCCTTGACGTCCTTTGCTTGCCATCTTGAGGGGTCATTCTGCTTTCTTGGTTTTTATCTCAATCATACTTTCAATCTCTAGAGGAGAGCAGCAACAAGTGCCTCTTCACCCACTGCTTACCTTCTTCTTGCCTTTCTTCTTCTTGTCCTTCTTGTCTTTCTTCTTTTCCTTCTTCTTGTCTTTCTTGTCCTTCTTCTTGTCCTTCTTGTCTGTCTTCTTCTTGTCCTCATCACCACTCAGGACGGCTGGGTCTCTCTGCTCTTGCACCCCCCCTGCAGGAGGAAATGGGTAAAGCAGAGAGAGAGTGTGTGTGTAAGTACAGTATACCCATGAGGACAACAGCTCAGAAGCTGGTCAAGGGAAAGTCACCACAAGTACAGGAATTCAGGGCACTGCAGCCTCAAGCTTGGGTTTCTCAGTTCTGTGAGGATAAATGGTTGCAATCAGGGGGAAAAATTGCTGTTCAGAATTGTTTTTAGCACATCATGCAAAACTTAATTGAAAAACTGTAAACATTTAAGGGTGACCGTTGCATGTGGTTTAACACCGTTGCTTCACAGCTCTCGGTCCACAGTTTGATTCTGGACAGGAACACTCTGTGTGGAGTTTGCATGTTCTTTCAGAGACCCACTAGCTAGGTCTTGTCCCCCTCCATTCTGGGAAAGGCTCTAGTTTCTTCCATCCCACACCAAAAGAACTGGCTTTCTGCAGAAGCGCCTGCGACCACACACAGGTTTACTCACCGCTCTCACAGATGGCACCAACACGTTCATCAGCAGCCCCCTTCTCGTCCTGGCCACCCTGGCAGACAGGAGAGGAGTGAGCGGAGGTGTCGTCCAGCAGCACAGCTGGCCAGCTGCTCTCCACATGCACGTGAGATGTCTGTGAGAAGCTCATGCGTGGGAGACACTGCCTCGCACTGAGTCCCACCTGACTGCGCGGAACCGGCTTTTTTATTTTAACAGCGGCACAAACAGCAGAACCAGCTCATCGCCGACTCTGAGCTCAGAGGCGTCTGTCTCTCTACAGGGCTTATAGGAAACACGGGGCCTGGAGGTAGTGTAATTGTCACTGACTCACCTTCTCCCCCTTCTCCTCCTCCTTCTTTTTCTTCTTTTTCTTCTTCTTCTCCTTCTAGCAGACAGAGAAAGGCATTAACATAGCAAGGTTCTGAAACAAGACGAGCCACAGGCCCGGTCCACTCGTGGGACATCACGGTCACCTGCTCGCAGCGTCACCCACTTGAAGCCACGCTGGCGACCTGGTCAAATAAGAGCCGGGGCACCTCAATCAGGGCTCCCCGATCCTGGGCCCCCAGGGGCCCCAAGCAGCTGCTGAATCTGTGCATCTAAAAAAGGGACCAACAGCTCTCGATCCCGAACCGTAAAGCACACAAGAAGAGCAGTGCGTACCTTTCTATCGTCCTCGCTGTCGGAGGAGGAGGAGGAGCTGGATGAAGAGGAGGAGCTGGAGTCCTGTGGGAGGGGAGCAGGAGACAGCAGGTTAGTGCTTCAGCCTCAGACAGCCCAGACGCCCTGAAGCCTCCTGGGTCTGGCTGGTCCTGGCAGACACCCAGCTGGGCTCCCCTGCCTCACCCCTGCCCTTGGCCTACACCTGCTCGTCTCCTCTGCCAGCTGCTGTCCTGCTGCGGAACGTGGAGATTAGGGGACTCTTCGTCAACAACAGCTCACCTTCTTCTTCTTCAACTTCTTCTTCTTCAACTTCTTCTTCCTCCTCTTCTTCTAAAGACAGGAACAGAGCAGCATGAGGAACAGAAAGTGCTGTCGGCTGGGAGGAACGTCCAGCTCCTGTGTGTCTTAGCGAGAGGATACAGTTCCGACCCGGTTCAATGGGACAGGAAACTTTAAAGAGTTACTAAAACCAGTCAGAAATGAAAATGAAATCTAAAATTCATCTTTCTTGCGAAGACTAAGAGTGTCTGGGGTTCGACAGGAAATAATGCTACTCTTTTACCACACTGTAATTGCGCGCATTATCAGATATGGTATAACAGTGTGGCTTGGTCATTTATCAGCTCAATTGAGATCGCAAATTGCCCGTCTCATCCAAACAGCCCTGAAGGCCATGGGAGTGAAACAGCCCCCCTCCCTGCAGACAACCTGTGAAAAATCCCTCATCAAACAGACAGGGAAAATTAGATCAGATCCTTCCCACATCCTCAGTTCTGAATACCAACTTCTTTCTTCTGGCAAACGTTTTAGGGTTCCCAAATGTAAGTCAAACAGATACAAACATTCCTGTGTTCCACTATCCATTAAAGCTGTCGATGCAGATGGCAAGGATGAACACAATTTTTACCTTTAAAATCCACTTGTGTGCAATATGTTTTGTAAATGTTATAAATGTTATATGTGTTATGTGTTATACATGTGCAATGAGTGATGTGCAATGTTTTTTCTGTTGTTTTTTGGGGTGGGGGGTGTGTGCATTATATTTAAATGTACAGAAGTGCTGTGTGTCCACAAAAAATGTCCCTCAGTGGACAATAAATCTTATCTTATCTTAAAAAATGAGGACCAACCACCCATCAATTGTAAACCGTAAAGCACACAAGAAGAGCAGTGCGTACCTTTTTATCGTCCTCGCTGTCGGAGGAGGAGGAGGAGCTGGATGAAGAGGAGGAGCTGGAGTCCTGTGGGAGGGGAGCAGGAGACAGCAGGTTAGTGCTTCAGCCTCAGACAGCCCAGACGCCCTGAAGCCTCCTGGGTCTGGCTGGTCCTGGCAGACACCCAGCTGGGCTCCCCTGCCTCACCCCTGCCCTTGGCCTACACCTGCTCGTCTCCTCTGCCAGCTGCTGTCCTGCTGCGGAACGTGGAGATTAGGGGACTCTTCGTCAACAACAGCTCACCTTCTTCTTCTTCAACTTCTTCTTCTTCTTCTTCAACTTCTTCTTCCTCCTCTTCTTCTAAAGACAGGAACAGAGCAGCATGAGGAACAGAAAGTGCTGTCGGCTGGGAGGAACGTCCAGCTCCTGTGTGTCTTAGCGAGAGGATACAGTTCCGACCCGGTTCAATGGGACAGGAAACTTTAAAGAGTTACTAAAACCGGTTAGAAATGAAAATTAAAAAAGGAGGACCCCTCAATTGTAAACCACAAAGCACACAAGAAGAGCAGTGCGTACCTTTTTATCGTCCTCGCTGTCGGAGGAGGAGGAGGAGCTGGATGAAGAGGAGGAGCTGGAGTCCTGTGGGAGGGGAGCAGGAGACAGCAGGTTAGTGCTTCAGCCTCAGACAGCCCAGACGCCCTGAAGCCTCCTGGGTCTGGCTGGTCCTGGCAGACACCCAGCTGGGCTCCCCTGCCTCACCCCTGCCCTTGGCCTACACCTGCTCGTCTCCTCTGCCAGCTGCTGTCCTGCTGCGGAACGTGGAGATTAGGGGACTCTTCGTCAACAACAGCTCACCTTCTTCTTCTTCAACTTCTTCTTCTTCTTCTTCAACTTCTTCTTCCTCCTCTTCTTCTAAAGACAGGAACAGAGCAGCATGAGGAACAGAAAGTGCTGTCGGCTGGGAGGAACGTCCAGCTCCTGTGTGTCTTAGCGAGAGGATACAGTTCCGACCCGGTTCAATGGGACAGGAAACTTTAAAGAGTTACTAAAACCGGTTAGAAATGAAAATTAAAAAAGGAGGACCCCTCAATTGTAAACCACAAAGCACACAAGAAGAGCAGTGCGTACCTTTTTATCGTCCTCGCTGTCGGAGGAGGAGGAGGAGGAGGAACTGGAGTCCTGTGGGAGGGGAGCAGGAGACAGCAGTTATTCTCTTCAGAGTGTGTCACAGCTCTGCAGGGTGCCAGCTCTCAATTCCACTGGCCAGGCTCAACCAGTGCCGCAGCAGAACTGTCCAGCACCAGATCGCAACCGGAGCAGAGCTGTCTGGCACCAGACCGACCCGGAGCACACTTGGATCACCTGCAATTACCTCCTGCTTGAGTCTGCTCTCCCAGCGGGACTCTTATTTCTTTTATCTTTCTGTGGAATTTTAGCTGCCCAAAGCAAAACCATAAAGCCCGTTACCTCCTTTGCTTCCCATACTTCCCACTTTCATGCTCAGTTGTGAGCGATGTGCAAACTGAGAATTGTGCCCGGCTCTGAGGGCTGCTGTTCCGGGCTGGGTCAGTGTCAGTGGACACCAGTCCGGCTCTCTGGCCAGCGTGTCCAGATATCGTGTCAGCTGTGGCCTGCGCTCAAGTGGCCTGTAGAGCACAGTGGAATGAGGTCCCTCCAGGACCGGCGCTGCTGCTGTCCAGGAACTAGCCCCCTTTCTGTTTTGTGTTCATATTCTAAAGAGCATTGATCTCCTTGGCACAATACAAAACGAGCTCAGCTACACTAACAAAAGAGACCCGAAGGTGAGTTGTGGTGCATGCTGGGTTAAGTAGTGCCGTAGTGACTGGACAGTGAGTTATCCAGGAGTCCGCCCACCTTTTTCTTCTTCTTCTTCCTCTTCTTTTTCTTCTTCTTCTGTTAGAGACAGGGAGAGAGAGACATGAGGGACTGCAGGACACACTGACTCCGAGCAGTGGACACAGCAGTGCCGACTCTGCGTGTCGTTCACTGAGCGAAGAGACTCCCGGCCCTTTTTGCATTCACCTGAGTCGTCCCCTTCAAATCTGCATTTGAAAGGTCTTTGTACATGTTTAGCACATGCATAAGCTTGGCTTAATCACAGGTTCGAGCTTGACTACACCTCTGTGTGCTAGCTGCTTGTTTCTCTGCTGTTGTAGCAGACAGCAATACAGTCTTGGAAGGGTGTATGGGGGCGCCCAGCTGCCGTGTTAGTGAAGGGATGTGGGGGTGCAGTGTTCTGAGATAAACAGCGTATTGGAATCTGAAGCTGCGTCTAAAAAAGGAGTAACTATGGAAAACACAGGCAGTGCTTTGTCTTACCTTTTTATCATCCTCGCTGTCCGAGGAAGAGGAGGAGCTGTCCGACGAGGAGGAGGAGCTGGAGTCCTGCGGGGGAGACAGGAGAGAGCAGGTCAGACTCTCCAGGTGTGTATGTGTGTCTACATCACTCTCTACGTATATATGTGTGTCTTCGTCACTTTTTAGGTGTGTCAGTGTGTGTGTGTGTGCATCACTCACAGGGTGAATTTAAGCATCACGCTCAATGGGAGTGTATGTGTGGGCTCATCAATATCGTTGTGTATATATATGTACAGATACTCTGACATGTACAGATACCCTGATATGTACAGATACCCTGACAGAGAAAGAGTCCTGTTAAGTGCCGTCATACCTGGGGCATTTAGCCAATACACTCCAGTCCAGAAGGTTGACAACACTACACCTCTCAGCTCATGTTGAAAGCTTGTTTTGCTCACGCCTAGGGGCTCATCTCTCACTATGGGATCTTTCTCATTTTCCAGCTGTACAGCATGGCTAGGGTGCAAAGGCACTGCGTCTTTGTAAACTGCGCTGTGCTGAAGTCTGAAGTGTCACACGGTTACAGTGCTCTGATAGACTCTGCTGCTCTGGACAGACTCAAGAATTCCCACTCAATTCAATCATCACTAGCTCTTCTCACCTTCTTTTTCTGCTTCTTCTGCTTCTTCTTCTTCTTCTTCCGTTTCTTCTTCTCCTAGAGACAGGAAGAGAGGTGTGAGGAGAGCAGCACAGACAGAGCTTTGGACGCAGTGCTGAGGACAGGGCCCAGACAGCTGCGTCTCCCTCGTGATCACCCCCACTGCCACAGCGAAGGCTTTCCTCCATCTGGCAGGACTACGAGAACAACTTCATTCTAGTTATACTGTATCGAAGAAGACACTAGTGGAAGTGTTCGGGCTTTATTATAATGTAATAAAAAGCTAGCGAAGTGCTTTCTAAATGACCTCTTAACACTGTTTAGATCACTACTAAATTCTAAAGTTCACCAATTGATATTTCTTAAGCTCATAACCACTTCACTCAGCTGAGCAATATTGCTTTCAAGAAGGAGCTGGTTACTGTAATGCATCGTTCATGCTGCAGCCTTGGCTGCCGTCCTCGACTGTGCAGTGCCGTCTCTGTATCTGCGGGCAGGAGGGAGGCGCGCTACCAGCACACGCATGGTGGCCTGCAGGCTCTACGAAGGGGGTGACTGATTGTCGATCTGGGG
The DNA here is from genome assembly GCF_055471065.1 of Atractosteus spatula. NCBI lineage: Eukaryota > Metazoa > Chordata > Actinopteri > Semionotiformes > Lepisosteidae > Atractosteus > Atractosteus spatula. Next base: position 75,412,518 of record NC_142708.1, on the reverse strand, counting down.
CTGTGCCGGTGCAGGAGGAGTCAAATCGCACCTTGTCATCATCCTCGCTGTCTGAGGAGGAGGAGGAGGAGGAGGATCCGGAGTCCTGCAGGGGAGAGCGAGTGAGCGCTCATCAGGCAGTGCTGACACACAGGGGAGCTACACAACTGGATTCACAGCAAGTACAGACTCCCAGAGGCCTGAACGACAATAGTGTTAACCGCTGACTCTGCTTACCTTCTTCTTCTTCTTCTTCTTCTTCTTCTTCTTCTTCTCCTCCTCCTTCTCCTCCAACTCATCGTCACTCAGATCTCCAGGGTCTCTCAGCTCTGAGGACACAGTTGGAAACAAGAACTGCTGGAGTCAGTGTGAATCACTCTCCAGGTGTGTGTGTGTGTGTGTGTGTCTACATCACTCTCCAGGTGTGTATGTGTGTGTCTTCATCACTCTCCAGGTGTGTATGTGTCTACATCACTCTCCAGGTGTGTATGTGTGTGTCTACATCACTCTCCAGGTGTGTATGTGTCTACATCACTCTCCAGGTGTGCATGTGTGTGTGTCTACATCACTCTCCAGGTGTGTATGTGTGCATCTACATCACTCTCCAGGTGTGTATGTGTGCGTCTTCATTACTCTCCAGGTGTGTGTGTGTGTCTACATCATTCTCCAGGTGTGTGTGTCTAAATCATTTCTCTACCTGTATGTGTATGTGTATGTGTACATCCCTCTCCAGGTGTATGTGTCTACATCATTCTCCAGGTGTGTGTGTGTCTACATCACTCTCCCTGTGTGTGTGTACATGACTCTCCAGGTGTGTATGTGTGTCTACATCACTCTCTACGTATATATGTGTGTCTTCGTCACTTTTTAGGTGTTTCAGTGTGTGTGTGTGTGTGCATCACTCACAGGGTGAATTTAAGCATCACGCTCAATGGGAGTGTATGTGTGGGCTCATCAATATCGTTGTGTATATATATGTGTATATATATCACTCCCAAAGTGTGTGTATGTGCATTACCATCAGTGTGTATATGCAGACTCACATCAAATGCCAGCCAGCAGCCATATCACCCTGCAACTCACAACTGGCAACCCACTGAAGCTAAGCAGGTGTTGCTGTTGGAAGAGGTGTTAGTGGGGCCAGCAGGGGGCGCTCACCCTGTGGTCCAGGTGGGTCCTGGACCCCGGTGTCCTGGCCAAATTCCCCATTGGCCCTTACCAATCATGGCCTCCTAATAATCCCTGTCTATGAATTGTCTTCATCACTCTGCTCTCCTCCCCACTGAGAGCTGGTGTGTGGGGAGCGTTCTGGCGCACTATGGCTGCCGTTGCATCATCCAGGTGGATGCTGCACATTGGTGGTGGTGGAGGGGATCCCCATTACCTGTATAGTTGAGTGGAGTGTCCAGAAAAGCGCTATATAAGTGTAAGCAATTATTAATTATTATTATTAAATGCAAAGTGTGTGCATGCAGTTGTGTATAATTTACATTCCTTTAACTATTCAGTTGATCCTTGTTTTCCAAATTTGTGCATTACAATAAAAAGTGAGAAGTTAATTTACAGTGGATTCTTCTTACTGATGTCAATTGAACCCTTGTAAAATTTGTTGATAGACATTTGATTTTTAAAGGCACGGCCACAAGGAGAAGTCCAAATATAGGAGAAATAGCTATCTGTGGCTGCTTGCCTTGATTTAATGGGAGACATCTAATTCTACATCACATATAAAATGAAGTAGTCATAGCTAAGTGCTATTCATGCTGTATATTCCACAATACACAGACAGGAGTGGCTCACCTCCTCTTTCAGTGACACCGCCCTTATCTTTCTTTTTTTTCTTCTTTTTCTCCTTCTTCTTCTCCTTCTCTCCATCCTGGCAGACAGGGAGAGAGTAAGAGGCGATGGCACTGGGAAGGTCAGGGGATTATGTGTCTCTAAGGAATATTGAACAGAAGCTCTGGCTGCCAAGGAATGGACTGCACACGACCTGGGCGCAGGAATGTGGCTTTTCAACATCTGAGAAACTGACCTAACAGGACCTGGAGTTTGTGTCAGCAGCTGAACGCTAACTCTTTATCTAAAGGCTTGGAGTTCTTGTTGAGGTGTGGCAGAAGTTGCTTGCTCTTCAAGTTTCACATTTGTTGGCAAACTTAAAAGCCACTGCGAGCATTTACTCTAATTTAACAAATTACCTCTCTGTCACAGTTCTCTCCTCTGATTGGCCCCATGCAAGGAGACCTTAACAGTTTAACCAGCTGATCAGTTGATCAAGTTAACATATGAAAGTGGTAAGATTGCAAGTCACCAAATCGTGTCAGAATTTGAGGAATTGTACACAGAATTTGGCACAGAAGCTTGCCAGAGCACTGTGGAGGTGGGGGTGGGGGGGTGGAAAAAATACGCTCAAGGTGTTTGTGCTTCTGGGAAAGACGTGTCAGGGAAAACTGCAGGCAGCCAAATACCTCTTCATCATCCTCGCTGTCAGAGGAAGAGGAGGTGGATGCCTGTAAAAGAGCAAATGACAGCAGGTTAATATTCTTCACAGAATTCCCTATGTACAGCCACTGCCACTAGAAATCCGCTGCTGACGTCACTGAATGTCAGTATCTATTTGTGTCATATCATATCTGTGTATATTTGATAAAGGAGTTCCATTCCAGAAGCACCTCCCCTACTGCTGAATGACGTTCTCAGTTCTATTTTACAAAGCAGTCCCGCAGGCTCTTGGAGCTGTGATTTTACTTTCTGGGTGGGGTCTTTCGTGTGATAGAAGGGATATCCACCACATGTCTCTAGGTCCCTTGTTAGGGTGTCTCTCAGAACTGCAGCTCATGCCCTGACATTTGGTAAAAATTTGGTAAAACTACTATATATAGAGATCTGTTTTAGATGCATCATCCTATCAGATTACAATAAGCAATGAAATGGTCCGTATCCTAATGTACAGTGACACAACACCAAGCACAAAGAGGAACAGGCACAAACACACTAGAATTTGACTTTGAGCACCTTGCAGGGCCTGTGACAGCCATGAAGAAGGCTGATACACTATAGGTCCGGAGATATTGCAAAGGACCTGGTAAATTCCAAGTTGTTCACTCTGCATTTGGAGACGGGTGTGCTAATTTGGCAGAGCACCACAGGTTTACATCAGCAGCCGTTCCCACCCCACCAGCTCACCTGATGCTCCTCTTTCCTCTGCTTGTCACAGCTCTGCAGCTCTTTGGAGGGATCCCGATCCCGATCCCGATCCGCGTGGGAGCTCAGGCTCGCTGGTGCAGCCCCCCACGTCTCTCCCCTCCATCCCTCCTCCCAGAGGTCCTGCCTTGTCTTCACCTCCATTCTCTCCACTGCTGGGACAGCGCACAGGGACTATCAGCCTAGAGACACTCCTCCTTTTGGTACACTCCAGGGTACAGGGTACAGTTCATGGGGTTTCGACATTATTCCTGCAGGACTTTTTATAGACGTCATTTCTGAGACGGTGTTTCTGGGAGCGCTCCTCCTCACCCAGTCTATGGCTAATGTCCAGGGTTAGTGCAAACAGGGCGATGGAGATATGGTTGAGAAATCTCTTTTTAAAAGTTCGCGTTATGCTTATGCGGCACCTGAGCCGTCATTCACCAAGATGTACACGCGGGGCGGGTGATGTCGGATAAGCGTGATTAACGCGGAAAAGAGGTCCAGTCACCGGGTGTGGGTTTTGAGCCGGAGTGTCTGATACTACAGCCCTTCACGCACACGGTGTTATTAACGTGTGGGCGTGAGCGATAACCAGCGGTTATCGCCTGTAGAGATTTTTTTTCCGAATGTTTTTCAGATTATCTTTTTAATCTTCTCATAGATCTAAAATGATAGACAATAATAATTATAATAATCAACTACTTGCTAAAAAAGACCTGGTTACATGCACGGATATAAACACAGATAACGTGATTATCTCATCGTTCAGGTCACTTTTTTTCGGCCACTGAAAAGATCTTGCTTTGCCGTGGCTAGAAACCGCTAGAACGCGAAAACAGGGCCGGCTAACCTCTTACCCAGTGCGTGGACAAGATAAATCGACACGCTGAAATTCTGCCAAGAAGAGCTTAGTTTCACAGCATGGCCGTGACAGAGATACTCCAAATAAATTTGACTGCTCCCACTACTGTTCTGCGCCTAGCGAGCGCATACATGGCAATGAGTTCAGGGGAGCTGTGTCAGCATGAGTAGGCTGCAAAGGAAGAGGTAAAGGTTTGTTCCGTGCAGAAAAGAGAAGCCTTCTTCACCTGAAGAAGGCTCCACAGCCGAAACGTTGTGTCGCTTTTCTTTTCAACATGGAATAAACCTCAGCCTGTTCCTTTGCACGACAGTATGAGAGCCCTTGTCCAGTTTGTTGGGCACTCTTATGAGATTTAGAGAATAAAAATGGCCAAACCAACCTTTCGGTCTGCTGGAATCCATTCTGCCGGAGGAGAGCCCTGTCCGGCTGGATCCTCGTGTCTGTAACAGATTCACCTGTTCTGTGCGCTGCAGGTCCGGCCAGTTCTGCAAGGTTCGGTATTTATACACAGAAGGAGGTGTGCAGAGTGGGCGTGGTCTCTATTCACAGGCGAATACAGGGCAAAACCTGTTTTACAGTCAAGAATGCAGTTGGGCGTGAAGAGGGACAATTTAAATACACCTCTGCAATCCCAGCCATTCGTTTTCTGACCACTTCTTCCACATCTGGGTCCCGGGGAGCCGGAGCCGATCCCCAGCAAGCAACGGGCGCCAGGTGGGGTACACCCTGGATGGGTCACCAGCCCGTCGCAGGCGAGACAGACACAAACAAGCACACACTCACATCAGGGTCAGTTAACCTACCAGCACGTGTTTTGGACTGTGGGGGCGAAACCCAGGAAAACACGAGGAGAACATACAAAGTCCACGCAGACAGCTCCCCCGGTCCAGAATTGAACCCAGGCCCCCTGTGCTGTGAAGGCCACCCTGCCCCCCAACACTTCTGTAAATAAATGATCAGTTCCATAACACTGGCTGGATAAGCTTTAGGGACGTTCAGTCTGTACTTTTCCATTTCAGTCTCTGCATAGCTCTGTTTCATATCCGGGGCGGAGTTAGGTCAACTGAGTGCCAGCCTCTTTCTTCCTCGCTTGTTTTCCTGCTGGGTTTAAGATCCCTGAATTCCTTTATGAACCCCCCATTCAGTCTCTCTTATTAATACAGTACGTGTAGCATAGAAGGTACTTCACCAGTCAACTCTCTGTATAAACCTTCTTAATAATTTAGACGACATCCTTTATATTGTAATGCTACGGGGTTCACGTGGGCCTCCCACCGTCGGGGACTCGAACCCGGGCCTCCGGCATCACTCAACAGGGCCCCAGCCTGGTGAGCTAAAGAGAGATCTCCCCCCAGCCCAGCGGCTGTGGTCCTGCTATTACAGGGAAGGGCGGTGACGTCACCGCTCTGGTAAGCCGGCTCTTACACACTCACCGGTGGCCGTATGCGTTACAATATCTTCAGTTTTATTTAAAATCCTTTCACAAAACAAAAACATTTCTTTTCAGGCATGAAATGCTTCCTAGTTGCAGTGGATCAGGAGTGCGACCTTTATAAACCACTTGCATTAACAGATGGAATAGGCCTATATTAGGATGACGCCAGTATCAGATCACGTTCACTGGAAATTTAAATGAGATAATTCTGTGATTCTCCAAGTTTTAAATCCATTTCACATCTCTTACTGGAACAGTTTCCAGGATATTTTCACAGCTTGCAGGTGTTACCTCGCTAACCACACCTTGCAATGACTGCTTGTGCTTTGGTCAAACCTACGCAAAACCGAAAAAAGTTGCAACAGGGACTTTAGTATTAGACTGTTTCTGTTACTCGTCCTGTTCAACAGTTTATCAATTAGATAATGCCGAATTATAATCTATCCTTCTACTCCTAATCTCCCATCTCTCTCATCTGACTCTGGTCTCCTGTCTGTCCCCCAAACTTGTCTACACTCTGGGGGTGACAGGGCCTTCTCCTGCTGTGCCCCAAAACTCTGGAATTCAATCCCTTTGGATATCATATATCACACATCATATATGATTTGGTGATCATAAGTCACCTTCCCTGATCACTTTCAAATCAAGACTCAAAACCTTCCTCTTCTTTAGACAGGCTTTTATTTAATTGGAGCCTGTGTCTGCCCCTTGGCATCTTCTAATACACTAAAAACTCAACCTAACCTAAAACCTTCTATTTTTCTGTGCTAATCTTTTTATCTCCTATATTTGCTGCTGTTTTCATTGTTTTTTTTTTACTTTTTCCTGTAAAGCGCTTTGAGAATGTGCTTTTAAAGTGTATACAAGTGTGGTGTATAAATGAAGTTTGTTATTACTAGTGAAGTTCTGAAACAATTAAAATGATTAAATTGAGTAATATATAATTTTGGACCCTAGAGGACGAGACTCCTTATTAACTCAAATTAAGATATTTTCTGAATAGTCCGATGACATACAGGTGTTCCTAAACTTAAAAAAAAAGGATTGTTCAGGGTGACCCGTACAACTACCTGAAACGAGGGGTCTCTCCAATACCGTTTATGTTTTTTCTAGTTTTTCAGTAGGCGTGTAGTTAAAGTCACTCGCTTCCTGTTGACGGAGCGAGAGGGCTTTCTGGACGACTGTTAAATACAGGGGTTTCTGTTTGATGTTTCTTGCTAGTTTGTATTTGTCCTATTTTTTTGTCTTATTCATTTGTGCGCAGACTATTTTTCTTTTACTTAATCTCCCAGATTTATACCCGATGAATTACCAGACGAAAGCGCCTTTGTTTTCGAGAAGGCCCCGGGACATCCACGGGCTGAAGTAGAGCCCAATTCCCGACAGCAAGGCGCGGGAGAGGCGGCGGTAAGACTCGGGTGAGTCGGGTGCCCGGTTTTCTGATGAAACGTGAAGGTTTTGTTAGGGATTTAAACGAAATAAATGTAAATTGCAAGTGTAAAAATGATTAGAGGATAATATATATATTTAAAATGGAGCGAAGGGGGTTATTTTTGGCCCTTGAGTGTATGGGTACGAAGCTTGAAGTAAATTGGATTATTAGTAATTGACTGTAGTGTTGGCATGGTACAGTTGCAACGTAGGTGCTTTTCAACGTTGCGTAGGAGAAAATGCACTGTGGTGGATGATATTATTATTGTGGTTATATTTGAAACGCCACAGTGCCGTAATAAGATACGTTATAACGAACTTTCGAGTATTTGTGAAGGAAATTGCCCCTTTGTGCAATTTCATTTTCTATGGAGCGGATAGTTTCCTTACTGTGGGTAGCCTACGTTCTAACGCGTAAAGTTTAAACTCCTCTGCAGAGATGTCTAACCTTAGCACCACCCCCCCCCAATGCTCCAGTCCAGTACATGTCACTATTCACTAGTTGCGAAAAGCGATTTCCTTGTGATCGGTTTAGCAGGTCATTTAAGTACTTAAGTGGTCATTTTGGGGAGCGGGATCTGAGTGATATTAATCCGCCATGGTCTGGATCTCAGTTAAGTAAGCAAATTAGGTGCTTAATTTCTCAAACTAAGTTGAAACAGGGCCCCCAGCCCCAGTCTGTATGCTCATGGACAGCCTTTGCATGGGTGGTTTGAAATTTGATATCCGAGAGGAAGATTGAAAAATGTTCCTAGAGGAGCCCCGACCGATTCATGTTCCTCTGGACTGATTTCCTTTTATTTGGAAAAGGCTGAAAATAAACCGACACAGAGACAGACAGACTGATCCCCAGTAGCAGTAAGATGGAATGTGTTGTGTACCTTGGTATGTGACGGGGGGACCATTATGAGTTACCCGTGCCAATGAGGGTGGAAAAGAGTTTAAAGGATACAGGATGAAGAGGGGCTCTAGAAACAGAATGTCAATCCCCCTTCTTAATGAAGAGCCCCCACCCCCGCCCCCCCTTGTGAAGGATGTGCCATATGTCTGCTGCCTTCATGGAAGAGTGGTGAAGATGCTCTTTAAAACCCATAACCGGATGCCGGGGTGTAAGCTCAGGTGTGCCCACCCACTCTCTCCCTCTCTTCATTTCAAGGGCGCACAGAGCACGAGCTCCCCTCACCCCTGGTGCCAGCATGGTGTGCGAACTCTTCCTGTTATCGTCCGTCTGGTTCCTCTTCGTGATCTTCTGGATGGAGACCATCAGCGTCTGGCTGTTCCTCTGCAATTTTTACCAGGATAGGGCCTTCTATCACGTGGGCGTGGGGTGAGTGGGCAGGGCCTTGCGTTAATGATTGATTAGTTGTCGGCAGTAATATAAAAAATGTAATTGGTACTTCAGTCGGAGACATTCCTGTAGTTCTCAGGCTATGAAAGTAATCTAAAAATCATTAAAGGGCTGGAGTTTTCTTGTGCTGTTTTGATCACAGCAGAATGTGTACCAATGTCAGAAGCACGCTGGGAGACATATAGGCTTGCCTATTGCTCCAGCTTCATAAGTGATGTGGCCTTAATCTTTTGTGCATAGCACACAGCCACGGGGCTTGTGAGGTGTGCTTGTTGGGTTGGTTGTGTAGCCCTAATGTCCGTCTCTGTGCTCTTCCTGCAGGGTGTTTGCAGATGACCCCGGGCACATGCTGTACGTGCTGGGCAGGTGAGGGAGTGTCTAGGGCGCCATGCCTTCCGCTGGTCGTGAAGTTGAACAACAGGGTGATCAGCACAGGATCTGTCCTGGTGAATTCTGACTGCAGACTTGTTATGCAGGGGAAATAACAAACCTTTGTGTTTTTTTAAAGACAAAACTAAGAATAAACGGCAAAATATGAACCAGAGGGCACAAGTGGAAACTGTCCAAGTGCATTTTAAAACTAGGACTAGGAGGCACTTCTGTACACAGAGATTTATGGGAGCATGCAGCTACTCAGCCAACTGGTTGAAGCCGATACCCTGGTAGCTGGATGAGACCCTGGGATCGAGTAGCTACTGACTACCAAACAGGTTAGATGGGCTGAATGGCCTCTCATTTGTAAACTTTGTGCTCTTAAGAGCCAAACGGGTTGCCAACAAGAACACAGCAGAACAATAATAATAACAAGAATGAGGCCTCAGTTCCAGCTGTGTACTGGTTTGTGGTAGATTACCCTTGCGCCCTCCCTTGCATCTCTTGTGGCGTTACGCAGGTACCAAGATGAGAACACCCTTTTCTGTTTGCGCCCTGCTTCAGGAGCCCCGATTTCCATCTGTTTTCTGTTTCCTGCTAGGGTGGAGGGATCAGGACAAACGCCAACATGAAGAGGAGGAGAGAGAGGAGGACGAGGGAGCACGCGTCTGCTTTGTACATAAACCGAACCCCTCCTGCTGCCTGCATCACACCGCCCAGGCTGCCCCGTCACTGGGGGCTTCACCCTTGTCGAAGGAGTTGGGAGATGCTGTTTTAGAGGGGCGAATGTGCTGGAAATTTTCAACTAGTCGGGGATGTTGTGTGAGCCATAGCATCAGCAGTATCCATGTCTGGCCATCTCTCTCTCTGTTCCACCACTGGTCTTGCAGGTGTTGTTCCAGCTGTTCGGTTTTGCCCCTTGGTGGGGAGGGTGGGAGCCCTTAACAACCCTTCTTGTCTGATGTGTTTGGATGAGATGCGTGCAAGATCGATTCACCTCTGGTTTGGCACGCTGTAGGCTCCACCGTTACTTTTGAGGCACGTTACTGACTTTTTTAATGAACTTGATTGGAAAAATATGAAATGAACTTGTGCCTCAGCAGGACAATGTGGTGAAGAACCTGCAGCCTGTTCCATCCTAAATGAATTGTTCTGCTTGCCGAGAGTCTGGTTTTCCTGACATTTATAGTTAATGCACATCTTGCATCTCTCCTACAAATGTTTTCAGTCGAAACTTTCCTGCCACAATCCTTTTAAGCACGTGGGAGAATTTGTTTATGCCTTGAAAGCTTTCCCGTGTTGTTTGGCAGTAGATGAAGATAAACCGAACAATGCAAAAAAATATATATACTTTAAGTTTTCTTAGAATCTACTCTTTATTCTCCATGTCAAAGGGTTTAGACTGATGCTCCAACATTGATTTGAGTGATCAGACCAGAACAGTGTTGTTACTGAGCCTGTTTTCATAAGGCTCCCTGACCCGAGGAAGTGGGGCTTCATTCATTAATTGGCACCTCGTAAAGGGTCTTCTTTCGCCCTGTGTTTTTATGTGGGATCTGTGCTTTTTGACTAAAAATTGAAACGGCCAAGCTCCTGACCTTATCCATATTGTAAAACTGATGTATTTGGAAGAGGAGCATTTTGGACAATTTACAATTACGGTTTTCCCATAAAGATTTTAGATGAGAAATGTAAGACCCCGATTGGTATCCTTAAGATGGTGAGACATATGTACCAGGGGTCTCCAACTCTGGGCTTGGAAAGCCCTGGCTCACAGATGTTATATGGAACCTCTAAGGTGTCTATTTCTGATGATCTGGGACACTTTAACTGTGATCGTTAAAAGAATGCTTTGTTAGATTACCTAATTTGGAGGTAGTTTTGGGACAATTTGCAACACCCTGTGAAATCAGAGTTCAAAAACTGGTGGCCTATAATGTTTGATTGGGGATCCAGGCCAAGAGCTGGAAACATGCTATACAGTGTGTCTCTCCATAAACATCTGTCTTCTCTGTGATGCCTTCCTCATGTCTTTTTTTTTTTTTTGCTTTGAACTGCTTTGTATCACAATTAAATTGTTGAGCTGCATAACTTGCTCTCCGTCAAGTCAGAAGAATACCAAAGCTGGAGCGCTCTAGTTAGGAGGATTGACATATTCCAGTTGTTTTCTGATTTTTTTTTTTTCCTTTATACTCGCGCAACATTTTGACTCATTCGCGGTGACTGACGGCTTGGGTGCAGGCGCTGACACGTCCACCCCAGTCCTTGGGTAAGCAGCAGCAGCAGCAGCTTCTGAGACACGGAGCTGTGACGGAGAGGTTGTGCTGGATGCTTTGCAGAAAGTGGACCTCCTCGATCTTGGCAGGGGTGCACAGTGAGCTGGAAGTGGTTTTTTCCTTTTCGAAGTGTGGATGAAGTACGGGTGAAAGTGCTCTTTTACAGTGAATTTGAAGTAGGTGTTTAGAATTTTGGATTGCCATTTTTTTTCCCCCGTCACATCTGTGTTTCCATCTCATTGAAGATAAAAGGATTTGGCGGTTATGAATAAAGGTGGAGGGATTTTTGTCATGGTTGGTGCTGCTGTATGTGAGGTGGTCAGGCAGGGTCTTGCTGCGGCAACACATACGGTGTCAGGTTTTGCTTCTTTCTGGGATTGCTGGACAGATTCCAGTGTGTGTCTGCAGGTTTTCACCTCTGCTTGTAATAACCCAGCCGAGCTGGTCGTTGGCGAAACTGGACCAGTTGAACGCTTTTCAAGGGTTTTGCAGCTGTTGATGATTTAAAGAGACTTAGAAAACCATTGGATGCTAGCTGTCACGGACTGGAGTTGTGCTCCGAAGGAATAGGACAGGGTAGTCCGCTCCTAGTCCCGGCTACTGTCATTCCCATGTTTTCAGTCTTCTGCTGGCTACTGGCTCATTTGGTCCAATTCCCCAGCATCTCTCTGCTTTTCAGGTGCTGCTAGTGTGAAGAAATCTGCAGATGGAGCGCCCCCTATAGGACCAAGGCTGGCCAGGCCTATCCTAGTGCAACCAAATGAGATGTCCTACTTGGCCACCAGGTGGAGACAAGGCAGTAGACTGGAGAACTCAATGGCGTGCTTGAAAAGTAATCTGTTTCAAGGGCTTTGTGATAAAGTGCTATATGAATGCAAGGAATTATAAGGTTGTTTTGAGGCTTTAAAATTACTAAATTGTTTTGAGGCTTTAAACTTGATGAGCTGTATAGTTACAGTTCATTTCACTACAATGCGTGGGACTGTGTAGTTATATTTTTTTTTAGTACGGACAGATTCCTGAAGGTATCATGCAGAATAAAATTTGAAATGCAACTTGGGTATAATCAAAAAGATAAAGCAAAGCTGAAGTATTGCAGTACCTTGCCAATTTCTGAACTAGTACTTTTGTAAGTACATGATCGAACACTAGAGGGCAGAGCAGATCTCAAGACCTAGGCTAGGGACAGTCACTGGTGCTTACTTTATGTTCTTGGGTAACTGAATGTTTTGTTACTTAATCCGTTTCAATTCCACTTTGAAATGTTATGGATGATTTAATGAAACGACAGAGGTTGCAAAACAACCCACGTGCCCTGTAATCTTATTTTTGACTGTTCTGTATTTACTATTGTTTCAACTGGCGAGCATTTTACCCTCTTCAAAAATAAAGTATAGTTGTACTGTAAAATGAATTGATTGTGTACAACATCAATATGAATTATTAATATTGCAGGGTGTCGGGGCGCTGAACTGGAATGGCAGGCTTTTGTACTGTAGACCAATTTTTTACTGAATACTCCAAGGAATTATTCAAATTAAATTGAAATGCTTTATTTTGTATAGTACAATTTTTCCTGTTGGTGACCTAACAATTCTTTTTAATAATTTGGCTAAATCTTTAAAAGCAAATATTGCCTTAAGTGGACTATTGGTAGTACAGTATTTTGCCCTGTATGATTTAAGTATTTTAACTGTTATAGTTCAGGTGGGTAGCTGCGTCGGAATGCGTAGTCTGCAGAGGAACAAGTAATAGGTTTATTCCATGCTGAAAAGAGAAGGAAGAAAACGCAACGTTTCAGCTGTGGAGCCTTCTCACACACCTGAAGAAGGCTCCACAGCTGAAACGTTGAGTTTTCTTCCTTCTCTTTTCACCATGGAATAAACCTATTACTTGTTCCTTCATAACTGTTATTCTTATGAAATATCTTAATTCCACAGAGAGGAAAGGCTTAGGCTTAACAGTTAAGCAGAGCTCACTATAGACAAATGTTGAACTGTTGTTATTGTGTATCTTTTATCAAGAGAACAACTCCAGTGGCTTTGCTCAAATTCCCAAATGTATGAATTTCATTTTAATTTCTCAGAACAGTTACTGTACCTGCTTTTGTGTAGTGAAGAATAGCAAGCCATTCTGTTTTAACATTGTTCGTATTTCTGTGTGCAGGTTTGCTGTGGTAGAGCATGTTTTTTTGTTGTGAAGGCTGCAGCTTGATCTGAGAGTACTCTCTCAGGCATGGTTGCTCACAAGCTGTGTGAGGGATCTTACGAGCTCAGAGAGCAAGACTAGACATTTGGAGCACAGAAAGCACTATGAATTTAAAATGTTGTGTTTTTTTTTTACTTTTCCTGCACACTGACCTATGGATCCCATCCTCAACACCTGAGGCTTCTGGTAGGAACAAACAGCAGTTTTTCTAGGCTGCCAATTAACGGGTATTTCCAAGTTGTCTGACTGTGTAAGACGGGACAGTCAGACTCTCATTAAGGCTAAAGTGCTACAGCACAGACTGTAACATGAACTAAATACCACCACCCTAAAACTGAGATATCTTATCCATTTGTTTAAAAAAAGATATTCATTGTTTAACAAGCCCAGCCAAGTAAAAAAAAAACCTTAAGCTTTATAAAGTTTAAAAAGCCCAGCCAAGTGCAAAACGAAACCTTCTTCTGGTTTGGATTTGTTAGTCTGCTGAATACCACAACCCCACTTGTACACACAGATATATACACCATGCAGGACTGCTGAGAGATGATGCCAAGTCAGCAGTTTGTACTGTAACCTCTGTGAAAGAGTTGTGTGATTCCAGGCATACCGATGTCTGCACTGGCAGTTTGGTCAGTCTCCGGTCACGTTCACCCAAGGACTCGGGAAAGACGCAAACCCAGACCGCACTGAAATAGCTCGGCAATGTGAAAAGAAAAAGAGGAGCAAGTGCTTTCGTGGCGTGGGCCCAGCCCACAAGCTCGGACCCAAGGGGGTGCTGGGAGCCATCTGTTGCTCGGAGAATGAGCCTGCTCTTGAGTTGAAGTGGGAGAAGAGAAATAGAGACAGTGAGAGGCTGGAGGTTAAGGTAGCAGGAGTGTGGCAGGGAGATACGATGAAGGTGAGGGGTATTATCCTGAAGGGACAGTGTAACCAGGGGTAAAGCCAGGTTTGTAAGAGCCCAGAAGTGGGAAGCTCACCTAAAAATCCATTTCTAAGGTCTGAAGTTGAGCTCCAAATAGCATGACTAATAAACTACTTCTAATGTAAATAGAAAATTAAAAGAAAAGGGCTGTTAATTATACAGTCAGTGAAGTTGCAGTAACTTTTATCCATCTGTCCTAAGATATTTGATCCTATAAAGGGTTGGTGGACACAGGGTACAGATTCCAGTCCACCACAGGGCACACACAAAGTTCAGAAACCTCCATTGACCAGAGCACCCAGAGGGAGAACTCACATGAACATGGGCACAACATACTGCCTCCCTGCAGAAGCCAGTCCTGTCAAGAAGAGCTGCGCGGTAGCAGTGATCAATTAGCGTAGGACCTTGCTCAAGGGTACAACCACAGTACCTCCACTGGGAGATTGGGGTTGAGTTCAGATCCAAGGCCAGAACAATGGCACGGTGGTGAGCACTGCTGCCTCAGTCCCAGACATGGCATGACACCTGCGTGGAGTTTGTATGTTCTCATGTTCGCGTGTGTTTCCTTTCGCAGTCCGGATGCATATGGGCAGATTAATGGGCTTATGGGAAAATTGGCCCTAGAGGTGAGCGCGTGTGCCCTGTGATGGACTGGCGTCCCTTCCGAAGTGTACCCTGCCTTGCGCCCGTTGCCTCCTAGTATAGGTCCTGGCTTCCCACCGTGGACCTGAACTGGAAGAAATGGTTAGAAAAAGGATGGGTGGAGTTCAGATCCCTGAGCCACTGTACCACACTACCACCTCATTGCTGTGATCATTCCAACAGTTGTGTATCGACACACAATCCTTTTTGTACCGGTCCTCCCCTGGACTCTGGCGGTGGTGGTAAGGCCTGTCTGTCAGCCTCCCCTCAGCCGCGATCAGACGGCATCTTAGCCACAGGATCTTCTTGCTTTGACTCAGTGAAGAGCTCTCACATCACTGGATGAGTCACTGGCTTATTTAATCAGTCCAGGTGAGGGCGGCTGTTGGCTGCTGACCCAAGACACCTAAGACTGGTGCTGTCCAGGACTGTGATCCACTGCTACAGTGATCAGAACTGTCCTCAGTTGTCCTTTGTTTCAGCACCTTTCAGGTATTAATATAGATATTTCAGCCACTGAGTTTAGCAAATTAATTTAGAGAAGCATTCTGCACTTCCTGAGGCATCCTGTATATGCAGTGTAATTTTATCAGTTGCAGCTAAGCAAACACTGTCGTTTTATTGTGTCTGATGAGTGTACAGCTTGTCACAGGCGCTATCAGGCACGCTGCTCTGACTCAGGAGCAAAGACGGCAGCAGCTGCCCAATTTTCACATCTCGCTGGCTCTGAAAAGGTTCATATGGCGCGAACAGAGAGTTGTCTGCTACACTGAGCAGCACAGCTCCCAGACTGAGACAACGCCGACTCGCCCCTCCTGCTCGGCAGAGCTGGGCTGCCTCGCTGACGGCCAATTGCTCAGTTTATATAAGGAACTGAAACAGTTTTAAATAAACCCAGCAAGCTCACATGACCCCTGACTAAATATCGCACAAGACACACCTGAATCTCTCAGGTTAGGCGTTACCTCTGGTTTGTGAAAACCTTCCTGTAACAGATGTTAGCCAGACTCTCAGCAGGGACGTGTCTCCCAAACTAAAGCTCTTCTACCTTCATCCATGGCTTTTCAGAATCTCTCCACCTTCCAGAGTCTCAGACCCCTATATCTCAGGTCTGGGCTCTTCCTTTTTGAAACTCAATAAGGTGATCTTTCTCTTAATCTGTCCATCAAGAGGTCAAGCCGAACACTGTGCTCTTTGTTCTAAAAGAAAAATATTTTTGTCATTATTTTAACATTTAAATTTTTAACAGATATTGCTTGTGTTCCTCTCACTCTGTTTGTCCCTCAGTCAGGTGAAGTTTGCAAGTTCTTCTAGACTCCAGAAGAAGTGGACCCTGTCAGTTTTAAATGCACCTCGTCTTTAAGAAGCAGGGGCTCCTCCGGCACAGCAGGGCCCTGGCTAGATCAGTCTGAGTTGACTGCCTGACCCATGAGCACAACGGCAGCGTCCCTCATGGGAGTTGAACCCACAACCATCTGATCTAAAGCCGTGCAGTCTTGTATGTGAATGTATTGATCTCAAGAACCATGACGACCTAGTCCCCCCATTTTCTGACCACTTCATCCAGTACAGGGTCGGGGGGAACAAGGGGCACAAGGTAGGATATGACCTGGATGGGACGCCAGTCCACCACAGGGCACACATAGATACGCACACACTCACACCTTGGCCAGTTTTCCCAGAAACCCATTAATCTACTAGTATGTTTTTGGACTGAGGAAGGAGGCCAAAGCACCTGGGGAAAACCCAAGTGAACACAGGAAGAACATACAAACTCCACACAGACAGCACCCCAGCCCCAGAATTGAACCAAGGGTCCCTGCACTGCGAGGCTGCAATACAAACCACTGTGCTGCCCATTGACTGCCAGGGTTACTGAAGTGCTCAGAGACTTCTACCCTCTTTTTCTTTATTGCCTGAACAAGGTCCAGGAGGAAAAGTACACAGTGCAGACCAAACTCTTAAGAGGCTGATGAAATAATGACTCCGTCTCAGTCATACATCTGACAGGTTATAAATCTGCTCTGTCTGTCTGTGACTGGTCTGTCTGATCTGTCTCTTACTCTGATCTGTCTCTGTGACTCTGGTCTGTTGGACTGTGACTCTGATCTGTCTCTGTGTCTCTGGTATGTTGCGCCGTGACTCTGATCTGTCTCTTTGTCTCTGGTCTGCCCCTGTATCTTCATTCTTCTGCCTTCCAGAGCTGCAGAATTACGATCATTGTAGATTGATTGACACTAATGCTGCTGAATAAAGAACACAGCAGCACTTAGTAAAACAGTCGTGTGGGCACAGATAAATGGGGCGGCCATTTATCCAGTGCCAGGATCCAGACTGGCTCCTCCACTTCACTGCAGTATTGATCTCTCACTTTTTGCTGTCTCGAAGGGTGAAAGCATAAGACCACTACATAAGTGGGTGTTTACGGGAGAGAAGTATATTATTAGAAAGTAGACAAACTCACCTTTCTGATTCTCAACAAGCCCTGTGAGAGTCTTGCTCAGAGGCCCCACTCTCTTTGCTGTGCTGAAAGTGCAAGAGCTGGGACTGATGCTGATTTGGGGTGCAGTCACCCCTGTGTGTGACTTTCCTGTGTGTAAGGTATCAGGACAGCACCACGCTGCAGAGTCCCCCCCCCCCTCCCCGACCAAGAGCGCCCACACACACTTACACCCCCAGAGAGTGTCTGAGACTGGGGCTTCCCAGATCATCTGGGGGCAATTTCACCCCCAACAGCACCTCAGCACAGCAGATGAGGCGGAGGAGAGAGAAAGTGCTGAGAGGACATTGGGAGGAACTGCAGGGAGGCCAGGCTGTGCAGCCCAGGCTGGAGAGCAGCCCTGCGGACAGTGTCCTGGGCTCTCTACTGACCGATGAGGCAGGAGCTCAGGTGGACACCCGCACCTCTTCCCACACAGGGTCCCCAGTTATCACACTGGGGCACTGCCTTGGAGGCTCCTGTCCAGAGGGAATATCGCCACCTACTGGTTCACCAACACCACTGACAGCAGCAGCCTGGTTTCCCTTAGACGTCTCCCACCCCAATACTGGCCAGGCCAGTCCTTGCTCAGCTTCTGAGATCTGATGAGACCAGGCTACAAGGTGATAAAGCTGCTGGTATATAAACCTTCTGCTGACTTTGCGACAGATCCCACTTCGCCGTCTGAAACCCCTAAAGCCTTTTTTAGGGCGCAAAAACAAACCCAACACATAACACCATTTTAGCGGGGTCGGAGGATTTACTAATCCGTCCCAGTGCGGGCGACAGCAAGGCAGCGTGGGAAACAGAGCGCCGTCGCCGTTTTAAGAGCGACACCGACGGCCGTTTCCCTTTTAAGCGCTTCAGCCCCCGGGAGGAAGGTGCGTCGACAAGGAGGAGGAGCAGACGTTCATATACATGTATACGTTTCACAGCGTGGAAGGCTGTAATGAAAGTAGCGTTACCAGCAGCTGGAGGCTGGCGGGCTGCCGGGTTTAGGGAACAGGGGGAGCGCGGAGAGGAACTGAGACAGACTCCGCCAGAGAAAGAGATGATCGGACGGTTCTAACAAGAATAAGCATAATTCTAATACTACTAATAATAATAGAAGAAAAAGCCAGGAGGAAAAAAAGGGATCTCTGCCGCGTCTAGCTCTTCGGGCGGATATCGGAGAGGCTGTCGAGCAGAAGCGCCGCGGATCCTGATTGGAGTTGAGCGGCTGCGCCGCGTTCGCTCCCAAACCAGGAAATCGGCGAGGTGTGCAGCTCGCCCGCTCTTCCTGCGGCGTGCCGTCCGCCCCGAGCGGATACATCGATGTGCACACAGACGTGTGTCGTTGATGGGGTGTTCTTCGGCTTCGGTTTTTTAACCCTGCGACCGTAGATTTGGATACCAAAGAGAGAGTGAGTGAGTGAGCAAGCGAGAGCGAGGGAGAGGGAGGAAACCTCAGCAGACCGACGCGCAAAAATGAGGTAAGTACGGAGATTCTCCGGCGTTACTGCCGCTGTATTGTGTGGAGTTTACGCTGCTGTGGGAATCTCTCCTTCCCCCACCCCGGTGTGATCGCAGCGCCCGCCAGTTACTATTACTGTAACACGGCGGAACTGTTACTGTAACGCCGCTGGGTTGTCGCTCCGCTCCGGTGCGGTGACCGCCGCGGTCCCGACGACCGCCTGAGCCGAACTTTCCTCCTCTCCCTCGCCATTAGTTCTGCCCGTCGCGAACGCGTTTCGTAATCGCTGTGAGGTATCCTGCAGCCTTGGAAAGATCCAGTACGGCACTGTTACAAAGTCGTCTCCCAGGCGGGGTGAACGCCAGTACCGCTCACGGTGACATTTCCACCGGTGGTGAGGGCGCCCGTGGGACCGCGGGGGGTGGAATTTAAGCCCTGCGGTGCGTCAGTGAAGCGGTCAGTCCCGGAGTGGGCGACCCCTGTCGTTGATTTTTTTTATGTATTGTTTTTTTTTTTGTTAAAGAAACGCCTCGGTAATGTGCGGTGTGAAACAGGAATGTGAACGCGGCAGCAGTGCGCTACCTGTGTGGACGCGGCAGGGCCGTGTGCGTGTGCGTGTGCTCAGCCTCAGGGAGGCGTCTGGGGCTGTACCCGGAACCGCACTCGCGGAGCAGCCGGGGGGCTGGTGACCCAGAGGCACAGAGGCACAGGGGCACCCCCCCCCCCGCGCGTCCTGGTGCTGCGTCTCTGGGGTCCCCACCTGCGGTTACGCTCCTGGCAGCCGTGAACCGTCCTCAGGTTCGCCTTTTTCCAGCTGTTCCGCGGTCCTGGCTCACACCGACTCTTTCTTCCAGCTTATCTTCATGTGGGTAAACATTGTTCTGAGCTGCAGGGCCCGGATATCCAATACTTGCCGTCTTGTCGTTAGCCTTTCGGGTCGTACCGAGACGTGATTTCCGCTGGCCCATTGTGAAAAGTCTTGTACTAGAAGCTGGAGGGGAGGGGGGGGGCGCGTGGTTTTAGATATTGCAAGAGGATGAAGCTCGTTTCGAATGAACAGGATATTTGCAGGTAGCAGAAACTTGCGGTTTTCTGTTACCAAATCCTGTTCCCCTGAAAAAAAAAGTGTCTAGGCGGACGTGATCTGATCGATTTTTTTTAACCTTTAAAAATCCGTTTGTTTTTTTAGATAAAAGTTTGGTGAGGAATATTCCGTCTTGTGCTTTACGCTTTCCAAACTTGTTTGAGAACATGTATGAGCTGTCTGTTTTGAATTTGCACAGCTGGTTGCGCCTTTGTAACTCTTAGAAAGGGGAAAATGTCTGCTCTGTAGGCATAAAATTCATTACGACACGATGAGTCTCCGACGTGTCTGCTTTCTTCACAGGAGCACTCATGACAGACATTGCCTCTGGTTTAATCAGCCCAGAGCGGTGATAAACTGTGATTCAGGTCTGGTTTGAATAAACTCTTGCCCTGACTCACCCATATCTCTCTGT
This sequence comes from Atractosteus spatula, assembly GCF_055471065.1. Classification (NCBI taxonomy): domain Eukaryota; kingdom Metazoa; phylum Chordata; class Actinopteri; order Semionotiformes; family Lepisosteidae; genus Atractosteus; species Atractosteus spatula. The sequence continues at coordinate 75,392,426 of NC_142708.1, read as the reverse complement.
CTGGGGCAAAATCAGAACATCAAACCGTTTTTTAAAACGGTTTAGATTCCTTCCTCTCCGCCAGTACAGTGACAGGGGATCTAGCGCACTATGGCCTTCAGGAGCTGAGACAGTACTGACGGACTGATGTCCGGACGCGGCCCGTAGACCCATTTTACAGGTCGACTTCCTCGATTTCTTTGTGACTTTACAACATTGACTTTTTAAAAAAACGGTTTCTGATTTTCCACGGGCAGTTTAAACTACTTCATTACCTTCAGCTTTTGCCATTGAGCATTGGTGATGAAATCGACCAGATTCTCTCTTTGGGCAAAGGCTGTGAATTGCCCCTTGTGTGATTATAAGCTGGGGGAATAAGGTTTGTTTTTAATGCCACCGTCTCTTTGCTTTCTTGTTGAGCGGTTTCATTCGAAGAGGGCAATGAAACGCTTTTGCAAAGAGATGTGGGATAGAACAAACTGGAGCAGGAAGGGCTGTGTTCATTGGGTAGCCAGATGACCTTTGGCCTCTGCGAACGTGACCTTTCACCTCGCCACCCGGTCAGATCCTCTGTCTCCCCGGAGCAAGTACTACAGGGGGTGGTACCGAGCACCCTTAAACTCGAGGTATATTAAGGAGGAAAGCTAAGGGGCTGTTTCTCTCGGGGTGGTTTGTTCAGCTGTTCAGCGACCTGATCACAGGCAGTTAAAAACTGTGCCTGTGTGTCGGTGCAGGATGACCCCAGGCCTGGTCTGTGGGTTTTTCCTCTAGTGCCGAGATGAGGCAAGACGCACTGTTGGCATTGCCGAATACGGAGAGATTTCTAGCCACACTGAAGCCAATTCATATTTCTAAAATAAGTCATTGCTCAGCCATTAATGCACAGCTGTAACAGCTGCAGTCATTTGCTTTGTAATTAGCTCTGTGGGGTTTTCTTCTTCCTCCCCCTGCACTTGTCCCTTGTTCAGTGAGGGGAGGTTGATTCTCAGGGCGATTAACAAGAAACTGGCCCCAGCAAAGAGGCAGTTTTCCCCGCTGGTGTTGCTCATGGCTGTCTGAGACCTGCTGCTTGGCCACAGACCCTGAGCTGGTCTTCATGGGCTATATCACACACGACAGTCTGTTGTGTTTTTGTTTTTTTTGCTCCGATCTTTATTATTAATTTGGCTGATGTCCTTAACCAAAGCAACTTGCATTCCAGCCACTAGGTGACTGGAACAAGCGTCATGCGCCTTGCTCGAGGGGACACCAGCTGTGCCACACCTGGGATTTGAACCCACAACCTTCCAGCTGCAAGATCAGAGCCCCTAACCACTACACCACATGGCTGGTTTTCTTAGACTTTGCGTCACAGCGCATTCAAGGCCCATCGTTTGTTGCCCACAGAGCATGGCTCCCCCTCCCAGCCCCGCTGTGTTGAGCATGGAGTTCCCATCGGGCCCTGTGAGTTTCTGCTCCAGTGAGACAGATGGGACTCCGGCGCCCCTCAGCCCGACCTGCGGCAGGGGTGTCGGCCCACGCGGGCAGGAGCGTGGGCGGCTGCTGGCCTCTGAGGCTTCGGGCTGGGCAGGCTGGAAGCACTGTGGCTTGGGCGCCGGCGAAGTGGAAGGAAAGAAAAACGCCGCAGAAACGGGACGAGAGAGAGAGAGAGAGAGGGGCTGGTGAAAGTGTGGGACGGAGGGGCAGAAGATTACATTTGCGGCCGAGGGAAAGCAGTTTGTTTAGAGAAGAGGAGGGGGGACCAGGGCCCAGCCCAGCCTAATGGAAGAGTTGAAAGTCTCCAGAGGGATTAGCGCAGCGTGTCTGTTTCCAGCAGGAGAGAGACGGAGCTGCCTTCCTGCTTCAGGGGGCTTTCAGCAGAGGCCACAGGGAGACGCGTGTCAGACTGCCTTAACCGCCTGGCACAACTGTGGGCAACAGCAGCAACTGGCCAGTCCGGAGCCTGCCTGCCTGCTGCCTCCTGGAAGTGACCGCTCCTCTGCTTGGAGCTCTCATAGCCTTGTGTCCACGTTTTGACCCCCTGGGGTCGATCGCAGTACCTGGAGCGTGTGTGCGTGCGTGTGTGCGTGTGTTCAGATGGATTTGTTTTTCTATTTTCTGACCCGTCTGGGGTGTCTGTGCTGCGCTCGCTCTTTCCGTCTCCCAGCAGCCTGCCCTCCTTTGTAACAACGGGTTGAAAGTGTCAAGCGCGTGCCCAGGTGTCTAAGGGCTGCTGGGAAGGTGCTGGTGATGTCAGTCACAGTGCGGTGCAGCAGTCGAAGTCCTGTATGTGCACTTGCATGTTTATAAATCATTCAAGCTCTTGCGTCGTCGCTTGAAGTTTTGCAGAGACGACCCAGGTGAGCTGGGGGTGGCGATGGAGGATGCTAAAGATCCGATTCCCTGCCTTCGCCTCATCCTCTACCTCCGTGAGGAGCTCCCCGGTGAAATTCAGGTTCTAGGCAAACCCAAAGAAAAGTGTGGGTGAAGAGCATGGGCAGGCGATGGGGAGCTCCTTGTCATGTAGGTGCTTCCTAGAGCTCACATTCGACCACACAGGAGAAGACGGGAGCGCCCATCCTGCTTCTAGCTTCGAACCAGACCCCTCGCTCTGTAGGTGAAGCCCATTGGCTTCAACCGCGTCGGGGGTTTTATTGGGAAAACAAGAGTGTCTCCCCGATCGATAAGCTCCCGCCAGTGGAATGTGCTTTTCCGGATTTGCTGGTTGCTGCTCTGTGGCTCTCCGAGGAACAGGTTAGACCAGCGGTGTGGAGCTCCCCCCGCCCCCTCTTCCGGAGAGCTGCAGAATTGAGTTTCTTTCTAATGGATGCCCTCGGTTAACTTCATTGATCTTGCAACTGCCTTGGCCGGACATCTTTAATTCTGTATTGTGGAGGTATTTGAAACCTGATGCCTTAAAAGATGGAGTCCGAGCTACAATAGCAATGCTGAAGTTTTTTTTCCTCTGGATTGGGTAGTGGTGGTGTATTTTGCCGTTTGATCAGTTGGAGAAGGGCTGGAAAACCATCCCGGAGGTTGTGCGTGCCAGTGTGTTGCTCTGGAGAATTCCACGACACTCCGACAGCTTCCTCCTCAGGCAGGAGAAACAAGTTGGAGCAGAGCTGAGCTGTGCAGGCGTGAAGGGCCACGATCACTCCTGCTGTTCCAGCAAAACTAGAAAAAAACGCTTAGCTGGAAAGCTTCTACAAAAGAGCTCGCAAGGAAAAGAGGAAGTTTGGGGTGGGGGGAAACATTTGGGCGCTGCGCAGGGTTCAGAGCACTGCTTTCACTTAGTGCTGTGCAACCGCCTTTCTCTCCTTGCCCTCCCCCCTCTTCCCCCAGCTGGACTATCCCTTGTGATCCTCGTACTACCAGAAGACGGGCCACCATTCTGAGCAAAAGACCCCTGATGTACCGCGAAGAAACACAAACTGTGCCTTTACAAATGTGCTGTTTGTATTGCCTGTAACTTGTGAACAGCTGAAGAGTTAGTCTTTATTTCCATAATCAGATAGTGTGGTCAGTGCTTTCTTCCTGTTTACCAACACTAATGTGCAATCTTGCACTTTCAGACTGATTTGTACTTTTAGCTGGTGTTCTGAAGAGTTCAGATATACTGCCAGCTCCTGGAGCCCCAGTATCTCACACTGAATAAAGCAGATAATATCACAGTTTTTAATTGCTCATTGCAGATCTCTTTTTTTAGTTGTTCCTTGATTCTGTTGGTAACCTGTTTTGGTTCTTGCAGAGTGTATATATAGAGAGACTTGATTGAAGAATTCCTGCAGAAAGCCAGAATTGGAAATATGTTCATGTGGTTATTATATTTAGCAAGAGAGCAGGATCTCGCAGAACTCATTGTTTTCTGTAATCTGTCACCTCCTGAAGAGCTGTTAAAAACAGAAATTGTCAAGTTTAGTGAAGAACATAAGAAAGGTTGCAAATGAGCGAAGAGAATTCGACTCATCTGCTCTGTTGGGCTGTGAGTAGCCAATTAATCCAAGGGTCTTGCTAAAGCCAGGCTATTGGGTATTGGACCAAATGGCTGGATAGCTTGATCCAGACCCCCACAACTCTTTATGTAGAGAGGGGTCTCCTGTTTAAAATTTAGCAGAGAAAAAGTACCGTCCAGGACAAAATCTGGAGACCCCTGCCATGGTAGCTGAGCTGTTGGAAAATAGATCTGTTGGGCTGGGGGAGTCTCGGAGCGAGTCTGATCCCACCCAGGCTGGCAGTCTCTCTCAGACCCCCCATCTCTGGGCTCCCGCGTGGGAAGGCCTGCTGCCTGCGGGACACTGTCCTTGAATACAGCCTGTGTCTCCGTTAGCTGCTGAAGGGCCACCAATCAAACTCCTGTTCCGCAGCCCTTTGCTCCATTTCAGACTTTCCCAGCTACAGACTCATGTGCAGATGAAGCGCTCATTACACAGGACAGCTCCTTGTCTGTCTGTGCAGGGTGACCATGTGTATTTCATGATGCATCCTCTCAATACTCCAAAACAATCAACAGTAGAGGCAGACTAAAATGTCAAGGCCAGCCGTGATGCAGGACTGTGGTGTGATCACTTGATGCGAGAGTTCTGGAGTTTCCTCTGGTTTTTCTTTGTGCCTGGGCTCTTGTGTGGTGTCCAGTCCCGGATCTGGAGGGATCGGTGTGTCTGCAGGTTTTCCAGGTCTCTTCAAAGCAGAAGCACCTGAAGAGCCGAGAGGAGTGGATACAGGTGTTCCTTGTGATGAGCTGTGATGGGGTGAATATCTGTAGAGGCAGCAGCCCTCCAGGGCTAGGATTGGACACCCCTGTGTCCTGGAATCACACACATGATTAACGTGAACAGAGACCAGGAGATGAAACCACGTTGGTTGACCTAAGAGTTACAAATATAAGCCAGGTTACTTCTGGGCTGTTTGGCAGGAGACCTGCAGACCTTCTGGCACCAAAGCTGGTGGACAAGTACAACTGTGTCCCTTGATGGGCTCCTCATAGACAATTGGCAAAGATCCTCTGGCTGATCCGATGAGAAACAGACACTTCCAGTCCTTCTCAAGTCTAACTGTTCTACAGGACCAGTAAAATAAGCCATTTTAAATGAAAGACAAACTGGTTGGATCAAAGTCCAATAATGCAACGAGAGGAGCCGTGTGGCCCTTCCAGCCCGTTAGCTAGTTGATTGATTCTAGGATCTCCCCCAGCTGTCTTTTGTAAGAAGGCAGGGTATCGGGCCTTAGCTACAAGGTTGGTGAGCTTGTTCCCCACCCCCACCACCTATTGTGTAAAGGAGTTCTCAGCTTTAAATGCATTCCCCCTTGTGTCCCCTGGTTCGTGTTTTACTCTTAATTCTGAAGACGTCTGCTGGGTTGGTTTTGCCAGAGCCTTGGGGATTTTGATTGCTTGTATCGGATCCCCTCGTAACCTCCTCTGTTCAAGACTTGTTTTGAGAGCCACGCCTCCCCAGCCACCCGCCACACGGACAGAAGACTCTTGAGGGAGCAGAGGAAGGCTGTCGTTGTGTTCGGTGACATTTTGGAGCGCCCCCTCGTGCCTGTGCAGCAGAACCGCGGGCGCCGCGCTCTGCGGCAGAGTGGCCCAAGCCTGCCACGCCCACCTCCGCGCTCACCTGAGCGGGAGATCAGACTGGCACTGGAACCAGGGAGCCTAGTTCCATCTCTGCACAGTGTTGTTGTATGCAAGGCATGCTGAGGTCCGCAGGTAACGAAGGAATAGAGAGGTTTATGGGGGCAGAGAGGGAGCGTGTGAGTCGCGAGCGAACAGAATGCAGCTCTTCTGCGAGTCCAGGGCGCAGCCCTGAATCTCTGCCATTTCCTGCATGCCTTGCATTGCTGGGTGCTGCGATTGCTGGTAGCCTGGAGGAGGGCGGGGAGCGTGCAGGGTCTTGTGGGGACTTGAAGGGATGAGGGTTTCTGGAGTGGAAGGAAACGGAGCCATGGGCGGACACCCCAGGAAAGAGTGTGGGACACCGGCACCCAGGCGGCGGCGTGCGACCCTGCGCCGCCGCGCAGCTCTGCATTCCTTCCCCTGCAGGAACAAGCCCGGGCTTCGTGCTCTCCGGTCTCGCAAGAAAGCGCTGATCAGCAGTCCTCAGACGAGCCCTGTGCAACAGGAGCCCGCGGGAATATGAAATTGTACTTCATCAACCCCCCCCCCCCCTCCCCAGGCGATTCGAGTAGGAGGGGCCGGAGCTCTGCTGCTCCTCTGCTGAGCTGTGGTTAGGCCTGTTGAGTGAAGAATTATTCGCACTGAATAATGAACTACATGTGGCTCGTTAGAGTGGCGATGAACATCATTTAATTAAATGCAGTTCCCAGTTTTGACTGTCAGGAGGGTCGTACAGTCCCCCTCCCCCTCAAGGCGCACACATCAGTTTAGAACAGCATCACCTTGCATCTGCGACACGAACATGCTTTTCTTTTCCAGCAGCTGCGTGCAGGGTTGGAAGGAGCACGACTCCCCTCCTCTTTGATCCGTTGTGTTCATAAATGTATAAATGAAATGAGCACTTTCATGTAGAGTGCTCTGTACGATTGTTGTCATCGCTCTCTAAAAAAATGTACTGCTGCTCTGAGATCAGACCAGGAAGTAACGCTCGTATTCTTTGTGGGGCTTAAGGAAACATCCCACACAGACAGGCTGAAGGAGCTGAAGCTCTTTAGTCCTGAACACTGGAAGGGGTCTTCGTCCAAGTATTCAAAATCCTCAAAGGCGACAACAAAGTCACTCAGTGGGCTTCTTCAGAATGAGCAGTGAGACGCGGACCAGAGGGCACAGGTTGAATCCATTTGGAAGTGCATTTAAAACGGACAACAGGAGGCACTTCTTTACACAAAGGTTTGGAGGAGCGTGGAACACGCTACTGTTCATTAGCTCCGCTCCGGTTTGTGTCTGTTCTTTCCCATCCAGAGCGGCTATGCCGTCCCTTTGCGAATTTGCAGAGTAGCAGCAGGCGGAATGATGCAACTTCACCATCACACCCCCTCCCACAGCCAAATAGATGCCTTTCGGGGTGTCCCTCTCTGCCCGTGCCCCCTGAGATCTCCCTGCGAGTGTTTTGGGGTTCCTTCAGAGCAGGAGCCGGGCGTGTGCGCCTGCCAGCTTCATCACACTGTTCTATTGAGGGGGGCCGTATCCCCCGCCGGGCGGTTATTGAAGACCAAGCCTGTCCCGTGGCGAACCGGTACCGTGACGTGCTGATTCACCCTGCCGCGGTTCTTCGGTGTGAAGTCGAGCCCCCGCTATCGCAGACAGAATGACCGCTCCGTGCAGCTCGTGCTGACCTGACTCACCTGCGCCGACCCTGGGGGGGAAGAGGATTTTGAGGAAGTCAAACCACAGTGCCGGGTTTTAGCAAACACTGTGAATTTGCAGAAGCATCTTTCACAAGAGCCTGAGGATGTGGCTGAAGAGACAGTGAGTGTGCGGAACAAACGAGCGCAGTTTGTTCTACGTTCTCAATGTCCCCCGTGAAAGCGGAGGACATTGTTTTCAGTGGTTCTTTTCCATCTGGTTGTGGATAACAATCAAGTTGCGTTCTGCGAAGTTTTATCTGCTTCCGCAGAGAAATGGGAGTGTGTGGTAGTGTTGTGTACCTGCAGCCCCGCTGGGGAGCTCAGGACATCGGCTTCACGAGAGACGGGTCTCCGAATTGTTTAGCAGAGTCCCAAACTGGATTTGTGCTCCCTCAAGCACATTACAGATCCAGAGAGAAAGTTTGCTGATTTGCAGAGATGGCTGGTCGCATTTCCATCGAGATTATTCACACTCTCTTCACGCTGACAATCAAAGTAATGTGAAGTCTGTTGATTAACAGCCTGATTCGCGTTTCCTACACTGTCGGCGTTCCCAGGGGTGTACGTGATAATACTGACGCTGGGATCACCTGTCCATTCATGAGGCCGGTTATATATGGTGTGAAGGAGATGTTGAGTAGGGAGCTGTGTCAGCGTGTGCCGGCTGCAGAGGAACAGGTCAAGGATTGCTCCCTGCTGAAAGGAAAAGACATGAAGAGAGACACAACGTTTCAGATGTGGGGCCTTCTGCACACACCTGAAGAAGCTCCACAGCCGAAACGTTTTCTCTTTTCTTTTCTGCATGGAATAAACCTTTACCTGTTCCTCTGTGTGAAGGAGATGGGCATCAGGCCAGTGCACCAGAGGTTTTAAAGTTCTTGTTTTTTTCCTCCAAGGCCTCATCTCAGATCTCTTGTGAAAAAAGTGGCGACGATTGGTTTCCCTTTATCTCGATGTGTGGAAGGCTCTCTCTGTTTCAGAACCCTCTCTCCTCTGCCACGCCCGCGCTTGTCGAGGGCCGTGAGTCGCCCGCAGCCCTAAGACACCGGCAGTGCTCCCAAAACGCAGGCTCCAGTCTGAAACGCCCTGCGGAGCTCATGGAATGTGGAGTTAACTCTTCGAGAGCTGAAAGCCAAGATGTATCCTGGAGCCCAGACCACTATAATCTGTGTCCTATGTTTCAAATCGCCCAAACACGTTTCAGGCGTATGTCATATATTTTGATAAAGAAGTACCTTTGTGTGCGTTAAATTTCTGCAGTTAATTGTGTATGGAGGCCAGAGGGGCAGTCTTGCCTTTGCTTAGCTTGGGGTGTATTCTGAGGTGCCTGCAAGATTTGCACTTTTGCAAAGCTGCGTATTAATGCTGCATTTGTTCATTCTGTTACCAAGAGCTTACGCAACTAATTATATATGCCTGTAATATATGTGGTATCATCTACCGCAGTCTCGCTTTAAGATGGTAAATGTATTTAGAGCAGCTGTACTGGCATGCGTCAAAATTTTGACAGTTATATTCGGGCCGACTTCAAAACTATTTTTTTTTTCATTTGTTAATATTAGTGGCTAGAGCAGTGTTCCTGTTTACCCTGACCACATCCCTCTCACTGTCAGTGTCCTCTGGACCGCATCGGGGGAGGTGAGGCCTGCAGGCTACTGATAGGATAGCCCTAGTACAGGCGCAGATAATTAAGAAATATGGAGGGTTCACATGAAGGGTTTCTTGTTTTAGGAAAAAAAGTTTGCAGTAAGTGAAAGCGTGAGAGGCTCTGCCAAGCTGACGCAAGCCAAACAACACTGAGCACAAAAAGGAGCAGGCACAAACACACCAGACTGTGAGCCGAAAGCAGGCTGGTGATTGTAGGTTTTGAGCGGTTGGCGGAGAGAGGAGAGGGTTGCAGTGGGAGGCGGGGCTGGAGACTCGGAGGGAGTGGAGGGGGGCCAGGTAGAGCGGAGCGAGCTGGGGCTGGCAGAGAGACGGGGTGGGAGGGAGGAGAGGGGCAGACGGGGCTGGGCTTGAAGAAGAGAGACGGGGAGGCGCAGGTACAGAGAGCTCCCGAGGGAGCCGGGGGTGTAGTGCAGTCGCACAGGGGGAGAGAGACGGAGGGGGCGTGCCTTGTGGGGCATGACTCAGCCCGTCGGCGTGTCGCTGAGCACGGCCTTATACAGGCATGTCTGAGAGCGCCTGGCCGCACTCTGTTTACTTCGCCCCAGCTGCACAGTTTCCTGTTAACTCCTGCCTGACCAGGCAACAGGGCTGCTTTCTCTCCTGGATCAGCAGCCATTTTGGCTCCTGCTTCCACCCAGGGTTTCGGGGTGCGGGGCCTTGCAGTACGGCGTTGTACAGAGGGGTTTGTCGATGGATCGTGCTCAGTAGGTGTGTCTGTGGTCCTCCACAGCCCCTGGGTTCTGGATTTCTAGCCTTTTGATCCATTGAGCACACGATCCTTTATTTTGAGAGCTCTGCTGATGTCCGCCTGCTGTGTTTAACACAGCCCACTGGCCCCAGAAGTTCATGAGGAAATATACCTGCCTTGAGCAATCAGAAGCCTAATTTTCGGTAGGAAAAGGTCAGAGTGGTAAAGTGTAAACTGTAGATTTCTGCAGTAAATGGTAGGCCTTGCTGTTGGTAGGTGGGGGAGTGGCAGCAGCTCTGGAAGGAACAGGTAGTTATTGTCGGATGCGCTGTCTGCTCAGAGAGTCTGGGCTTAGCTGAGGCTCGGCGTGATCCACCATTTAATGCTCCTGCAGAAGGGCAATTTGAAGAGATTAAAAATGCATGCCAGCTCACTCTCTTTCTGATTGTCTGAAACCCTCGCCTTGTCTCTGTCACACACACACACACGCCCCCCTCCGGGTCACAGACCCATAGATTCCTCTCGGGGAGTGAGCCTGACCCTGGCCCCTCCCCCTGAGCCAGCAACATTAGCCTCTCTGGGCCACGGGGGAGGGCATTTAAATGAACCAGGGACCGTGATTCCGCCAGCGTCTGAACGTTCAGATTCTGAATGATCGTGACCCCGGTGTGCCATACCAGCAAACACGACAGGGCTGAGACCTGGAGCTGAGAGCGCTGTGTGTGCCGGTGCTGTTTACTGGTACAGGAACATCAAGAACATGAGCAGAGGCCATTTGGCACAGAGGTCTGGCACATCTGGGCTAATTGAACCCAGATCTCATCTAGCTGGTTCTTGAATGTAGTCAAGGTTTCAGCTTCAGCTACTTGGTTGGTCAGTTTGTTCCAGACTCCCACCACCCTGTGTGTAAAGAAGTGCCTCCCGTTGACAGGTTTGAATGCACTTCCCTGTAGTTTTCACCTGGGTGCTCTGGTTCTCTGACTGCAGGCTGGGCCCCCCGGAACCCCGGCCCACCTGCGCCTCCCGAATTCCCCCCCCGCGCGCAGGGGGGTCTCCCAGCAGGGCGGCCGCGGCAGGCCCGGTCCTGGCGGCGGCGGGCGAGGCTGGCTTGGGGCCGCCCCAGCTGGCCAGCCGTGCTCGTGTGTGGGAGTGGGCGGGGCGCGGCCTGTGTTGCGCTCCTGGAAGTGTTTGCATTGCAAATCTAGGCCCCCGCGCCTCCCAGTTTTGCGTTTCCTCCTCTTGCTTCAATTTTTACCTTTTCACTCCTTCTGCCACGGCACTCTGACCCTTCCACTGATTATTTCACTGTTTAGAAGCCGAGCCTTGTCCTCTCTTTCCAGATCCCCGTCGCACAGTGGAATTAGTTGGTAGAGGGCGTTCGTTTTCGTTTTGGATCTGAACTGCTTCGCTGGGGAGTCAAGAATGACTCGACAGCCGGGGCTCTCCAGGAACAGGGCTGCTTTAAGCCTTCTTTTTGCCGACATGTACAGTGTGTGTATTTTTGGGGGTTCTGTCCGATGAAGAAGAAGACTGAATCGTACCTATTGTAAGGGCAGCACCCTAGAATCTCAAGTTTGTCCGAGGGCTCATTCTGATGTGTTCAGTGCTGTCTTGCCAGAAACCTCTCTTGTAGGCAGGGAATGCATCTCATTTTTTCCAGATTCCCTGGTGTCTTCAGTAGGATAACAGGATAAAATAACAAGCACGTCAGGACTTTTTACTTAATTTGATTTGCTGTTAAACTCGGGGCAACTTGGCACAGGCGATAGAAGACCTTGAAACAGTGGGGATACGAATAACATTCGGCACTGAGCAGACCTCTGCATGGTACCCAGACATTTAGGAATTGGCATGCTTAACGAGAGGAGGAAAAGCCAGTCAACAAAAGGCCATCTTTGCAATCGATTGACACTGTAGACACTCCGGCAGGACAGGCTGGAGCTTTGTGCTCCGGCTCAGCAGCTTACTCTTCTTTCGGTTGAATCCCTCCTCTCTGAACCGATCTAGCAGTGCCGGATCACAATAAAATTAAATATTAACGCCATCTGCTCCTTTTCTCTATTTGGATTAATATCCATGTGCGTCGGGGTGCGTGTTAGAGCTCAACAGTTAATGATTAATGAATATTAAAATACAAAACGGGTCATAGTAGGGCCAGCACGATCTTTTCCATCAGGAGAATAAAGTAATAAATAAGAGAAGACTGCTCGTCCCGTTGAGCTCGTCTCTTTATCTTCAGTAGCTGATTGATCCAAGGGTCTCTTGCAGATGATTCCAGACAGAAGCCAGGCTGTTGGCTTCAACGGCGTGACTGTATACCTTGTTCCACACTCCCACAACCCTTTGTGTAAAGTAGTGCCTCCTTTCCTCGGTTTTAAAAGCACTCCCATGGGATTTCCCTTTGTGCCCTCTGGTCTGTGTTTTGTTGTTATTGCTGGACCTGGTCACTGAGGTCCCCTCGTAGTCTTCTGTGATCAGGAGTGAAAAGGTTCAGTTTCCCCCATGTGTCTGCGTAGACCACTCCCTCAACCTCTGGAATGGAGCCGATGATCCTTCTCTGGACAGATTCCAGAGCAGCAATACCTCCTCTCTGACGCAGTGCCCAGCATTGTACATGCGCTTCTGAACAAGGCCTTCCTGCTGTCGCACTGTGCAGGGCCGGAGGGGGGAGGGTGCAGGTTGTTCAAAATTAATTTTTCTTTCATTTTTGGGGGGCGAGAGAGCCAGAAGGCTACACACCACATCCCCAGTGTGGCAACACTTGGGCTAATTCGGCCTTTGCATGTTTCTTCATCGTCAAAAAACACCCTGGTCCAAAACAAACAAACAGGACAGGACAGTCGGCCTGAACAAGGAGCTCCGTGCCGAGCCTCAGACAGCCCTTCAGGAGGAGCCTCAGCTCATCGGTGCAGTCTCGTACCTGCGTCCAGGCCCGGGGAGCCCCGAGAGTCTCCCGGAGCGTGGCCCCCAGGCCTGTGTCGGCCGCGGCGCTGTGCCGGCGCTGTGCTTCAGGCCCTTATTTGGCTGCGTGCTGGAGAGGCAGGAAGCCGACGATGGTGCAGCTGAGCGAGTCAGAGGAAGCAGCGGATTAGATCAGCAGGTCTCTGGGCTGGGGAGGGGGGGCTGATACCCCTGCCACAGCGTTCACACGTCTCGCCCGTCTCTCGCCTGCTCGCTTGTGGTCTTGTGCGAGGACAGGGGGTACGAGCCTGTTGCTGCTTTCACTCTGTCTGTCTGCCAGTGCGTCGCCCTGCCACATGCCATCGCCCCGGGAGGGGCCGAGCCCGAGCCTGCGTCCGTCTGGACGGGTCCCGGCTCAGCAGCCAGCGTGACAGAGAGCATCTCATGTAGCCCAGGTTTTGGATGTGAATCGTGTTTTTTTTTGTGTTGTAATGGTTTCCTACTCCTCTCAAAAAAAAAAAAAACAAGCTACATCTTGGATTGCTACACAGCCCCAGTGCTGTTCAGGCACACACTGCTGCTAGCAAGCTGGTGGAAACGCTGGGAGCTCTGGCCATCCCCCCATGTGTTGTGGGAGAGTTTGTGCCAGTGTGGCTTGTGCTATTAGCGAGCTGTTAAACAGGAGATTTGGCAACAATTGAGAACTGGCAACTGCCCCACTCCCCCAGTCTGAGCTCACTGTTCGGATTTGGGGTGACGGGCAGCAGGCTGCAGAAGAGGTCCCGTTTGCTGACCAGGTAGTGGGGACCTGCCCGGCGAGTTTGTGCCTTGAGAAAACAACGTTATCGTGTTACAGTGCCGTACGTGAACTGTACCTGCCGTATGTCACTTTTAAACATGCGAACGACTCTATGGCAGCTGGCTTGGAATGGGCAGGTGCAAACACTAACCAGCCCAGTAGTTAAGATGCAGCTAGCTAGGTGCCGTATGTGCAGTCCAATCTGGACCTCTGCAGCTGGTGCAGGAGGTAATGGCCGAGGGCAGTCAGAGTGCCCACTGCGTCTGGCGCGGGTCTCTCTCGTCACGCCAGCTGCAGGAGGTGGCCCTGGCGCGTTGCTGGTCTCGAGTCGATTGCCTGCCTGCCCAAAGTCACCCGTTTCTCTCTCTCTCTGCCCCGCAGCGAGTCCAGCATCTGCCAGGCTCGCGCCACGGTGATGATCTACGATGACGCCAACAAGAAGTGGGTGCCAGCGGGCGCCGGCCCCCAGACCTTCAGCCGTGTGCAGATCTACCACAACCCCAGTGCCAACACCTTCCGGGTGGTGGGGCGGAAGATGCAGCCGGACCAGCAGGTACGGTACCGCTCTCTGGAGCAGGCCGAGGCAACACCCCCGGCTCCAGGCCTCGCTCTCACTGCTGGCAAGGTTTACCGCAGTAAATGTACCCCCAGCCCCTGGGGTCTGCTGCTGTGCGCTGTGTGCGCGGCGGCGATGCTCGTGTGCCGTTAGCTGATTGCCGTGACTGACACGGCGGACGCTCGTCTCGTTTGTCGGGTTGCTAGCAGGCCCAGGAATCCCGTCCGTCTGCTTCCCAGAGACAGTCCTCCAGCTGCTGATGCAGAGCTCCAGTCCGGGTCTTTCCCTTTCAGAACAGAATCGGTTGCACGGGGTCTGCCTGTAGCTCCTGGTGTTCAGAGAAGTGCCACGTGAGCTGACGCCGGCCCTCTGTGTGCCAGCCGAGCGCGGTCTGCCAGGTGTCAGGTGGCTCGGCCGGCGACGGGCGCCTCTCTGGGGAGTCCAGGCCACTCCTGCATGGCGTGAGAGCGCCCGTGGTTTCCTGTGACCGAGCGTGGCGCGTGTCGCGCACCTGCGTGTGTGCTCCCTGGACCGTCTCCGGGTGCCTGGCGCGGGCTCTGAGGCCAGGACGTTCCCAGAATCCTGAAGCCGGCTGCTCGGGTCCAGAACCCCTCAGGAAATGGGACAGGCTGGGGGTCTTGAGCCCGGCGACCTCCGGGGGCTTCAGTGGCTTGATCCTAGTTGCGTGATAGTGGTTATTACTGATGATACTGATGAATGATGACTTCGTTTATATTTGGAGTTTTTATCATATAGTGCCTTTCATAAAGCATCCCAGTACTCTGTACAACTGTAACAAAAAACATTCTTGCCATAGATCTGCTTCAGAAAGGCCTTCAGAGTTACACAAAGAAGCATAACTATTCAGATGATTTTCATATTTCAAAGACAAAAAACCTCAACATATTTTTGCAGAGTTCAGGAATTGGAGATAAGCAAAGAACTTCCCTGAATTACTTTATTTCTACAGTTTCCCCTTTTTTGCACCGCTTAAGCCCACAGGTAGAGCAGAAAAAGGGAACTGGCTAAAAATGTGTAATTGGCAGAATCAAATTTCCTTCCGTTTTCTTTGTGTGGCAATCTGGGAATGAACTGGTTCTGAGGGCCTGGCCAGAGCTGCACTTGCTCGTCTCTGCGCACTTTGCCGCCACCTAGTGGCTTTCTTTATTATTGCATCTGGTAAAATATCGGCTTCAAATATCCGTTTGTCGAGACTTCTGAGCTTGGATCACTTTGTCAGTTTCTTTAACTGCGTCAGGGCTTTTTCCATAAGAACATGAGGAGGAACTTCAGGTTGAGAACATCTGGTTCTTGGTATCTGAGTGACCCCAGGGTCTCCTTCGGGCTTTTTTTAAGGCAGTCAAGATATTATCCAAGTCCACATGGCTGAGTACTCAGTTCCTCACTCTCTCTCGTCCCCATGCATAATGAAAGAAATGTCTCTTGGTATCGTTTTTAATGCCCTTCCGTGTGGTTTCCCCTTGTCTCCTCTGTTCAGGGGCTGCCTGGTGGGTTGAGTTTAGGGTTTTGAATACTCTAATCTCTGTTCAGCACTAGAAAGACTCCGTTCTCGTCCACTGTCGGCGTGAGCCACTCCTTTAAGCCCGAGGAATGTGCCTGTTTGCTCTTCTGTGGACAGATTCCAAAGCAGATTTGCACTTCCACGTCTTGTGATCATACTGTCAAAGTGAGGTCATGTGTACTGTCCTCTTTTAACGTCACCTCCCTGGATTTCAGCCCTCCAGTCTGAACCGCCCACAGCGGCTTTTTTTCTTGCTCCTCCTCATTGTGAGGAAGGGGAATGTGGGGGTCTCACTGGAGGCGCCCCAGTCTACTCCCTGGACGGCATCTTCCAGCTCGGCGACGGCCCTGCCAGCCGCCATCTGTAGCTCCTTTCACTCCTGGCCGCCTCGTGTCGGGGCTGGCATCTGTGAAGAGAGCGACCAGTGGTGGGGAGCTGAATCATTGCTCCTCGCCTGCAGGTGGTCATTAACTGCCCCATCGTGAAGGGGCTGAAGTACAACCAGGCCACCCCCAACTTCCACCAGTGGAGAGACGCCAGGCAGGTCTGGGGCCTCAACTTCGGGAGCAAGGAGGATGCTACCCTGTTTGCCAACGGGATGATGCACGCCCTGGAGCTGCTGGCGACCGGGCCCGACCCTGGTAGGTCCCATGACGCTCTGCCAGGGCCGTCTCTCTCTCACACACGCGCGGTATTGTTGCTTTCACTGTTCCAGACGCCACTGAAACTGACGGAGCCGAAAGAAATGGTTTTTGCGCTCTTAGATTTAAAAGTTGATCTTTAAGTCTTTTGCGTTGTTGCAACGTCCACCACACCTTGTAGCTGTCAGGAGTTAGTCATTTGTGGAGACGTTTCTCAAATGTTCTCCAGACGTAGATTAGTAACATGTGACAGAAATATGTAACAAAAGAAAGTTGCATAGAATTGGAACTAAAATTCTGTTGCTTTTGTCGTGTACTGTAACTACCCAGCCATGTTCTTGAAGCCGATACTCTGGCTTCTTTCAAGAAATGGCTGAGCGAGATCCTGTAATCAGGGCAGAAGGCACGACTTTACACCAAGAGTGTTGGGAGTGTGGAACAAGCTACCCAGTCATCTTGTTAAAGCCGAAGGTATTGGCTTCAGCAACATGGCTGGGTAGTTTGTTCCACACTCCCACAGCTGTTCATGTAAAGTGCCTCTTGTTCTCGATGCATTTGTGTTCATTGGTAAATGTTTATTCTGAAGAAATCATAAGTAACTTTGCGCTGGACACATAGTATACAAATGCTGTGCAATCTTAACACACATGAAGTGCTGTTCCTAAAACTGCTCCCTCTCTTGGACAGGGTTCCCACCTTCCCCCCGCACCATGCAGAATGGACCGTCCCCAGAGGAGCTGGAGCAGCAGAGAAGGTACCAAGCGATGGGGTTTGTGGGGAAGCCCACACATCCGCACCTGCATCTCTCTGTCTGGCACAGAGTGGTTACCGATCGGTGAAATGAAAGGGAAAGCAATCTGACTTGTGCTCTCTTCCTGATGTCTTCTGCAGAGTTCAGCTGAGTTCAGCTCAGCTTCTGTCAGCTGGTTATTCACTACTTCTCTTAGGATTTTCAAACCCCCCCACACACACACACCTTTGCTAAAATAGCTTTTGTTCCAGCTTAAAGCTGGAAGACTTCAAGCTGTGGTAATGTCATTAGTGCTGCATGGAGCTCTTTGGTCCCCTGGTGTTGAATTAAGTGTGCGTCAGGGAAGCAAAGCCGGGATGAGACCCTAATGCTTGACTTTTAAATCCACCCCCAACCCCTCCCCCTGGCCGACTCCTCCGGTCACTCCCAGCTTAGCTGTAATCTGCTCTGCTGCTGGAGGGCCTGTCCAGGCGGAGGAGGAGGAGGAGGAGTGCTGACAGGTAGGCGCGGTGGGTCAGTGGCCATACGGAGGGCAAAGTCCGAGGACTGAGGAGGAGCGATGTGTGGGTTTGTGCTGTCGGGGATCCCCCTTCCTCCCGCACCTGGAAATGCCTCGTAAGTGAGCTCGGACGTAACGGTACGGGGCTCCACTGCGGCGCCCAGCTGGGGCTCGGTGGCTGATGGGCTCATTTTCCGGAGGCTCCTGGATCAGGGTACGGTTTGGCCTGGGACTCTCCAGCTGTGGCGTCGATGATCCGTGGTGCAGCTGGCGATGTGCCCCCCCCCCAGCTCCGAATCTTGGGACGTTGATCAGCTTGCTGAGGGCTCGCGGAACGATGCATCAGCTGCGCGCTAGGAAATATCAAGGGAACATCAGCCTCTTGACAGTTCTAGATTGGGATGTTCTTTGTTTTGAAACGTCTGAGATTTTGAAACTTGATTTCACTGCCTCTCTCCATCCTGCACATGGGAGCAGCGCTGCTGAGCACCCGGTCGTACAGGGGAAATAATTTAGACAGTGTGACTCCCTGGAGCTCTGCTGCGAAGTCCAGATTCACAGAGAGCGGATACCAGTGGCTCTGCAGGGGAAGAGAGCAGTATTCCTGTAAAAGGAGGCTGTAAGTGCTCCTGATTTAATTTGAGAGTGTCATTACTCCTGATTTAATTTGAGAGTGCTGCCTGGATAGCTTAACTGTTGTTCTTCAGAAGACAGACAAGCCGTCTTGCCTGGGCCAGTGAGCGTCTCTCCTGCGGTTCAGGTTCCAGGTGTCGGGCCTCACTGGCGCGGCTCAGCAGCGATGTTACTCCTGGATTAATTAGCTAGGAGGCTCCCCGCGACCTCACCAGTCTGAGTCTTGTGCATTCTCTCTGGGAATCGGGCCAGTGCACTGTGGGCTGGAGGGGAGGAGGAGTTGGGGGGGGAAAAGACACGGATCTCCGATCCCAAGTATAGAGAGAGATCTGCAGCAGGTTTGCATAAGTCCTGATACTGCAGCACTCTCCGAGCGAATACAGGTGTTGATTTTTCACGACAAAGAGGAGCTTTTCAGAGCTGAGCAGACAGGCACAGCATGGTAACTGAGCGACACAGATTCACTGCAAAGCCACGAGACAGGAGTTTTACCGAGTAAGAGTAAAAAAACAGCAGCCCATAACGGGTCACCGAGATTCAGCGGTTTCCTGTTATTGCCTTTCTAACTGCTGTCACTTCCTGCGGCTGCACTGCCTCGACTGCACTCTCTCTCTCCTCCTGTCAATTCTGCAATAGGACAGGTCCTGCTCCACAGCACTTGACTCCATTTCAGGTTTTTGGTTTCACTGGCATCTGTATGAATCTTCCTGATGCAGCAGACAGTCGGTGTGTTTATAACCTCATTTTGACTTCATGCATCTGTTGATGCAAATATGTGAGGAGGAGAGCTCAAAAGGAGCCTGAAATTGCTGTGCTCGGGGCCAGGGCATGTGGAACAACTCTGACTCGGTATTGAAGGCTTAAGAGAATGGCTATCCTACCTCCTGAGCCTGCTGACCCCTACTCCTACTGCTACCGTTACCATTACTGTTATTGCTACTATTCCTGTTAGTTTCACTAGCTTTACCAGAACTGGGCGCACCCTTGACCACTCTCCCAGTCAGCCCGGACCCATATGGGAATCTCAACATTCCAAGCATTTAATCCCATAATTACTGTACGGCAGGTGATGCTATTCACAAGTGCCAGCCGTCCCGACGTTGGCCCCTAGGGGCAGCCCACTCGTCACTGCAGCCCCCTCATGAGTCGGCCTGCTGCACTGGTAACACCTGGTGTGGGTTGAAGTTCTTTGCAGTGACTGCCTGGTCTGTTGGCCTGGAGTGCGATGGGGAAGACTTGTGCAGTGATAAAGAGTGTGCTTCTCTCGGCCTGCTGTTCTCGGCTCCAGTCCAGCAACTCCTCTGCCTCTTTCAGACTGTTTGATCCAGTTAAACCAGTTCCAATGAGCTGTTCTACTCTACCCTAAAGTGTCGGAGAGAACCAGCTGGATTCTGAGACTCGGGGACCGATTCAGGTTTTATTCTAAGCCGTTCTGTTCACTGTGTTGCTCGTCCGCAGTGCAGTGCTGTGAAATTAAGTGCTGGGATTTCTCTGTAGCCTGTGTGCTCCTTGAGAGGAGGTGCTTCTGCCCTGAGTCGAGGGGTCCTGATGTCTGTTCTGTCCGCAGGCAGCTGCAGCTGGAGCAGCAGAGGCAGGAACAGCTGGAGAGGGAGCGGCTGGAGAGGGAGAGACAGGCCTCCGTCCCAGGTGAGGAGAGGACTCAGACAGGTGTGGCCTGTGGTTGTATAAAAGTTGAGAACCCAGGCCAGGACTGGAGTGGAAGTGGTTATCGGCTACAGGTGCTGAAGTAGGACTTTACTCCATTTAATCACTTTTCGCAGAACAGGAATGCTGGTCCTTCCCTTTACGGAGAACAGCACCTCGGTTGTATTGTGTTCCCTTAGCAGAGAGAGCCAGCTTTAGACTCTCGGTGACAGTTGTTCGAAATGTGTTGATCCTCTCCTTTCTCTCCGTTTCTTCTTCAGCAGCCCCGCCTGCCCCTCCTCCAGCCCCAGGGGGCCCCCCTGGTCCGCCCGGGCCCCCTCCACCTCCAGGGCCCCCACCCCCACCAGGACCCCCACCTCCCTCGGGGGTCGGCCCCCCTCCCGCCCCTCCTCTCCCCTCGGGACCGGCAGCCGGCTCGGGGGCTGGCGGGGGCGCCTCTGGCCTTGCGGCGGCGCTGGCGGGAGCCAAGCTGAAAAAGGTGGCCAAGGTAAAGGCAGGGTCAGAGGTCAGGGGTCAGGTGCAGAAAAGCAGACAACCCAGTTTAAAGGCCAAGAAAATCGACCTTATCTTTCTGTACACTATTCTGCTGTAGTGTTCTGCTTAAGTTAAGAAGCTGAAGCGTCGGTAAGCAGCCTGACGGGTCTATTTTAAAAATAAAAGGATGTTGTATGTCCCCTCTTACATACTTTTTGTCCTGGGAAGCTTGGTATGCCTTCATATTAATGATATTTTAGATCCAGCTTGGTTGATTATGTTGTCCGATTCTCCTTATTACATCTTTCAGAACCCAGCAGTAATGCAGTAGATGTAACTGATGTTCTGCACATCTGGTCAGTTCCGGATGAGTGTTCTCGCACGGCCACTGTGCACAGCAGTGCTCTGCTTTCTGAGCTCCCTGCCGTGTGTGACGACATTGCTGCTCTCTCCCCCCGCCTGCAGGAAGACAGCACAGGGGCAGGCTCTGGGCCCAAAGCTGACAACGGCCGCAATAGCATCTCCCTACCAGCAGGGGGCGGCGGCGGCAGCGGTGGTGGTGGTGGTGGAGGAGGAGGAGGAGGCGGGCTCATGGACGAAATGAGTGCCATCCTTGCCCGCAGGTGAGTGCGTCTTGGGGCTGTAACAGGGGCCTGACGCTCAGCCGGGGGGAGAACAGGAAAAATATCCACTGCTGCGGAGTTGACTGTTTACAGTGGGCGGCTAATGATATTCAAACATGTGGAGGGATTTGGACACCGGAAACAGGATGAGTAAGAGGACAGAGATGTATACATCCGCGGGAAATCTCAGAATTTATCTGGGAATGTCCTGCAGAATAATGAGAGCTGATCCTGGGGGAACTGTGAAAAGGGAGAGTAGTTTAGACTCTGGGCTGATGGGCTGAACCGTGACTTAGGAACTCTGGAGAAATGCACAGAAATGAAACCAGCAAGGAAAGAGATCTGAAGTCCTGAAGGTTGTTGTTCTTGAAGTTGTGAATCGCATATCTGGCCTTCAGTCGGAGCTGGTGAATACACAGATGCCACTCCAGGACAGGACAGTGGAAGAGGGAAGAGGGAAGTGGGCAAGTGCCATAATCACTCAGGGGCTGGTGAAGACTGCTGCTGAAGCCTTTCCTAATTGCTCTTCCTCAGGAGAAAAGCAGTGACCAAGAGTGAAAAGCCTGTAGTGAAGAAGGAGGAGGATTCTGCCAATGTGAGTACCCCCACACCCCGTCCCGAGACCTGGATACTGTGCTTTTTAGTCTCTCCTGGACCCACAAGTGGTAACCTTTTCTCTCTTCCTTCCCCATGGCTTCTACGCTTCGTCCCTCGACTCTCACCCTCGTGCCCTCTCTCTCTCTGCAGGATGAGTCCGAGTCTTCTGGTGCAAAGCCCTTCGGCCAGAGTGGTGAGTTAAAGTGGGACAGTGGAGGTCTGGGCTCTGTGTATTGCTATGTGGCCAACAGTCTGGATCCTGGGTTCAGGACACTGGAATTTTAGGCCCGGTCTTCACACAGTTATAGCTATGCAACTCCCCCATTGAAAGATGACCTTCTACAGGCTCCAGACAGCTGCTGCGTTCGCTTCTGTGTCAAACACTGCCTCCCAGTGGCCAGTCAGGGGCACTGCATGCAGAAATGCTCCTTTTGCCCCAGGGTAGCTCAGTAAAAAAATTGTTTGCTCCCTGTCGGGTGTCACACATCCCAGGCTCATGTATAGCCTGTACAGAGGAAGTATGTATGAACTGCAGCTGATTTTTGTCCTGGGCTCCTGCCAGTCCAGTCCAGTCCAGTCCAGTCCAGTCCAGTCCAGTCCAGTCCAGTCCAGTCAGGAGTTTAACTGTGTCTCTGGCTCTTTCTCTTTCAGACTCGTTCAAGAAGCCCTGGGAGAAAGCTGCCACCATGCCCAGGTACAGGCTTGTTCTTAGTGTTACTGAATGTATTACTGAACCTTGAAATGTCAAATTGCACCAGGCTGGGAAAAGATGGGGACCTCCCAGACATCTCAGCCAGTAGCGAGCAGGCAGAGGTCTGTGATCACGGGTTCGAGCCTGGGTCACGTGGCCAGCAGACCATGACCAGGATTTCCCTGAGCCTGCGGTTCCTCACTGCTCCCTGTGCGCAGGCGCAGGGCTCACAGAGATGACCCAGACAGGAAGAGACAGCTGGCTGGCCGTGCCAAATCATAGCCAGTAATAGCCGGTGTTAGAGAACTTAAAAGGAGCTCTTGTGTATACTTTTCCCCCTTTTCAGATAAAAGGTCAATTTCTCTTCTCTAGGTTTGAAAGAGAGGACAGAGGCCCAAGCCAGAATGAGTAAATGTTTCTCTTAATAACTACAGACTGTTGGAAACTAACACTACACAGGAACTGTTAATATTTTAACATGTGGCGCCTGGTTGCCTACAATAGGGGACGTTGCTCTTTTTCCCTGTAGAGCAGAGGAGGGGCTCATGGGGTCTCTCCCAGACTCCACCGTCTGTGCCCTCTGGCTGTAGTCTTGTCTGTCTTCTTCTGTCCTTCTGTCTGCACGAGGTTCAGGTGGGTTGACAAACCCTGCATGATGAGAAACAAGCCTGACAGCAGTGCCACGATGCACTGGGCTCGTGTGCCTTTCATCACACTCAGTGCCAGAGACACGCTGGGCGCTAGGAATCAAACAGCCTGATTGGAGCACATGAGATTCTGATTGGAAACAGACAAAACCATCAACTGCTCTCATGAGCACACAGAACGCATGAGAGCAGACAGTAACTTAATAAGAAGTAAAGATCTAAAGTGGATTTCAAGACATCACATATGTAAGAAAAATACCTGGAAATTATTTTAAATGAAAATGAAGAAGAATATTATTATTATAATTAAGTTATAATTATTAAACATGGTAATGATATAGTACATAAAAGCAGAAAGACTTAACAGCTGTTTGAGATGGAAGAGTATGAATACTACGTTTGTCTCGGTTCCCACTGTGTTCGAATACCCAGTGGTGGTGTTGCAGTGGGTGGTGGTGCTGGAGGCTTGGTCAGTGTACAGATCCAGGCCCTGCCCTGCCCTGTATCACTGAGCCACAGCCACAGCAGAGTGTGGGCTCTGTCCCGCCCGCGAGCGTCCCAGTGTGAGCATGTGTGTTCCTCTCAAACAGGAATAACTCCGTGCCAAAGAGCCTGGACTCCAGCAGCTCCCCGGTCAGCAGCAGCCCCAGGTAGACCGAGCTGGGCCGGCGCCCTGCTGCCAGACTGCTGCATCTGCGCTGCTCTTCTGGGTTCTGGGCGCGAGCTGTGGTGGCTTTTTGTCTGAGGGGGCGGCTCCAGTCCCTGCAGTGTGGCCTGCGTGGGGCGCTGGGCTCAGACCTCAGACCTCAGACCTCAGCGCCTGTCTGGCTGACCCCTGAGGGGCTTTGCCAGACCAGGTGTTTGCTGGATCTCTCTGCACACTGGCTGTCAGAAGCAGCCTGCAGGACCAAGGATCCCTCTTTATTGTAGACTTCTGAGTCACAGCTGCGGCACTCTTGCCCCGCGCTCTGTGGCCAGTGTCGGTGTTGCTGCAGTGCCCAGACTGCATCCTTGGAGGTTATCAAAACCTGTGCTGCTGTGCTGAGGCTGCAGAATTGCTTTACCTGTGAGCACAGGCACACCTGTGTTCGGACAGGCGTCCATTTCCCTGCCTCTATGTGCTCCCTCTGTACAGTACAGAATTGCACTGGGCTCTGGATCCCAGATTTGCTGTGTGTGAGAAGTGTGCTGAGCTGTGCTGGTGTCCATCTGGTTGTCAAGGGTGGTGGTGGTGGGCGGGTCTGTGGTTGTTGGGTTGCCGTGGCGCTGGGTGTCTGTTGCCACAGCAGCGATGTGTTGCCATGGCGCTAGATGTCTGCCGCCGCACCTGCAGATGTGCACATGTGCTCGACGAGGAGATCTCTCAGGTGACAAGTTTGCAGTGTCCTTCTCTTGTGTTGTCGTCCCCTGGTCTCTGAACAGGGTGAAGTCAGCAGTCAGCTCCAGCGATGGAGGCAGCGCTGAGGACTCGGATATGGAGCGCATCAAACAGGTGAGCACAGGGTCTCTCGTCCCTCCAGGGGGCGCCTCCCCTCATCGTGTGAAGTGTGGGGGCCTGACCCCCCCCCCCCAACCCGTTTCACCCAGAACTCTCACCCAGACGTACCCAGGTTCTAGAAGACGAGCTAGGTTTTCCCTCCTCCCTTTGCTCGACCCGGTGAGATGGTGAAGTCTTCACTGCATATCCAAGGGAGGGGCTGTAGCCAGTGGCCACCCGCAGTGTTAGTCCAGCCTGGTCCCAGCAGCTCTGACCAAGAGTCTCCCTTTGCTCCCGCCCGCAGGAGCTGCTGGAGGAGGTGCGGAAGGAGCTGCAGAAAGTCAAGGAGGAGATCATTAGCGGTAAGCACTCACCCCTGTCTGCTGGCGGCCCTTGGGACTTGTGAGTGCAGACTGCACCACCTGCCACACGGGGGAAACAGCAAGCTTTTGTGTTGTTTTTTTTAAAGAAAAAATAAGAATGCAGCAGCAAAATAGGAACCAGAGGGCACGAGTGGGGACTGTCCACCTGAATTTAAAACAGAAAAGAGGAGGCGCTTCTTTACACAAAGAGTGGTGGGAGTATGCAACAAGCTCCTCGGCCATGCTATTGAAGCCCGTACTCTGACTTCTTTTAAAAAAACAGCTGGATGAGATCAATTAATTACTAATTACTAATTGGTAACCTTTCTCCTGTGTCCTTGGCCTTTTCCCCTGCCCTGAGTACTTATCTCTCTGTCTGAGCCTCTCAGGTGTGTGAATGCTAGACAGACCTTTCCAGTTTTCCGCTGTCTGCAGGGAGATCGAATTTAAAGACGAAGATTAACCCCCAAAGCAGATTAAAAGAAGGATTGTCTTCTGTAAAGGAGTCCGCCTGTGCAAATCATTCAACAGGGTTTTATATTTAGTCCTTATTTTTAAAACTCCTCCAGGCCGCAGTCGGAGAGGCTAAGCCTTCTCTGGAAGAAGGTTCAGACCCAACCAAGGAGCAGGAGGGAGGACAGCAAGGTGATGAATAAATTCAGAGGGGTGGGGAATCTGCTCAGTTCATAAGATTTACTCCTCCGGGCCCGGAAGCCCAAACTGGGTTTTATCCTTTTTCTTCAGAAGGTTTTTTTTTCCAGCAGCATTCAGAATGATCCAGTGGAAACGATGATAAATACAGGCTGAGTTCTCTTTTGTCCCGTTCGATGAGCCAATAAATATTCTGAAGGAGCACAACAGAGGTGACAGATTTCGAGGCCGTTCGGCTCATTTGCCCCATTAGATAGCAGACAGTTGATCCCAGCGTCTCGCCCTGAAGCAGGTCAGAACTTGTTCCACACTCCCACAACTCATTGTGTAGCAAGGTGCCTCTGTTACTCCGTTTTAACAGTTTTAAATACTGTACACTTCCACTCCGTGATCTATATGTAGGTGATCCTCTGGGTTGTGAAGCGTGGGGGTGCCCGTGATCGCGTTCCTTCGCTCACTCTCTTCCTCGCTCTCTCCTTCTGTCACAGCATTCATCCAGGAGCTGCAGAAGAGGGGCTCCTCGTAGTGGCTCAGCTGCACAGCAGGACCTGCAGCACGCTGGAGGGAGCCTGGAGGAGGCCGGCACTGCCGAGCCCCAGCCACCGAACCAGGCACCCCTCAACCCCACCCCCGCCCCCCTCCCCTCCCCCCTCCCCCCTCCGCCAAGACCAGACGGGGGGGGGGGCGCAGCCCAGAGCGGGCGGCTCTCACCTCCCCGTACCCCGATTCTTCACGCGCGGTTTTAGAACCACTGCTGAGCCCCGCGACGCCCTCGTCAGCCGCGGAGCCACTTTCGCTTCGTTTTCTTAGCCGGGGGGGTGTTTTCCCATTCATTTCTTTACTGCGTCCCCCCCCCCCCAGTGCTCCCGGGGTCTTCGGCGCTGCCAGGAAGGAGCCCCCCGTGCCGTGAAAGAGGAAGGGAGCGCAGGCCTCGCCTTCCTCCCCGCGCCTCCTGGCGGAGCTCGGCCGCAGCCTTCGCAGCTCGCCCAGGTCGAGCCCCCCCCTGACAGAGCTCCGCGGGTTTGGACGAGGTCTGCAGGGAATACCGGGGTGGGCGTGACGCAGGGGGGGGATCCGAGTGGGGACGCCCTCTCCGGCACTGGACTCCCAGGTTCCCAGGTGGGACAGTCTTCTTCGTTCTTGAGTTCGAAGGAGAGCGGGTGTCCAGGGCGGGTTGACCTTCAGTGCGCCTGTGCCAGTGGGGGTGCATGTGGGAGGGGTGGGGGGGGGGGGTTGCAGAAGAGGCGATTGAAGTCCCAGCAGCCAGATCGGACCCAAAAAAATGATGTTAAGTCAAGTCTTTAAGAAGCACCAGCTCCGGACCCGGGGGAGCGCAGAGCTGGTCCTCTGTGCTCGTGGGTAATTCCGTCTGTTCGCTTCTGAGCTCCTTTCAGAGGCCTTACAAGAAGTGTGGGGTCGCTCCGCCTTCCGCACCTAAGGGCTGGGATATTCCGGCTCCATGATGGGCCGAGAGCCGGCGAGGGCAGGACCTCCTTCCCGCTGGCGCCCTCTGCTGTGTGGAAGGCAAGGGGCCGCGGCTGGAGAGAGGAGCACATAAGGGGCGGGTCTGGGCTTGAACCCCAACATATCAAGAACTCAGGGATGAGCAGGGTGCGGCGCTGCACCTGCGGGTGTGGGTCGGGGGCGGGCAGCGTCCTCCCCCCCCTCCTGTCCGACAGGCACGCCTGAGGCTCCAGCCTGTCCTCCCCCTCCAGTGGCTCGGGCCGGACCGGGCCTGGCCAGGGAGCCTGAGTCAGGGTTCCCACCACCACCCCCCCCCACGTCGGACTGTGGCAGTAAGGCTGTGCCTTTCCTTAAGCACGAAAAACTGGCGGGCACATATCCAGACAATCGAAGGGAACGCACAGCTCTTCTGTCTAGTCTAGGACAGGGCTGGTTCTTTCTGGTCCCAGCTGGGCCTCTTAGCTATAGTCCAGTAACTTCAGTCCAAACATCTGAACAGGTGATGAGATTCACACGCAGCCCGCAGGCGGACAAGAACCGCTGTGCTGTGCTGTCGTTCGGCAACGCGCTTCGTGCTTTCCAGAACATTCCTGCTTTGCAGTAGCGCCCATCTGGCTCCTCCGTAATCATTCCGAGCTGCGCGGGAAAGGATAAGGGGGGCCGGGAATTCGGCAGTATTGTAAGAGGCCCCTGGCCAGCCGATAGCCACAGGACTGAAAGCTGTGCGCCCCTTTCTTCAGCAGGTATTAGGAAGCAGTTGTGGTGGGCACCCGTGTCCTCAGCTGAGCGGGGGGGGCGCAGAGCAGCCTGTAATGCCAGGGGCTCGTCAGCACCCACACTGTGCAGTGTTTGTACAGCTTTGACAATCAGCTGAGATGTCCAGGGGAAACTCCGCTGGCGGCCTCTCCGTTTAGTGCCTGGCGGCTTCCAGGAACACGGGGATCAGGGATCACAGAGCTAGCTTCCAGTCCCTCTGGCACGTCTCCCTGCCCAAAACTTTGGAAACGTACAAGAAAGCCCTTTCCTCTGACATGAGTGATGGCATCTGCCCTGCACGTTGAACAGGGCTTCGTGCTGTGAATGGTGGAGCAGGCAAGGGCAAGCACCCCTCTTGAGCAGGGGGTGTGGCCTCACTGCTGCCCTCTTTGTGATGTCACGGTGATGTCACTCCCAACTAGCAGCAGGGGAGGAAGGGTGATGTCATAGTTGTAGGAATCCCATGGCAGGGTCACAGCTTGGGGATGGAGGTATTGACAGGCAGGTCAAAAACGAGGAAGACGCCGATGGCCAGGGCACAACGCGGAAGCAGACCAGGGAACGCTTGCTGTCGGTTAAGCCTGGATCAAAGGTGCCTTCTCCCGCGTCGAAGGGCAGACTGGGAGCTCCAGCAGTGGTTCTAAGCTTTGCTGTGCTTTTTTGTGTTTGTTTTTATACATGTATATTAAAAGAAGAAAAAAAATGTTTTTTTTTGCCACTCCTGCTAACTGCTTTTGAAATGATATATAATATAGTATATATAGAAATTTCTTTTTGAGGGAAATGAAAATATGATAAATGGTTTCTATTTTATTTGAGATTCATGGTGTAAGGTTAATGGGTTATTTTTTTTGCTGCGATTGATTTTTTTTTTTAATGGGTTTATTGTTTTTCTATTAGACTTTAGCCTTTTTACACTGAATTGTCGGAAGAAACGTGTAGGAGACACTGGATATCAGCGACTGCCTTTATAGCCAAATACAGCTGCTTCCTATAACACACCCGAGTCCGTCTCTTCTTGGGCGCGCAGTGGCTCCTGTTGCCCCTGTGCTGCGGGCTGGTCTTGGGGAGAGGGGTGGGGCTCTGCTCCGCTCCGGCGGGGAGTTGATCCCGGTGGCAGGCCTGGGCCTCCCCCCTCTCCGCCTGGCAGCCCGGCTCCAGCTGGGAGCAGACAGGGAGTAGAAGTCTTCCGTCCATTATCACCACACGGAATACTCCGGGGAAGGGATCCAGACGGGAGCGCCGTCTGGGTGGAGGCTGCATGGTCTGGTCTCAACCCCACATGGCTGTTCTACAGTTTCCACAGCCACGGTGTCCAGGTCCTATAGTGTGTCTCGGTGCCCACTGTAGATGTGTGTGTGTGTGTGTCTTGCAGTGGCTCGGATGCTTGATGTCGGCCCTAAGTCCTAAGTAATGATCACAGGCAATACAGACATTTCTTCACTGACAGCCCTGAAGTAAGCAAAAACAAAAATATATTGGTAATAGCCTTGTTAAATACATGCAGGGGTGCGATCACCATCATTATAAATAAGTAAGGTTTATTCCATGCTGAAAAGAGAAGAAAGAGAACACAACGTTTCGGCCATGGAGCCTTCCTCAGGTGTGAATAAATCTCTTACTTGTTCCTTTGCAGCCGACGCATGCTGACGCAGCTCCCCACCTGAACTATATCATTATAGTTTATTTCTGTCCCAACAAAGCTACCTCCCCTACAGCCGACACACCGCCGACTCCTCGTGGGACAACAGGCCGTGTCTACGGTGGACCTGCGGGACAAGTCCACCTATTAAATGGCGCGCGATTGTGCATTACCTCGTGGTAATGATCCACAACTCGGTCACTGGTCCTCGAGCGCCGGTTTCCCTGACTGCTGAGCTCGAAGTCGAATCCAACCAGCGGGTGGCGTGGGGGGGGCAGCACGGGTCCCGTCGCGCGCGGAAAGGCACGCGCGAGGCTGGCAGCGGACCCGCGGGAGGAGAGACGCGGCGCGAGGGCGGTTGTACAGCTTCGTCCTTTGCTGCTGGACACTGAAGCGAGATGGCAGTTAAGTGTTAAAGTTTGGCTTATTCTAGGCTAAGCGAGTGAAATGTTAACAAATACCCAGTGAGTTTTGGATGCCATGTAAAAACGGGAAAATACCAAAGCTATCGCGCTTTACTCTGAAACGCATCTTGATCATTTCAATTCGTATCATATTCAGATTTTTTATACACAATTGTTTAAACCGATTCAATTTTTTCCTTTTCGCTTTTACGTCTGCGCGAGTTTTTGTTGTATATCAAACAGAGGTTAATGCATCTTTTCGATCGTAGGGACGAGATATAAACTCTCTTTGTTTTGCGTGCTGACTTTCACACTTTGTTTTCACTCTTTGGATCGCTTGCGGTGTGCGGAAGGGAGGCGAGCAGGACGCGGATTTGGAGCTTGAATCCGAAATTCACTTGCAGTTAGTAAGTGGCTCGGCGTGAGTGAGCGCGAGCTGGCCGGGGGGGTGACCTCTGACCCGCGTCTCTCGCCGCTGCGCGTGTGTTTCAGGCCGAGTCGTCCTCGGGGGACAGCCCGGTGCGCAGGTCTGCCCGTCCTAAGCGGAAAGTAAGCTCTTCTTCTGAAGCGAGTTTAGCAGCCTTGAGGGGATACTGTTACCTGAACAGCGACGAGACGAAATGCTTCTGTATTTAGTTCATAATAATAATTATAATAAGGAACAAATAATAGGTTTATTCCATGCTGAAAAGAGAAGAGAGAAAACGCAACGTTTCGGCTGTGGAGCCTTCAGCTGTGAGAAAGACAGGGCAGACGGCGAAGATTAAAGAGCACAGAAAAACAAAAGCTGGGAGGAGGCAGGAGGGGCAGAGAGGGCACTCAGGAAGTGCAAACTGTAGATAATTATAATACCCTTACACTTATATCGCGCTTTTCTGGACTCTCCGCTCAAAGCGCTTTACAGGTAATGGGCGTCCCCTCCACCACCACCACCAGTGTGCAGCCCCA
This sequence comes from Atractosteus spatula, assembly GCF_055471065.1. Taxonomy (NCBI): domain Eukaryota; kingdom Metazoa; phylum Chordata; class Actinopteri; order Semionotiformes; family Lepisosteidae; genus Atractosteus; species Atractosteus spatula. The sequence goes on along the minus strand of NC_142708.1, from coordinate 75,362,107 downwards.
CCTGGTTCTGCGATTTATTTATTCGTGCGCCTCAGTTTACTTTGAAATGTCCTCGCATAATGAGCGGTGCACCTCTGACATAAGTGATCCAACGTTTCGTGCCCAGCGTGTCCCCGCTCTCCCCGCAGGTGTGTTACCGGGAGCCCCGGCTGCAGGGGGAGGGGCCCCGGAGGGCGGTAAGTCCCGCTCGCCATCTGTCCGCAGCAACGCGGCCCGGCGGCGGCGCGCAAAGGCATTGCTTGTGTTCCCGCAGCGCCGAGCGAGGAGGAAGCTCGTCTACCCGGACATATTCGACGTTGTCCTGAGGGCCAAGTTTGTCAAGGAGATCGGGGAGCGAACCGTCACGCGGAGGAGAGTAAGTGTTCGCCGGCTGCTCAGAGCGGCGGCGGACCGGTAGGCGGCGCCCTTCCCGTGTTTCCACTCCGGAGCTGCAGCACGGCGAGCGCCAGGCGACACCGCCCTCTGCGCTCGGGGGGCTGTCCTCCGGAGGAGATGTTCAACGGAGCGATCCTGGGCAGGCCAGACAAGCCCGCACAGCGCTCATTCAAATCCAGAAGTGTACCTAGCGCCTGTTAGAGGCAGTCGTGTCAGAGTGGCGCCCCGACAGCCGGTCAGTGTCCTGGGATCGGGATCTCCTGGGCCTCAGTGTGGTGGGGCGGGGGGGCAGAGCAGTCGCGCACAGGCCAGCCCCTTTCCTATCCGTGTGAGGTGTGCTGGGGTGAAGGGCGCTATATATATGGCCATTTATAGAGATCGTGGTTATTATTGAGCTGTCGGATCACATCAGGACCCTGAAACCTCTCATGGAGCTGCCCCGCTGTCGTGATGTTGTGTACCTGTGTGTGTCAGCGGGCTGTGCAGTGATGTTGTGTACCTGTGTGTGTCAGCGGGCTGTGCAGTGATGTTGTGTACCTGTGTGTGTCAGAGATCTGTGCAGTGATGTTGTGTACCTGTGTGTGTCAGCGGGCTGTGCAGTGATGTTGTGTACCTGTGTGTTTCAGTGTGCTGTGCAGTGATGTTGTGTACCTGTGTGTGTCAGCGGGCTGTGCAGTGATGTTGTGTACCTGTGTGTGTCAGCGGGCTGTGCAGTGATGTTGTGTACCTGTGTGTGTCAGCGGGCTGTGCAGTGATGTTGTGTACCTGTGTGTTTCAGTGTGCTGTGCAGTGATGTTGTGTACCTGTGTGTGTCAGCGGGCTGTGCAGTGATGTTGTGTACCTGTGTGTGTCAGCGGGCTGTGCAGTGATGTTGTGTACCTGTGTGTGTCAGAGGGCTGTGCAGTGATGTTGTGTACCTGTGTGTGTCAGCGGGCTGTGCAGTGATGTTGTGTACCTGTGTGTGTCACTGGGCTGTGCAGTGATGTTGTGTACCTGTGTGTGTCAGCGGGCTGTGCAGTGATGTTGTGTGCCAGTGTGGTGTGCAGTGATGTGTACCTGTGTGTGCCTGTGTGCTGTGCAGTGATGTTGTGTACCTCTGTGTTTCAGCGGGCTGTGCAGTGATGTTGTGTACCTCTGTGTGTCAGCGGGCTGTGCAGTGATGTTGTGTACCTGTGTGTGTCAGCGGGCTGTGCAGTGATGTTGTGTACCTGTGTGTGTCAGCGGGCTGTGCAGTGATGTTGTGTACCTGTGTGTCCTCTCAGATACAGGAGGTCCTTCATCAGGATGAGGGTTTTACACATTTGTGTTCCAGCCTGGGCTTCAGCTTGGAGAACATCCGTGGACGAATCAGACACTTCTTTGAGAGAACATGACAGATTTGCTCTGACGTCTTTCTCATGCTTTCTTTGTATTATTAATGTGGTAAAATGGTTTCTGGCCGTCTGCAACTAGATGTTAATACTGTGTTTAAATAAACACTCGTGACTCCCAGGAAGTGCCTCCTGTTCTCAGTTTGAATCGAGGTTCTGAAGAAGCCCGCTGGACTTAGTCAGGTTCCATTGTAGTCTTGGCATTTTAAAACCTAAAAGGTTTAATAGGTTTTTAGTACTTGTAAAATTATAATTAAATATACAGATTCCAGAGGAAAAGCAGTATTCATTCCATTATCCTTCTGTTCACCAGTGTCCGAGCATCCCTAAACACACTCACTCTACTCTTTTCTAGTCTCCTACAGACAGCGATGACCACCCAGTCTGTCCTCCTTTTACTCCAAAGGCTGTATGGAGATTTTCTCTTGATATTGTTGCTGTCCTGCAGCGTCAGCCGGGGTGTGAAAGCGCAGCGCTTACTGAGGCAGAGCCCTCTGGGGCCGTCAGCTGCCGTGCGAGGTGGGCAGTGTTGGCCTGCTGGCCCCTGTCAGAGTCTGCAGTTCAGACAGGATGTTCAGTGAAGATGATTCCCCAGCGGCGGGCCCAGTTCTGTCTCCGTCTGGTTTCCCTTTTCCCGATTACTGGGAGCTGAAAGCCTTTGTAGGCATTTGGATGTCACTGCGAACAGTCTTGTGGAATAAGGAGCCAGTTCCTTATCCCATACAGGGATAGTGATATTAGTGAACCTAGGGGACACAGCGGAAAACAGGAAGATTACTGTTCTGTCCCATCGCCTGGACACGGATCCTGAACATCACTGCGTGCGCAGCGTGACCCTGCTCTATCCCCCTGCTGCTCACAGCCCACTGGAGCTCAGCAGGTGTGTGAGCCTGGCCAGTACCTGGATGGGAGACCTCCTGGGAGAGCTAAGGCTGCTGCTGGAAGAGGTGTTAGTGGGGCCAATAGGGGGCGCTCACCCTGCGGTCTGTGTGTGTTCCAATACTACAGTATAGTGACACTAGGACACTATACTGTAAAGAAGGCACCGCCCTTTGGAAGAGATGTAAAACCGAGATCCTGACTCTCTGGTCTTTAAAAATCCAAGAGTGTCTGTCGAAAAGAGTAGGGGTGTAACCCCAGTGTCCTGGCCAAATTTCTCTCTGGCCTTTTCCAGTCATGGCCTCCTAATAATACCCATCTGTGAACTGGTTTCATCACTCTGCTCCCCTCCCCACTGAGAGCTGGTGTGTAGGGAGCAGACTGGCGCATCACCCAGGTGGGGCTGCACACTGGTGGGGGTGGAGGGGATCCCCATGACCTGTAAAGCTCTTTGAGTGGAGTGTCCAGAAAAGCACTATATAAGTGTGAGGAATTATTATTATTATTATTATCCCAATTGAGTCCAAGCAGCAGGCCAAATAGTTTATTAAATCAAGAACAACTTCATAAAAACATTAAGTGGATCCAGTTCAAATAAGGAAGTACAATAAAATTAAAAGTACAGATTAGGCCAAGAGCAAAGAACATACTGTAAGCCACTTCAGACAGCAGGCAGCGTTTTTCGGCAATAACCACTAGTGGGCGATAGTCCTACATGCGTCTGTCGAAGGGTTGGATCCATATTTTTTAAATAATCCTTTCCACGAGGTGGAGTATTGAAGGTCTCCTGTTCACTCAAGCACCCCTGTCACATGATTAAGGTCAGTGAACGTGTTGTTTGGAATGACGAGAGTGACAGCCAATCGCATGGCTAAGATTCAAGCCAACCGGAAGAATTTGGGCTTGGGGACTGTACTAATTCTGATTGACAGCATATGTGTCCAATTGTCATTGAGTATTTGCCTGGCGCGTCCAATAGGTTCCTAGAGCTCTGAAGCAGGGGGCGGGTATTTTAAACTCCCGGCTGTTCGCCCGCTCTGTTCAACAGCTGTAACTGACAAAATAAATAACAGACGGGATTTAAAGTCGATCAATGGATCTTGAGGTGATTTAAAATGCGAAGCAGAGTAACAGGAAATAATTATTTTATTCCTTACTTTCCTTAGATTCTGCGTATTTTAAGGAAAGATAACTCTCCTGTTTTTTTGCAGCCATTTGCAACGTAGAATCCCGTAGTTATAAACTTCAAGACGTTGATGCCACTAATTTTCTAGCTCTGAAAATCAAAGTTGTTGAGCTCCACCTTCCTTTTTTTATTGGTGACTGACACGGATTTGGATTAAAGGTATGTTATGCGTTTTGTCTTTCTTTGATTTTACGTTCACAGAGCAGTGCAGCCCCAAATACGCAACGATGTTACGTGCCTACGTTACGCTGGGATAATCCCATAAAGTAATAGTTACATTACTTTATTGTCTGTTTCCTTTCGTGAGATAGCAATTCGAGATGTTAATTCGTGACCCAGCGGCGGTCTAGTGTCCTGTCTGTTTTCTCTGGTTATCGGTCAGTCTTTCAGCCTGTGTTATCCTTCAGTAGAAATCATCTCAGCACTGTGACCGGGCTTATCGATTCGGTTAGATCCATCCATATATAGAATGATTTACAGTGCAAAAACATCAGAACACGAGCTGCAGACGACAGGAGACCTTTCGGCCTATCCAGTGTGTTAATAAGCTAGGTTAGTAGTGTATTGATCCCAGGATCTCACGCGGAGGTTTCTTAGGAGAAGCCAGGGGTATCGGCTTCAACAGGCTGGGAAGCTTGTTCCACACTCCCACAACCCTTTGTGTAGAGAAGTGCCACCGGTTCTCGCTTTTAAATGAACTCTGACGTATGGTCCACCCGTGTCCTCGTGTTCTTATGTAGCTAGAGCTGAGATTTGGATGGAGCACCCTGACTGATTTAGACTAATGGTCGTCATGGTGTTGGTTGATAATTTTGCATTAAATATTTGTAGTATACTAAAAATAAAAACGAAACCTTTGCATGCCCCTCTCTGCTATTTAATGGAATGGCAGAGTTATATTAGTTTTGCTGCTCGGAGAACTCCATCCAATTTGTGTCTGTTCATGTTTATTTTTTACTGTGGAAAGTGCCAGCTCAGTGCATGCAGAAGTTGGGCATTAGGCTTGTGAGAAGCCTCAGTGCAAATTGCCTTAAGTGATTTAAATGTCTTTATTGATGTAAGAATCCTTAAGGACTTGAATTAAGCATTTTGTGTTTTAAGTGTGTATTTTAAATAGCTGAACATTAGTTTTGGGTTTGAGAAAAGTAAAAAAAAAAATTCAGACGAATTACCTAGATTTTCAGAGCACAACAAAACGTGATTCTGCCATACTCCTTGTGCAGTATGTGTACTAAGTATGTGTCCGCTGACAGTGTTTTCCGTCTGTTTGTCTTGTGTGAAGGGTTGGGGAATCCTGCTCTCCCAAGATCCCTGTGAAAAGAAGGGAATTTGACTCGCAGCACAGCAGCTCTTTACTAATACAGCAGCTGCTGGTGAAACCTATTTGTATAAAATCAAATTCAGTGCTGGACCTCTCAGTCCTGGTGCCTCGCAGTATGATGTTAAGTGCGGGTGTTTTTTTCTGCTGTTAGAACAGTTTGTACTGGAAGCTGGCACTTTTAAAACCTGAAATGGATCACACTGCTATGCAGTAGGAGTCTATTGCCATCACTTTCCCGTTATTGTTGTGCGCTTGAACCTGACTGATCTTAGGCGTGTTTTTCCCTGTAGTATCTCTGAGGTTTCTGCATCAGCAATGTCAGTGGGTTTTTTTTCAGTTTTAGTTTTAAACAGCTACTGTGAGAATAAACATAACTGAATGTATAACGAGGTCCTTGAATCCAGTACAGCATCCTGGATAGAGACCATCGCTAAAGGCAAAACTTTACATTTTGGGATATAAGTGCGTGATGAATAGCTTAGAATACCAAGCACAGCATTAAGCAAAAACTTATTCTAATGGGGGGAAAATATTAAATCTAATTAGTTTCCATCTGTATGTTTATCATGAGACTGCAATCTTTCACTCTCGCTCGGCACAGCCTATCAGCTTGCCCCCCTGCCTGGTGAGCAGAGCTGCCATTGGTGCGTGCAGCCATGGAGGGCGGGCTGAACGTCCAGGCGGAGATGGACTTCCGGGGAACAGAGGTCTCGGTGTCTGTGGAAGTGGGGGAGGACCTTCTGGTGGTGGAGGTGTCGGATTTGCTGACCGCTGACCAGTGGAGAGGAGAGTTTCACCCCGCCTGTGAGTACCTTGCTGCTACTGTGATATCACTCTCTACTTCCCAATCCAAACCCAACTTCGGCATCTGCGGTTGGTCTTCAAGGGCTCTTGCATATTGCTCACAAGCTGTGCAACTACATCCTGAGCTCGTCTTGCTGGGAGGCAAGGTCACAGCCCAGCTCCCCAGCAGACAAGTGATACAGCAGGATCACTACCTGCCCCCTCCTTGCTGTTAGACCTGCTCTGCACTTGGGAATTTCTCTTCATAAGACCACAAAGCCTGCTCAGTCCAGGATGTTGGAACTGGCTAGTGCTCCTTTTTCTACAGCTGTGATCCTCAATTCCTGTCTCTCCCTGTCCATCTGTGTCTTTTCAGATATTGAAGATCTTACCCGTAAGACTGGCAACTTCAAGCAGTTTGCCATCTTCTGCAGCATGCTGGAGTCTGCAGTCCACAAGGTCAGGCAGGGGGCAGGGAACAGCGAGGCTCTCACCAGCTGTGCTGCGAACCCACTGGCACTTCGACAGTTGCATTAGAGATAAGCGGTCTGTTCAGGATTCTGGGGATAAGTTAGACTACTATAAGTGAAGAAGTGTAGCTTCTACGTGTGCATGTATAGCTTTCGGTAAGAGATAAGAAAGATTTTTCAGTTTTATATTGTTTGTAGCTTCATTGTTTTCCCTTCTACAATAACTTATGGAAACCAGCTGTGCAAATACTTGTCACAGTCCTACATTGTTTCATAATAATGAAATAATGCTTAAAAACGCTGCAGGGCTGAAATCGGAGCTCAAGAGCTTTTTTTTTGTTTGGCTGAGTTTCGTACAGCTCTGGAGCCCGGAGATCAGCTCGGTCTGTGTGGGTCCCGCGCGGGTGGGTGGGTGTGGATGAGTGGGCTGCCGAGAGTGTGACGCTGTCCTCCGTGTGGGACTTCTCTTCCCAGACCAGCGAGTCCGTGTCCCTGGACCTGCTGACCTACGGTGACCTGGAACTGCTGCGCAACAGGAAGGCGGGGCTCCTGGGACGGCCGCGGGCCCCGGCCCAGTCGCCGGCCCTCCACTCCAAACGCTACCTCATCCTCATCTACTCCGTGGAGTTTGACAGGTCAGCTCCCACCGCCTGCGTGTTCACAGCACGCTGTCGGACCCAGAGCTAACCCTGGGGCCTCTGTTTTGGGTTTGAACTGCTTCGCTCACTTGAAACTGTGCAAAGAAGAATGTCATTTACGCTGGCAGACAGTTTAGATGGAGGCTGTTGTTCTCCCTTTCAGATAAACTTATGTCAGCGAATCCGGAAGACGTTATGCTCAAGCCCACTGTACGTCTGCTGTAATGCTTTGGATTCAGAGCAGAGCAATGTGGATTCTGAAAGAAATCATGGAGGAAAAAGGTTTAGTCATACAAATGAACGCCTGCAGTCTAAAATTCAATGTGAACCTTAAAATCCATTAACAGAACAGTAGTTCACTAACTTCCCTACACATTACTCTTAATGCTATATTGTGTGTGGGTGTTGGTGTGAAGGAAAAGATTGTTTGATGATAATTGCTTTTGTTCTTGCCTGCTTTTAACACAAAATGCATTAGGAACGAATCTGAGACTGATGCTAAATAGACATTTATCTCTAAATACCAACCTAGTAAAGAATATTTTGATGGAAGGTACTGTAAAAAGAAGTGATTCTTACAGGTTATTATTTGTAATATGGAAGTCTAAGAAAGTTTGGAAGCTTAGAGAGAAAGTTGATTTTATGATACCTTTAAATTGCCCATTTTAATCGACATAAGCCCAAAAAGAGTTACAAATCAGTAACAAAATTTTAGAAAACTAAACTTACAGTAGAAGGTGCCTTGGTTAATGTTGCACAGCAGTTTACTACAGCTTGTTAAGGAGCATCAGTAGGAGGTCTGGGTTAGGCGCCCAGAGCTCCCTGATGTCTAACAACACCAAGTACAGGTGTGAGACTGGGGCTCCCTCCTGCTGTAGCACGCGATGGCGGACCGCAGTGCTCCGGCCTCGCACTGTGCCAGTCTGTGTTGTGGGCAGTGTCTGACTCCTGCCCCTCCCTGTCTCGCCAGGATCCACTACCCGCTGCCCTTGCCCTACCTGGGCAAGCCGGACCCCGCGGCGCTCCAGAGGGAGATCCGCGCGCTGCGGGCGGAGCTGGCAGCACTGGGCACCCGGACGGGCAAGGACGCCCGCGACGCAGAGATTCGCCGCCTCCGAGCAGAGTCAGTAGTCGGCCGCATCCTGCCCAGATCCGTCACAGGTCCCATTGGCTCCGGCCAACACAGTGGCTCCTTCTGCTGGGTCACAGCGAAAGTCCCGTTTCCCAGTGATTGTACCTGTGTACAGGTGTACAGGAAGTGTTCTTCAAGGCGTACAGGTGTTAACGCACACAGCATTCTTGAACTTGAACTTGAACTTTATTGCCATATGTAATCGGTCCATGTACTGGTGCAATGGAATTCTTACAGAAAGTCTCTCGATTGTGAAAAGTGTAAAAACACAAAGTGCAGAGAGTGCATCAAGACAATATACAAATAAACAGTAGACAATGTACAAGTAAACAGTTTGAATGTAAGCAATACAGACATGTAAACCATGACTGCAGATGCACAATAAATAGAATTATAAGAAGGTAGATGGTGTAGCTGTGGTCCGAGCTATTGAGGAATCTGGTGGTAAGTGTCCGTATGCTCTTGTATCTCTTGCCTGAGGGCAGTGGGTTGAAGAGCTCATGCCTGGAGTGGTGACTGTCCTCTGTGATGGCCAGAAGTCTACCACAGCAGCGGTCCGCATAGAGCTCGAAGTTCCTTACTCTGGAACAAATTCTGCTTAGATTACTGTACTGATTCTAGCAGATCGTAGGCTGTAAAGGTGGTGCTGGACCGGCAGTGTAGCACACACCACTCGCTGACCTGAGCACAGCACTGGACGCCGGACAGGAGGCTGAGTAAGACGCTCTCAGTAAGGCCCATCCAGCTCAGGCTGCAGAGCACTGAGGCAGGGTTTCAGTCCAGCACAGTTACTTTCTAGATTCCGGGCTCCAGTCAGTCCGGCAGAGGTCTTGTCCCCTGGCTGTTTTCTGGCTGCAGTCCCTCTCAGCTCCTGGGGAGAGTCCTTTTTCCAGATCACAGTGCAGGTGGAAGAACCTGTCATCTGCACTTCTTTAGCAAGCTGCTGCTCGGAGGACAAACCCTGACCCTGGCCCCTGGCCTCAACCAGCCTGTTTGGTAGTGAAATAATCCAAGAATCTCACCCAGGTTTTCTTGAGAGAATCCTTGGTAGTGGCTTCAACCACATGGCTGGGCAGCTTGTTCCACACTCCCGCAACTCTCTGGGTAAAGAAGTGCCTGCTGTTCTCGGTTTTAAATGCACTTCTGTCTAGTTTCCACTCGTACCCTTTGGGGTGTGTTTCACTGCTCGCTAGGAAGAGCACTGCTGGTTTGGCTATGTCCGCATCTTTGAGGAGTTTAAAACTTGTATGAGTTTCCCTTGTGCTCTGGGGACAAGGAGTATCGAGGAAACCACTGGTGCCTCTCTTAATCATTACTGTACGTAATCTGGCCCCGCTCATGGGGATGTGTATATTGGGGCTTTTCTTGGAGCCTTGACGCCTGCTGTCGTGCCCAGGCTGTCCCAGATGCGGGAGGAGAAGGAGGTCCTGGCCCGGGCCCTGGAGTGCCTGCAGGCTGGGGGGCCGGCCCAGCACGACGAGCCGAGGGGGGCGCAGGCGCTGAAGGAGGTGGTCCGCAGCCTGGAGGAGGAGCTGCTGCGCGAGAGAGCCAGGAACCAGCGCTCCGCCAGCAAGAAGAGCCAGGAGCAGCGCCTCCTGCTGGAGAAAGTGAGTAACCCCAGGGAAGGCACTGGAGGAGGAGAAGGGTGAGATCGCTAGCACAGAAGATGTCATGTGCTATAGCGGCGGAGAGCGAGGGGTTATGATTTTGTAGAGCACTTTAATAAAGTGTTGCCAAAGGTTTTGTGGGGTGTTTTTTTTAAAACACCACAGGTCTAGTGCTGTGCTGTGCTGCACTGCTGTGGTTATATCAATCAGGGAGTTATCTGTTCAGTACTGTAGACGTTCTTCACATCAAATATTAACTTACATTTTACAGTTTGGAATTCTTGCAAAATAATTTTTTTCCCTAAGCGCACACTCGCCTTACGCCCCCCTGGTTTTCAGCGATAATGCTTTGGTCAGGTGTCCGCTGCTGAGTGAGAAACGGATGAGTGATGGAATTGTTTTGACCTTTACCACCCCAAAACCCACGAGAAGCAGTCTCGCTCCCCTACATCCCTCTTCCTTTTCCTCTTTTTTTCCATGGCTTCACTCCGTCCTTCCCCTCTCAGCTGGAGGAGCTTAAGGCGTCGGAGAGGAACCTGCGCGTGCGAGTTAAGAGCTTGACCAGTGAGCTGGCGATCGTGAGAAAGGGGTGAGTCTGGGCGTATCACTGGGTGTATCTACAGTCTTCACGTTTCACCATGTTGGATACAGTGTGGCCCAGTGGTGTGTTGGCACCTTCACTTGATCGTATCAATCAGATGTCCTGAGCAGTGGAGCCGTGGAGAGTTCATCTCCACTCCTGGCTTTTCACTGGACAGGAGGTGTAACTGAAGGCTCTTCTGCAGGAGGGTGACTCCCGTCGGGCCCCGGCGGTCTGGTTCAGCGCTGGGCACCGGACCGCTCGGAAGAGAGGCGGAGGGGCGGCGCTCGGTGTCCCGGGACAGGAGCCTGGGGAGCTACTCGGGGTCCCGGGAGCGCAGTGTGGGTGTCGGAGAGCGCTCGGGCTCCCGGGACAGAGGGCGGAGGTCGGGCTCAGCTGGTACGCGCCCCTTCGTCCCCAGGCAGTCCCCATCACCAGCAGGTAAGCACAGGTGTGCAGGGACCTTCAGAGAAACACAGCAGGTTTGAAATGTCTGCCTGCATCCTTTGATCTCTCCAGGCGGACATCTTCATTAGACTTTGACGTTGCCGATAGCTGCAGTAAGTGCCCACTGGAAGAGTGGCCACCATGCAAATTTCTCCCAGGCCTCGGAGGCTGGAAAGGGGAGAGGTCTGTCAGTGCCCTGCAGATAGTGAAGAAGAGTCCTCAGTTCTTCATTCTTACATCCCTAATTTAGATTTGTGCAGCAAATACTCGTCCATCCTGTATCAGTTGGCCACTTATCCAGGTGAGGGTTACAGCTAGAGTCCATACCTGCAGCAAAGAGTGCGAGACTAGCAGCACATAAGAGAGGTGACAATCTAGAGATGACTGTTCTAGTCCTGGGGGGAGGTGGTGAATACTCGGCTGACCCTTATTTTTGTTCTCCTCTGACACCATGATGGGTCATACGAGAGCAGTGTCTGCAAATTGGGGTTTTCTGTAGAGCTCTCCACACACAAGACCTTGAAATCAAGAGGCGTTTCTGCTCTGTTTGACAGGGACCAGAGCCCCCCGCTTCGACCCCACAGCCTACATCAAAGGCAAGGAGCGCAGGCAGAGGGAGGCCCAGCTGAAGACGTAAGGCTTACTGGCGCATGAACTCGTTTGCTCCTTTCAGTAATCACATAAGTGTGCGCGCTGCTGATGTGAAGCCCACTGCTGTATGTTTTAGTGTATTTCTGAAGTACGGCAGAGTGTACCCGTTCATGCCCCGAGTGGTGCTGGCTGCTCCTGCTTGTCCTCTCCGAGCCCCACCCGGCCTGCCGCCAGCCCTCAGCCTCGGAACGTGCCAACGTCTGAACCTGCTGGAGTTACAGGCCACTCCGCTCCTCCCAGAAACCCTGTGCTTCCGGGCTGCTTGCAATGGGAGGGTGGGGGAATTTAGCAACCAGTTTAGTGTTCATTTGAAGCCCATTTCTTGGCGGTAGCAGAGTTGAGCAGGGCTGAACTGATAACTGGAAGGCTGTGGGTTCGAATCCCAGGTGAAACACTGCTGTTGTTCCCTTGAAATATCCAGCTGTATAAATGAATACAAAAGTATCTTGCTTTAGATAAAAGCGTTGGACAAATTTGTTTCCATGAGACAAAAAGATAGCAGCTTGCTGCAGTGGTATTTGGTTGCAATGGGCAGGATTTACTTATCATTCAGTAATACAGTATCAGTGTGCACAGTGTTCATTGTTTGGAATCTTTAATGCGTGCTTGTTTTATGAGGAGTGTATATGTACATATAACTCTTTAAGTCTGACATGAGATTTAATTTACAAAAGAGTGAATATCTCTCTTGCCATTTCATAAAATTTACAGCTCAGGTCGTTTGTTTTTGCACACAAGTGTGCAGCTCATGGTATTTTAAGGTTTGATAGCAAGAACATTACAGGCTGAAGATGTCTAAGGTCCTGTGGAAGATGATGCAATCTGCTTTTCATTATTCCGTTGACTTATAAAACATCAGCTACTATAAGAAGCTGTTGTAACGGATTGTCCCGTCTCAAAACAAACCTTGTGTTAAATGAAAAAAACATTATTATTGTGTTATTTCAATCTGTTTGCTCATGATTGTCGGGGTCAAAGAACATCTTCTTTATAGGATGAATGGCTCACAAGCCCACAGTCATCTCTCTCCTTGTGTTTTGTTGTTAATGGACTTTGACTCCTGACTTCTGTCTCCGCAGTCAGAGGAAGGTGAGGCGAGACATGCTGGCCACGCCCACTAGCTCTGAGAGAGGGCGGGCCCGCTCCCGGGAGACTCGCCATGGGACCCGATTGGGTCCAGCTGACAGGGGGCGGGGCTCCTCTGTGGAGAGCCAGAGGAGCAGGCAGTCTTCAGCCAGCTCATTGGCTGATCTGGAGGACCTGGCTAAGCCCCTCCCTTCCAGGTGAGCTCAGACGAAGTGACAACAAAGCCAGTAATAATTCAGACCTCCATCTGGGAGCTCACCATCTTGATAGATGCAGTAGTATCTGTAAAAAAAACAACAAATATTTTTTTCTTTTAGTTATGACCAACAGCTAAAGAGCTTCAATAAAATAAACACCAGGTCACCCAGAAGTGTCCATTGGACAGTGCGAGAAGGGGAGGGACAGGGATTCCGTACAGTTCAGGCGGATTTTGGGAACAGGAAGGCAAGATCCATGTGTCTGATCCCAGTGTGTCCCCTGTGTTCCAGTGCTGGGATCCGGAGCAGAAAGAAAACGCAGCCTCCCCTGTGCTCCGTGCCCTGGAACAGCCCCGGCATGGTGAGTACCCCTGGGGTTCAGCCGCTGTGCCCCTTGTCCTCCTGTCTGAAGAGCGTTTGTGTAGCTTTGTGTCCAAGATCCTTATCCAGCTGCCTCTTGATAGACCAGTAAGATCAGCATTGAATTAATTCACAGCCAATGATATTCAGTTAGTTCAAACAGTTAATAAATCTTTCAGCTTCCAGCTAAATCATTTTTACTTGCATTAAAATCTCAAATGCATTTATACTTTAATGTTTATTTAATATAAACCTTAATGTTTATGTATATAACAGTTGTTAGGTTTGTTAATGCTATGTAGTTTATGAAATGCTTTTGGGTATTTAAAAAATAAAAGGCACTGCTTACCATTACTGCTGTTAGTGGTCTAAGTTAAACAACCAGAGAAGTTCCAGCTATTGAAGGCTAAGCATGCAAAAGTTAAAGAATTTGTGAATGGTTACAAATAAGAGGAAATTGTGTGGCCCATTTGGGTTTGCGGTTTCGTAAGGGAAGCCAGGGTATCACCTGGATCAGCATGCCAAAAAAGTGTCTTTAAAGCTCCTTAACACAGATTTGTGGGAGCCTGGAACACGCTACCCAGACAAGCTGTTGAAGCTGATCATTTTAGAAAACGACTGGATGAGGTCTTTGGGTCCACCGCCTACTAGCAGTTAAACAAGTGATGTGCGCTGAAAGGCATCCCTGTTTGTAGGCTTTACGTTGATTTGATTCATTGATTTAAATGTTACACAAAATTCAAGTTCTTCAGGGAGAGAAATCCCTGACGTGGAGCTGTCCTGTTCCTGTCTCTGCAGCCCCCGAGAGGAGCCAAGCCAAAGAGGCAGATGTCCAGCACCCCAACCAAGAGGAGCCGGGTTGCCGACAAAGGTCAGTCTTTATGAAACAATCATTTCTTCAGGGTTTAAATGGCTTGCAGACCAGCTTCCAGGACGGCCACTGAGGCTCTGTCTGAGCCCGCTGTTCATTGTTGTAATGCTGTTGAATGGGACAGAGTCTGTAGATGACTCCTCATGGGCCCACCCAAAGCTCTTCTTGCTCCAGTGGCCTTCCCGAGTGTGTTGCAGTATTCTGTGAGACATGGGCATGACAGCAGCGTCTTTGTCGGTCTTGCAGAGAACTCCTTCGACCCTGGTGCCGATCTCTCGGAGATTGACGCCCGACTGCAGGCGCTTCAGGACTACATGAGGAATCTGGAAACTGGACACTAGGGCATTCCTCCCAGAGAGGACTCCTCACTCCCTGGGAGCTTGTGGTGTTCAGGCTGCTGTTAGCCCCCACCCGGAAAACTGAGCCAACCAGCGTGAGTGAACAGATCTGTTAGCATCGGCGGCAAGGACCCTGTGTGGCCCCTGAGTGATATTCCAGCTGAGCCACTGCTGGACGTGTGACGGCACAGGTCTGCGGCGCTGAATCCAGGGCAGGGGACCTGTTTTTGCATTTGTTGTGACAAAGATCTGCTTGACTTTTTAAATTATTTTTTAATGACCGGATGGCTTTTTTAAATAATGGATAATACTGGGTTGCTGTCTGATCTGCCACGAATTGTACCTTGAGTAATATTTTATCCATGCACAAAAACGGTTTTATTCCGAAGTTCGGTGAAGCACATGATTGAATCCCGCATGGCGACAGAAGAGGGAGAGACCCTGAATCTGCTGTCAAATCCATCTCTGAGAGAACCTGTTGTATTTGAATAGATCTCATATGGGATTGCTTTGTCCTAAATGAAGCCTGTTCTTTAGAAGGGATTCCGTGCTTTCTGGCCTTGAACAGTACATGGGAAGTGTGGTCGAACGTTTGTAGTAGAAGGGTGCAAGTTGAAGAGTACATTCGACTACTGCGCACTTAAGATGGCTCTCCCTGAAGGAATAATTGTAGGTTCCACAGACGCCCCACAGATTAGCACTAGAACTGGACTCGTTTCTTAAATGTATATCCAGTTAATTATTTTAGAAGGTGCCTGGAATAGATATTTGGAAGGACAGTAAAAGTCTTTGTTTAAGAGAACTGCTGAAATTGGTGTTCCCGGTAAAAACAATCTTCCAGGAGGTACTGGTATCTTCTAAAAGCATGCACGTTTCATGGCAATAGCTTTACTGTTAGGGAAATACAGGATGACGTGTGTTGATACCTCATTTGGAATCATTTTTCTAACTCTCAGTATGCTTGTATCTCTCCTATTTCAGGGAAGTGTTTTCTTATTGTCACTTCTAGTGTTTAAAACTCCTGCTCTTCTGCAGCTTCTGTCTTTGAAAGTGGTTTTTAGTGCGAGTGTTTTTATACTTGATGCGGTTATATGTGCCTGTACCCTGTGTGGTTCTGTAACAGGTGTTTTCTGTAGAGAAAAAAGTGTTCAAACCAATTAGTAGTTTTATAGCATGTCATGGTATAAAGAGGAATCTGTATAGTGGAATCTGCATGGAAACACTAAACCTCAAATTTAAATTTTGTTTGATAATTTATTTCCAATCAAATACAATACCTTCTCATTACACTTTGTGACAGCTCTGCGTTTATGTACACGCCTTTGCATGTAAGCTCAATGTGCTGCGTAGCTTCTTCCCTGTGCTTTTAATTCATAACTAATTGAAGTGCTTGAGGAAGGCCTGCTACCTTGAGCTGTCACCGTGGATACCCAGATCACTGCCGCAGTCAGTCTCCTGTGTCCTGCAGCTCTGCTCAAAAATCACCAGGGGCTCATCTCTGCAGATACAAGGCAAGGGACAGGCCACAGTCAGAAGGGTAAAACAGTGTACAGATATGTTATTCAGTACTGGAAGGACTTCCTTCTGACCACGCTTGTCTTACACTGACAGGGCAGTGAACTGGATCTCTTTAGTTGTCTGCAGACAACACTGCCCAGGAACCTGATTCAAGTCTGCAGAATCTTCACATGCTCTGACACCATCAGTCCAGTGGGCCTCAGAACCAACGGGGAAAAGCAAACTACCCGACACAAGTGAAGAACTGTTGGGAAGTGCATTTAGTGCACGAGTTCTGGAGCCATTTTGTTGCACAAACGGTTGTTGGGGTATGGAACAAGCTGCCCGGCCGTGTTGTCGGAGCCGATACTGAGGCTTCTCTCGAGGAGCAGCTGCGTTACATCCTGGGATCAATCAGGTACTGGCAGCAAAACAAGCTAGATGGCTCAAAAGCCCCCCTCTCATTTGTAGCCTTTCTTACATTCTTTTGTTCTTATAGCACACAGCCAGTGGCTGTTTGGCTTTTAATCTGAAAACGTTACCTGTTTTTAATGTATTGTTGCATCTGAACACTTTGAAAGCAGCCTCTATTGATCTCTGCCTTGGTTAAGCTTCACTCTATAATGCCCCTGTCTCTGCAAAACACAGACTCCACAATATGTTTGTTCTTTTTGGGAAAATGAACCTGCAGCATTTTCATTTGAAAGGGGGTCTTTGCATCTAGGGAGAAAGAGGCTTTGATCTTTGGCTTTTTGTGTTTCTGGGGTAAAGTAAGGATATCCATTGTTACTGTTGTTGTAAGAGATAGAAAAAACATACTACCTCGGTCTTTACATATCAAACTGCTGTTTGGCTTTTAACAAAAATTAGCAGTTAAATATCAAAGCTTTCCAGCTTTCTTTTATTCAGACGCGTGTTCTGCACAACTGTAGGATTTTAAATGCTAGGAAAGGCACTCTGCCTGATAGAGTAGCCCAGAACAGGTGCTCAGTATCTTCCTAGTATTTACAGCGGTGCTCCTAACCCTGGTGCTGGAGGAACACTGTCTCTGGCCACGTTCTTAAGGCCAGTTGATTTCAGTTTTCTTGGTGGGGAAAATTTTTCACATTTACATTCAGCCCCCAAAAGGTCTGAAGAGATTTGTAATCTGTATCAACTCTGTGCCAGATTCTGAGAAACCGACTGACCTCATTCAGGTGTGCAGGCTGGCATGTGACCAACTGGCCCCCTGCAGAAGGACGAAGTGCTCGCTATGGGCGTGTCCCATACAGCGTCATTCCCACCTGCGTGTTTCCTCACTGATCAACCAGTGAGCGCTGGTCAGCCAGCCATCGCGACCCGCAGGGTGGGGGGAGGTTGTGTAAAGTTAGAGGTGCTTAAAATGCTGGGGAAAAAGTGCCCTGGCGGTTTGGTCTTTTTGAAACTTCAGACTGACCGAAGAAAGAAATATGTTAAAAATCTAAGCACACAAGCAGAACGATTAAGTCATCAGTTAGCACTGGAGCCTGAGGAACCCAGCAGCCAGAGTGTTCGTCTGGGGCCAGGACTGGGACCTACTGTGTCCAGCTGGTTAAACAGTGATTGTGTCCAGATCGCTGGCAGTCAAGATGCTTTCATTTCCTTTTCTGTGGCTAAGAATCGCTTCCAGGTGCCTGGCTAAGAGCTGACAGAGCTGGCTGAGGAGAGCGGTCAGCGGCCAGAGGAAGCACAGGCAGGGGTCAGGGGCAGCAGGGCTGCAGCTGTTTTTACTGGGAGAAGCAAGAACATGAGCAGAGGGGGTGATGTTGCAGAAGTCACCCCCACCCCCCCGGGCATCTCCCTCAGGCCTGAGGAGGGTCACAGTGCCAAGACAGGTTTTGGGTCCTTCACAGGAGCAACAACTATTCTTTGTTGCCAACAGTGTCATCCTCAGTGTTGTCCATTGATGTCTTCATTTCCTTCACTAAGGGGGGTCCTGGACCACAGGCCGTACCAGAACCAGCCTGCGGGCCCGCGTTGGGAAGAGAGGGGGACGCAGATGTTCAGGACAGGGACGTTGATGTTTCTGTATGTGCAGAGCTGGGAGTTTGCCTTTCAGTTTAGCCGGAACACTGCTGTCTGTCGGTGTTTTTCAGCCCAGCTCAGGGTAAGATTGGCGGGAGGGGGGGGATCTTTTTTCTTTGCTAAATTCACCGCTGCTCCGACGCTGGGAGCCTCTGGGCGCGGTGCCAGGCGGCAGCGCGGGCAGGAGCAGCGCTGCCAGGCTCCGGCGCCTGTTGGCGTGGCAACGGGGGGAAGCCAAACTCTGCGCTCGCCGAAGCGGAGCTGTGAGCAAGCCAGCGCCGAGCCAGGCCCTGCAGCGGGTCGAGCCGCGAGCTGTGCGCACAGGCGGGGGGAGCGGAATCTCGGGGAAAACCAGCGACTCCCAGGCGGGGCAGTTTCTCACAGCTCACCTCCGGCGGGTTTCCAGAAAGCCGGATGGTCTTGGCAATGGTTGTGCCAGCCTGCAGCCTGACCTGGATGCACGGGACACAAGATGCCACTCAGAGACAGTTTAGAGAACCTAATACTCACTTTGGTGCCCAGTTAAACCTGGGCTACTGCATTCCTAAGCTCCCCTCAGTGTTTGCCAATAGAAATTGCAACCATTTTTCCCACAAAACATATAACTCTACGTCCATAAGCACATAAGACATAGCGCACCAGAAAAAGACAGATTGAGTTTATTTTGTGCCATTTATTCATCATGTTGGTCTAAAAAAGAGACTTCCCAGGAATCAGCTCCTCCCTTTCCCGACAGTAGAAAGGAAAATGAGCTGAGTGCTATCTGGCTATATTATTTGCTAACAGATATAAGATCCCTGTACATTCAGATTACGTTCTGAATTAACCTCGCCCTCCCAGTAGAACTGCCCATCTGACACAGTCTTTATTTGAACTGTACTAATAGAGGGCTGGCATGAAAATGGTGCAGATCTCTGTGCACAGGCTACAGTACACAACAACAGATAACTCTGTCGTTTCCTAGCCAATCAAATCTTGCGTGTCTGTCATAACCCCCTGCCCATCTGTGAAGAACAGATTATAATTAGAAAAATGCCCGAATTGTTCCTATTGCATTCAGGCCATAACCACGCTTATTCTTGAGTATTGGAATAGCACAAGGTATCAACTGCACTGCTTGAATCAGTGTTGTGTGGGGTTTTACTCTATTATCGGGAACTGTAAAAGCAGTTGTTAATCTCTTGCATTTAAGTATTAAACAGAAAGAGAAGAGAATTAGCTCTCAACCTTTCATGGTGCACATTAATCCCCCAGAATCCTCAGGTGTTGACAAGAAAATTGAGAAACAATTTGTGGCCTTTCTGTTTCAGTACCAGTGTGGCAACGAAAGGGACATTTTCTGTATTATTGTTAGAATTTTCCAGGGTGGTTAAGGACAAGGCCCTTCATTTCTTTAACAACACATTTATTTTAAATGTGTCACTGCCAAGCAGTTCTAAATATTCCAATAAATGAGTGCATGTGATCTCGCATCATGCTTAAGGAATCTCGCCCGAGGGGTCTGCGGAGTTGTTCAGACGGTAAAGGCGCTTGCCCTGCGCATAGCTCTGAGCTCTGTGGGTCGTGTCACCACCAGGCTGTGCCTGGGATTCTCCATGAGGTGGTGCTTACCCAGGAGGGTATGATGGGCTTAGCAGGTCAGGGCTCTGTCAGCTCCCAGCACACAGTGAGCCCCGCAGACTCCCGAGCACAGTGCTGTGAGGGACACTCCTCTCCTCCAATCAGCACTGCACCTGCACGCCTGTGACCTGTTAAAAGAGGAGCAGCTGGATGGTGGGCGGGTTAGAAGTCAGAGGTCAGAGGTCTCTGCACACACTTCCCTATTCCCCCCTGTGTGGTCCCACAGGTTTCCGAGCTGTGAGCCAGGACATGCAAAAAAAACACAACACAAATGGCAAATCCACATCAGCTGAGCTTAAAACAAAAAGTAAGCGGAGATTCTAAATTTCTTTTAAAATCTTTGGTTCAGTCAGCAACCAAGCAAACAAGATGGGATTTATTCCTTCTGTTCCTGTGAGGTGGCATGATGGCTGCAGCACGATATTAGAAAATCAGTACTTCCTAGTGACACGCAGCTCAAGTGCAATGGCTTGAACGCTACAGGAATACAGAGTGCCTACAGACAGCAGGCACATGGCCCTAGACTGGCATACCTGCGCCACATAGCTGCCATCTGGTATGGGAACGCTGATCAGGTACGAACACAGTCTGGCTTTGGGAAAGGCTAAAAACAGCCTATGGGAACGATTCAGCCCTGCGGAACGTGAACCACAAATCAGTGCAGGCCATAGTGCAACCACACCACTGCACTGGCACTCCTGCTGCTCCTATCACTGTTCCTGTTCCTGCTGCTCCTACTGCTGCTGCTATCACTGTTACTGCTGCTGCTATCACTGTTCCTGTTCCTGCTGCTCCTACTGCTGCTGCTATCACTGTTCCTGCTCCTGCTGCTCCTACTGCTGCTCCTATCACTGTTCCTGCTGCTCCTATCACTCCTTCACCTACCGTTACTGCTACTCCTACTGCTGCTGCTATCACTGTTCCTGCTGCTCCTACTGCTGATCCTATCACTGTTCCTGCTCCTTCACCTACTGTTACTGCTACTCCTATCACTGCACCTGCTGCTCCTGCTGCTACTGCCACCACTCCTGCTGTTACTGCTTCTACCATCACTGCTCCTGCTGGTACTACTACTGTTACTGCTACTCCACTGCTGCTGCTGTTGGTGCTGCTACTGTGAGTACACACTTTACTATGGTAGTGTATTATATCTAGATACTGAGCAGCTTATCATTAGTGTGACCCAAACCCAGTATTTCTTGAAAAAAGCAGGAACCCGCTCATGGCACCAGCCACAGCTGTCTGGATAATAAGCCCTCGATCAAGCAGTGAAGCAGGTTCATTAACTCAGCCCTGGGCCGAAGGGACGAGGGTTGTGTGATGAGAGTGTCCTGTAAACCGCGCAGAGACAGGCGCGAGGCCGCAGCCATTAGTCTCCATCATTGTTCTTCTTGCCTGTCATCTCGCAACGTTTTTCACACTCTCCTGTGCTGCGTGCATAGGGGTCACAACTCAACCGCGACGGACATCCCACAAGAAGCCGGTCGCTTGTGTCTCCCTGAATACTGAGGAGCCGTCCCTGAGCCCAGCTTGGAAAACCAGAGGGAGCAGAGGGGAGCTCACTGTGGTGCTGTGTGTGCAGCTACTGGTCTGCTCTGGACTTGTGATAGGTCCCTCTACAGGGATATATTGCTAGAATGGGCATCATGATAACCTGATTTCCAATCGATAATTTAATGACAAACTCAAAGCTCATCTGTATTTGCCCTCCTAACTGCTTGGTACAGCTGTCTGGCTAGATATGAAGAGGCTAAAATGACAGTTATTAACACTGATAGTAGTACTGGTGCTACTGATACTTTAAATATAAAAATATTAAATTTTGTGGTGTCAGTACTAGTAGTTTATTTAATTTTGGGATGCACCCTTAGTCTGTATAAAAGAGAGCTTTGCCTTAGGTTTTCAGGCTGTGCAGACAAAGCACTATGAAGTGAATGGAGCTCCAGTCACGGCTCGCTTTCAAGAGGAACAAAGCGGATATCTGGGCACCGTGAGCCCGCAAGGACATTCTGTTTTCCTGGAGAGCGGGGCTGAGAGCTCCCTCCCTCTCGCGCTCGTCACGAGCGGGCGGAGAGCGTGGGGTCCTTTGGAAATGTCAGGCCCTCCTGAGTGTCTCTCCTCTCGAGGCATGGGGGTGTGTGGGTGTGAGAGAGAGAGAGAGTTAGAGGAAAAGACAGTGTACTGGTAGTATTATAATAAAACAAAAAATGTTTTGAATTGAATTAATTATTCGTCCTTTCTGTTATGCTAGGAATACTAGCTTATTCCTAGTAGTGGTCATGACAACACTTACATATTGAAATCCAGCTTCTCAAGGATACCATACATCCTTTTTCTAACCACTTCATCCAGGTCAGGATCTGGGGGGAGCCGGAGCCTATCCCAGCAAGCAACAGGCGCAAGGCAGGAAACACCCCGAATGGGATGCCAGTCCACCACAGGGCACACAGACTCACACCAGAACCAGTTTTCCCAGAAGTTAATTAACCTAATAGTTTTTTCATGGGACTGTGGGAGGAAACCAATACTGTATGTCATTGGGGAGCATGCAGACTCCACACAGATAGCAGCCCAGGTCCAGAATTGAACCCTGAAGCAGCAATACTATCCACGGCACCCCCCCCATGCTGACCTCCTCAAGGACACATAAGTGTTAAATTTACTCCGAGAGAAAAAGCATAGCTTGTGATTCCTTTGCGTGACACTGTCACATAGTGCAGTCTTGAACCCATGCCAAAACAAATACACGAAACTCATCAGCAGGTTTTACTCAAGGAGACTCAGAAAAACAGGCCTGCCGTTGCTTCTACAATAGAACTGTCTCTGTTTCAAGTCATCGAGCAACGGCAGGTTATATATTTCTGAAACAAGCATGTATTTCAGTAAGCCTGTGGCCAGGGAGGAGAGATATTTGCCTTACATATTCAGCACTCAGCAGCTCTCTGAGAGGAGACACTCTGACTGAAGTCTGCAGAAGACATAACACATACAAACAAGAGGAGATAATTTGGCCCATCTAGCCCCTTTGGTAATTACTTCTTCACTGATCTGAGAATCTCATCTAACTGCTGGGAATCCAGGGTATCGACTTCAACAACATGGCTGAGGAGCTCGTTCCCTGCTCCTGCAACCCTCGGTGTAAATACAGCATGTACCTTCGGCTCTCGGTTTCAAATGCATTTCCATCTGCATAGCTCATTCGGGAGAAAGCTGGTGCAGTTGACTTTGTGAGTGCCTTTCGGGGTAAATAAATAAAGAATTAGGCTTTACTGTTCCTGCGCTGTCAAAAGATTCAAATCAAGATGAAACATCAGCCCAGCAATCTGAGACAATTGCATCTTTCTGGAGTAACAAAGACTTTGACAGTGCTGGAAAGGAAATAAAATAAAAGGTACCATATGCGTGTGACCGAAATGACGGTGTAATGTAGCTTGATGGCTGCGCTCAGCTACACAGTCTCCTGCTCTAAATAAAGAGAAAAGGGAATCACTCTGATTATCGCAAACGGTTTACTGAGCCCACCTGGGCTCCTCTGTTCTCTTCAGCAGTAGAACCCTCTGCTTCATAGGCAAGGCACGATGTGAGTGTAATGCCTAAAGCCTCCCACATCAAGTAAATGTGCATTAAATGCACAAAGTGTCTCATTACGGATATCTATTCGAAACCTGCTTTCTATGCCTTAGAAGTTGAACAAACAAGCAGATTACATTCCTTGCAATCAAAAAGCCCGATGCTGCCGAGCAGAAGCCTGGCTGGCCCTGGCCTGTACTGGGGTGGGAGACCAGGCTGCTGCTGTCAGTGGTGTTGGTGGACCAGTAGGGGGTGCTCTCCCCTCTGTGCAGTTGGAGGTGCTGTCCTTCGATTGAGATGTTAAACCCAGGTCCTGGGTGCTTGGTTATTACAGATCCCATGGCTGTTTGTGAGGGGTGGAGTGTGGGTTTGTACAATCTGTCTTTCTCAGAATGACACCTGGTGCAGCGGCTTCTCTCCTCCCCCTGGTCTGTATGCAGTGGAGCTGCTGTGCGTCTCCCAGGTGGGGCTGCACCTCAGTGGGGGGCCAAAGAGTGTGCCTCTGGAGTGAAAGCCACTGTATAAATGTTTTCAATTGCTGTTATCATTTTCCCATATCTGATTAGGGGTCAGACATTTGAACCTTCAGCACCTCCACAACTCTGGTTTAAAGTCATCTGTTTCTGACCCTGTATCTCACCAAGCTGAGCCAGAGACTGCTGTGTTAGTGCTTGGTGTTCTGTGATGTATAATCTCATGTGTCTCCGAACATTTATTACTTTTATCTGGAAGGGTTGGGAGGGTCTCTATATTTTTATTGATAATAATCCTTACACTTATAAAGTGCTTTTCTGGACACTCCACTCACAGTGCTTTACAGGTCATTATTAGGAGGTCATGACTGGTAAGGGCCAGGGAGAAATTTGGCCAGGACAAACACTCCTACTCTTTTTGAGAAACGCCCTGGGATTTTTAATGACCACAGAGAGTCAGGACCTTGGTTTTATGTCTCATCCAAAGGACGATGCCTTTTTACAGTCTAGTGTTCCGTCCCTATAATGGGGCATTAGGATCCACACAGACCACAACATTATGATCCACATAGACCACAGGGTGAGCACCCCCTACTGGCCCCACTAACACCTCTTCCAGCAGCAACCTCAGTTTTTCCCAGGAGTCTCCTATCCAGGTACTGACCAGACTCACACCTGCTGAGCTCCAGTGGACTGCCAGCTGGGAGCTGCAGGGTGATATACTTGCTGGCCGTTTCATGGAGCAAACTGTCGTATTTATATGGCGCTATAGCAGAATAATGATATTCCTCCTTATTGTCGGTTTGAGTCTACACAGAACTACAGTGGCATTGTATTGTGTTGTGATATCTAATCAGATAAAAAGTGGCACAACGCCAAAAGCGCACGGATATCGGTGGGGATTATTTCCAGAAGCCATTTTGCGTGAACGACAGACCCGGTCTTTGATTCTTGACATTGGCGAAGGAGATGTTGGCGTTGGGGAGCTGCTCGGGTCCTCCCAGCGCGCGGGGGCTGGGGAACCACGCGCAGGTGGGGGCGTCCTCTCGGCTTCCACCTCATTCGCGTCGCGTCGCCTGCGCGTCAAAGACATTAGTTTGCCGACGGGAGAACAAAAAAAAAATACTCCCAATTTCTTTTCCATGAAAAATAAAACAATCGCGGCAGGCAAACGGAAGGAACCCTTCTCACGTTTCAGAACAAATCGTGCTTCGCTCATAAGGGATGAGAGCGCGCCGTGTGTCAGCTGTTAACAGTGATCATTAGCGGGCGGCAAGCGAGCGAAAATTGTGTAAGAGCGGGCTGTTCAGTCCGGCTTCAGCCGGGGGGCTCTCTGAAGTCCCCGTCGTGGAGTTTCTGCTCTCTTTGGGGAGGTGGTTCTGGGGCAGGTGGATATCTCTCACAGCGCTCTTGGCGGTGCTTTGGACGCCACGGAAGAACGGTTCAAGCCACTAGCATCAGTTATACCCCGGCGCCCACTTTAATCCGAGTAAAAGGTCTCCCCTAGGTGCGCTGTCGGGGTCCAGGGTCGGATCGCGATGGGGTGCGCGCTGTCCGGAAGCGGAGTGAGTTCGGGAATGTCGGCTCCTGACTCGGCCGGGTCCACTTTTGCGTCCGCTGGAGGTTCCGAAATCGGAGGCGCCAGGGGTCCCGGATTCCGCCTGAAATCGGAGCCAGTTCCCTTGACGGAGTCCCAGAAGGACCTGATCCGGGAGTCCTGGAAGGTCGTGCATCAGGACATCGCCCGGTTAGGGATCATCATGTTCATCAGGTAGGAGAGAAAGAAACGGGCTCGTAACTGTCGCTCCCGTCCTCCCCGCAGGGACAGCTCACAGTGACACCCGTGCCCACTTCGCTGAGGACTTCGCAGCTGTAGATGTGTGTGTAAGTTTTCACATTAGTACTGTGCTAGTGAATTCAGCCAGGGAATGGCGGGCGTGCTGGGTAAAAAGATTATAGCACCGATTTTACACGCAAGATCGATCTTGACCACACTGGGAGACAGTGTAGCACATATGGTCTATTTATCATCATGTTTCTTGTTTTTGTCCCAAGAAACATAACCTGTGTGGCATATCCTGACCTTTTAAATCAATCACTCACTCAATCAATCAAACCAGTTTTTATTACTCCTCAGTTTTTTTGTGTCGTACGATGTGGTTAAAGCACCAAGCCTTTTATTCAACGGATGCTGTATACAGCATGTATGAATTTGGCTGCATGTGCCGAAGTTTGTAATCAGCAGCAAAGAAAAACAACATTTGAGGAGACCTGTTGGAGTTCACATCCCACTGCGCAGTCTAGGACAGACCTGGGCTGTGTAGCCATGTGTTAAATAACAAGTAAAGGTTTATTCCCTGCAGAAAAGAGAAGTAAAGAAACACAACGGTTCGGCTGTGGAGCCTTCTTCAGGTGTGTCGGGTGTGTTAAATATTTTTAATAGTGAAATAGTGGAAGATAACAGAAAGGGAGAAGTGGTGGTTAACAGTGAGGTCCCACAGCTCTGGGGTGCTGGGTTTGACTCCGGCTGCAGGTGTCTGTCTGTGTGGAGTCTGCATGGTCTCCCCGAGTCTGCATGGGATTTCTCCAAGCACCCCAGTTTCCCCCTCCTCTGACAGGGTGACAGGCCTGTCTGGAGGGGCTCAGCTATGAAACTGACCCCACTGTAGTCGGGACAAGGCTCAGGCGAAGCAGTGAGCTCTTCCTGTGCCCGTGTCCCTCCCAGGCTGTTCGAGACCCATCCGGAGTGCAAGGATGTCTTCTTCATCTTCCGGGAGATCGACGACCTCCAGGAGCTGAAAATGAGCAAGGAGCTGCAGGCGCACGGCCTCAGGTACCCATGTGGGGGTCCCGCGGCTGGGAGTCTCCGGAGAGGAGCGGGGGGGGGCGAGCTGGAGCTTCACTGTGTCTCCTCTCTCGGCAGGGTGATGTCGTTCATTGAGAAGAGTGTCGCGCGACTGGCTCAGGAAGACAAGCTGGAGCAGATTGCCTTGGAACTGGGGAAGAGCCACTGCCGCTATAACGCACCCCCAAAATACTATGAGGTACCCCTTTTAGAACCACAAATGGGTTACGTGTGTGAGGATTTCACTCAAGGTACTATATGACACTCTATGGAATGGTACTGACACTCCTCGGTCCTGCATTTCAATTGTCCTGTTACCAGTGCACTGTGGGATAGAGAGTGCTGGGAGACAGTTCCCTTCCAGGCTATAGATACGCATCTGTCAGCTCTGTCTCCACCATCCCAGTCTGTCTCCAGTGCTCCCAGTCCTCCTGCTTTGCGGGGGAGACGTTCCTGAGACTGGGGGGGGTATACTGTATACTGGGAAGGAGATCTCCTGTACTCCCTGTCCACCACACAATGCAAATAGACAGAATTATGCCAAGTAAGAAAAGAACACGACAGAACTGAAGAGCAGTCCTGCACGGTGTTCTGTTATTAGGAGGGGTATTATTACAATGAGCGTGAAGCAGGTATTTTTAATCTCTTGTGACTAGAACAAGCTGATATCTGTTGTTCAAGATGCTCTAAACAATTCTAACACACTGTTAGTGTTTAAGTTGTGGATCAGCCTGGATTAGTTGTTTTTAATACAGGTGCGATTAATATAGAGATCGATTATGATCACATTTATTTCACTCCTAACATTTTATGAATATGTTTTCTTTTTTTTAAAAAGCCTCTAAATTATATTAGCAACCCCTTTTCTAAAGTGCGGCTTCGCTGTGAAAATACTGCCAGCCGCCGCTGTGGCTGAGAGACAGGTTCTCTTGTGTCTGCCCAGTACGTCGGAGTGCAGTTCATCAGCGCGGTCAAGCCCATCCTGAAGGACAGCTGGAGCCCGCAGGTGGAACAGGCCTGGGAGGTGAATATTCCTGAGTTTGGGCTTCATTGTGCCCCATTTGAATCAGAGCAAAGTGCCGCAGCTTTCGGTGAGATCATGGTTGTTAATAACCGTTGGGAAACATTTTCGGTATCAACAGTAAACCGCAAGCCAGAGGCCACAAGTGGAAACTAGATAGAGGAGCTTCAGAATGTGCACAGGATGCACTTCCTTACGCAAAGGGTTGTGGGAGCGTGGAACGGGCTAATCAGCCATGCTGTTGAAGCCGATACACCGGTTTCTTCCGAGAAAGAGCTGGATGAGATTCTGGGATCAATAAGCTACTAACGACCAAACAGTCCAGATGGTCTGAATAGCTCCTCTCGTTTGTAAACACTTTTGACGTTCTCCGGCTACTGAATGCGATGCGGATATTCTAAGATATCCTGTGGTATAAATAGTCCTGATGCGAAGGAGGAAACCACGAAGCACATTCCGTATGATACAAACATCTATATTGCCCTGCTAATACGAATTGTTCAGTGTTGTTCTACAGGGCAGGTATATCAGGACATCCGTTACAGGACTAGGTGGTTAACGCTTGAATACCTCTGTAAGGAGTGTATTATCACAGGATAGATGCCTTGCGGGTGTTACAGGCTGATGCCGACCAATGCAGCAGGTCTAAAAGAGAGCGAGAGCGTATTAAGTTGTGGTGGAGAATTCACTCATGATTAGCACTGTTTCAGAGAGGGCTAAGATCACCGTTACAAAAACGCAAGTCTCTTTCAGTTCTTGGCTTTTGCTTGACCCCAGAGTTTATTCGCGTACCTGGCGGCCGTGATGAAGAGGGGGTACCACGAAGAGGAGCACAAGGACGGGGTGAACAAGGCGAGCTACGCGAGGAAGAGGCCGCCCCAGAGTCCGGCGGAGGAAGCGCCGCCCAACTGCGTCTGACGGCGCCGGCGCGCTCCATGCCGGTTTCTGCGACCGGGGCGGTGTGGTCCTGAGCCCAGCACCGGCAGTCCGACCCATTACGTGCGAACAGCAGCCCTGCCCTTAACCAGAGTGAGAGTCTCGTGAGCCGTCGGTGTCCGGCAGCTGCTGGATGGACGGTAGCTGAGTGCGACTGAGGAGCCCGGCAGGTGGCACTCAGTTACTGCGCCTGTGTCACATCAATGCCATTTTGCAGCAAGACATCCATTACGTGGGCAGGATGGGTGGGCAGGCAGGGTGAGGGAAGGGCTTCTTTAAAGACAGGTGAGTTGACAGCTTGAATGAATGATGCCTCTGAAAAAATGGAAGGTTTTATTGCAGCCAACTGGAGCCTCTGACAGAAGACAGACTCCTCTCTAAGCTGGCCAGAGCCACCTGGTGAGAGTCAGTCTGGTTATTTCCCAACACAATAACATGAAATAGCTGGAATTGTAACCAGATCTCCGAGTCCTACTCCCGTCCTGGCCTCCCTGCATTGGCAACCAGTCAGGTTTGGGAATCATCTACAAGCCCACCTCCTGACTTGAAAAGCCCTAGGTAATCTGGTGTCTTGCTGCTCCACAGGCCTGCTGGTGTATCTGGTGTATTACTCCCCCACCCTGACAGCTTTGGCCACTGGGTTCTGATCCACGGTGTGTTCCCGGTCCCTCTCGTTTGGCAGCAGATGGTCTGCTCTTCTGCACGGAAACAGGGAAATACGCTGCCTGAGGCTGTGTGACACTCTGTCACAGCGCTCTGGCTCTTTTCTAAAAGCCCTTTAAAGACCCGATTCCTCAGACCTGCCGCCCTGGTTTGTTATATAACCTCCCATTGATTCTGCACTTGTGTCTGTCCTCGGACGTTACTTTATCTGTGGAAAATCACGTCTTTGTTCTGCCCTGCAGGAGATTGAAAGCACTGTATAAATTATGATTATTATTGGGTGGAAGTCACCAGGGAGCAGCTCATACAAGAGACAGAATGATTAATAATTACAGTTGTACAGCTTAGCAGAGAGCACAGTGGTTAAGTGGGTTCAAGTGGCCACCTGTGGCAGTTTTTCGTGGTGAATCTGCAGAGGAGCCCAGCGCACCAGGGCTGCTGACTGGCGTTCACTTCTTCGCCACAGTGTTCACATCTGTACCATGCTTTACCACAGCTCCCTGTGTCTTACCATGTTTTTACAATGACACCACGGTGCTTAGCTTCAGCTTCACTGTGCTATACCACAGTAAGCTCTTAGAGGGGAAGTATGATCAGTTAGCCCTGATTATTTTATTTTGTGGGCATTTTTCTGCGTTGTTCAGAGCAAATCTTTAGCAGATCTCGTTTCCCCTGCCCTGGTTCCACATCGGTAGTTTGTGTTCAAATATGACACAGGTCCAGACAAACTGTGCACTTAGAGGCTTGTAATTAGAAGAATAAAGCAGAGTTACAAAAGGACTGTCTTCTTGTATTCATTCACACCCCTGATTTGTTTGATGTGATTCCAGCCGGTGGCGATCGGGGGTCCGATCTAATACAACAGGCAGTCTGAGCCGATCCGGGGGGGTCCTTGCCCTTCCACTCAGTGACCTCCGTCATGTTTCCCGAATAATTCCCCCGTGTGTGCTCATTTGTAAAGATCCGCTCCCGCCTCCAGTCCTCCTCCTGGATTGCTGCACGGACTGGTCTGTCTGCAGGTGTCCCGTATTCATTAGGCATGCATTAATGAGTGCAGCAAGCATTCAGTGATGCAGAAACCGAGCACTTGAAAAAAGCAACCTGTGAGAGTGCAGACGCTGAACTCACACTGACACGCAGCAGAATGTCTTCATGACAGGATTTTGGAGTTTTTGCACCTGTTTATATACACCTTTTCTTTCATGTGGAAGGTCCTTGGCTCAGCTAGTGTGGCTCCAAGCAATTTCACACATACGTTCGCGCACACTGATGGTAAATCAAGTGATCCGTGATCCTGCTAATCAGTGATCCTGGCATTTTTGTGAAGTCTTAACATTATATGCCGGTACAAAACAAATTCTAACATTGTACCCTAACACAACTCAAAAGCAACTGCATTTAAATAAAGTGGTTCTCTGCTCTACCAACACATAGCCAAAAAAAAACCATGAGAAAATCCATGCAATTAGTAAAACAATGTCCACAGGATAAACTATATAGAATGAGCTCTGAAGATGCGCTTTGGCGACATCTAGTGGTAGATATGCGGTCATTACGCCTTCTCTGGGGTAACCTGCCATTCCGCTCCGTAAACACAAACAGACTCGATTAAATAGTTTAGACAGTTATTGTGCAGCCTGTTGTTTATTCTGTATGATGTTCCGAACAGTGTCTGCTCACTCTGTGTTTTGGCGTGAGTGTGCTGTCGCGGGAATACTGTACCGTGAGAGTTCCTATAACCATTCCTCAGGTTTTCGCTATTGAACCAGGCCTGCCAAATTCGGTTCTGGGAAGGTCTAGTCTCTCCTGGTTTTGGCCCAACCTGAATAGTTCATTGAAAAAGCTACCTAGTCATTGGTTTAATTAGACATATAAAGCGTATTTCGCACAGCCTTTTTACAGTTCACTTTATTACAGTTATAAACGCGTTCAGGCCTGGTTGGACGCGTTATGAAAGATGCAGGAAATGAAATAATTACACCAGCTGTGGAACCGTGGCCCACGGCAGGCAACCTTTATCCTGGAGCCTGGGGGCTTTGAATTCCCTTCCGCCCGCGTCCTTACTTCTTCCAGCGCAAGCTGGAGGCTTTCTGTGTGTTATAGGAACCACTGCCTAGACCTCTGCAGTTGTAGACCACCTGCTCGCTCCTCTGCAAGTCCGAACCCGGCCTCACCCATCTCGGACTGATCTGCAAACCAATCGTACGTGAAACGTATTGTAACGCATACGGCCGTCAGTGGTGTGTAAGAGCCGGCTTACCAGAGCGGTGACGTCACCGCGCTTCCCTGTAATAGCAGGACCACAGCCCCTGATCTCTCTTTAGCTCAACAAGCTGGGTCCCTGTTGAGTGACGCCGGAGGCCCGGGTTCGCGTCCCGTTGAACCCCGTTGAGTTACAGTATTATTTATTAGTTAAAAATCCAATCAGTCGATGCGTTTTGTCTCTGGATGGTCACTATTACCCCCATCTGAGTCCGTCGAGTCCTGGGCAGCACGTGTCCTGTTGACAGTGCCCACGGGCTAGCCGGCGACGCCAACCGGTGGCAGGGACACGGGATGACCCACAGCAGGGCTGGTGTGAGCCGGGGTGGGAGCGGTGCCGCCGGACTCGGGGAGGGTGACGGCCTTCATGACACGCCTGTGCGCGGAGAGTAATCTTGGAGCCGGTGACGGGAGCTTCTCGCTGCGGGCAGCTGTGCTGTAACACAGCAGCTGAGCTGCTGGAGTCCCAGTACGTGCCTGCAGAGACTTTCGGAGTACACGAGTAAAGTTTAAACCTTGCATCTTCGCCCCTCAAGTCAGCCTGGGCTGTAAAACCAATTTTTATTGCTCTTGTAATATTGTTCTTTTTAAAATGACCATCCTTTGTTTTCGCTTGTTAGGAGAGGAAGCTCAGCTGAGGAGGCGGGAGCGTTACTTCGTGGCGTTCCGCTGGAGTATCCCGGTTTTTCATTCTTCTCCCTGCCGCTTGCTTCGCAGTCCCGATGCGGTGTGAGCTTCCTACTCAAACCTGTTTGCTGTAGAAAAACGGGCACGGAACTCGAACCAGGCGTCTCTGGGGAAATAAAGACGTAGCTCGTCCCGGGTCAGGTCTGCACTCAGTGACCCAAGCCCTGCCGGGGCGCAGGGGCGAAGGGTCGGGTTTAATTTCAACGCTTCAGACGCTGCTTTTCAAGTTGCTATAAATTGAATTTTATAACAAACAGGAGGGGGACTATTCTTTCCTGTGCGGCGCCCCCCGAAGAAGCCGTAGCGCGTCTCTGAGGGCGGGTGACCCTTCGCTCAGGAATTCCAGCTCGCTGCGGCTGCAGGGGCGCGCAGTCTGCGGCGAAACACCTCCTTCGCTCTGGAACGGATCCCAGTCGATACTGCTGAAATTTCACATCCTGTTCAGACAGCCTGCGCACTCGGTAACGCCGTGGCGAGCCGAGCCGAGCCGAGCCGCTCGGAAACGGACCGCTGACGAGTGACCCCCCTCACGCTGCGAGCGAGAATCGGACTGTGCCGAGTCTGCACCTCGGGCGATGTGCGGCGGTTTCAAAGCGAGGTTCTGACTTCCCCCCTTTGAAAATCGGGAGTGAAGGCAGGGACGCAGGTGTCAGCGAGACTCAACAGGTCATTAACTCCTTTCCAGAGGATCTTAAAAGGTGAGCACGTTTAACTTTCCTTTTTCCCAATGCGCGGAGACGCGTTTGTATTTCGCGTTTATAGTTCCTGGCTGCAAAAGTGACTTTCTTTGATTTCTTTATTTAACTTTCTTGTATCCTTCAGAATCCGCATGGACGGTCATAGGCACTGTGCAGATCAGGCACTCGAGTGCTTCATTCGAGCGCTGTCCAAACCTGTGCGCTTTTTTTGCGTTGTAATTAAAAACGGTTTTCGTCTCTTAAATTGCTCCCTGGGGAGGAATTAAGCATTTTGAACTGAGTTGTAAAAGCTTTTGATTTACGTTTAGATTTACGTGTAACTTTTTACGCGCAAAAGTTACATGTCATAAAAACGAAAGCTAGAGACCTGCCTTTAATATGCATTTTATTATTTTCTGTATGGTGCATTTTAATAACCTTTAGTTAAGCAGCGACAGCACCGTCTGGATCAAACTCCAGAATTCAGTGAAGACATGCCTTCACCGGGGCGTATAAACGTGGAGACCATTATACAATGCAGCAATTAACCCCCAATTGCAAACGAGCTAGTTTACCGATACTCACATTCTCGAGTCAACTTTCAAGCTAGTGTACGCGCTCAATGTGCGATTTAGAAGCCACAGAATGAGCACAGTACATAAAAGCGAATTCAACTCCTTCGAGGTACAAAGTATGAAAGTAATTCAATAAGCCCAATCTTTTTAACATCAGACAGTTAAATTCAAATATCCAATTCAATATCTATACCTACACGAAACCACGCTGAGCTTCACAACAGAATACCGCAAGATGATTCCCAAGATCTTCCGACTGGGAATCCTCAGTCTTGACGCTCTGTCCACCCTGTACTTGATTTCAATACAAATTTTGCTTCGAAGAGATCACATCATTTTCACAAGTAAGGTCGAGGGAAAGCATTGTTCTACGGTACGGAATCGATAGTTACTGCGCACGCAGTGTGGAAAAGGTGTTTCCGAACTCTGTTTTGGCGAAATATTTCAATCGATTTGAAGCAAAACGAAGCCGCGATTTTGCACTGTGTAAGTCTGGGGAGGCGTGGGCTAATGTGCATCTTTAAAAACGATTCCAACTTGAATTACATTTTAATTGCCACCTTTTCTAACGTGTATTACAGGTGTACTCTTGAAGGGAACTTCAACGAGAGGCGGTGCTAATTACTGTTGTGATTAACATCTAGGAAGTGGGACGGCTCCTGTACCTGTTCCTTTCCCTCTTCTGTTGGGAAGATTGTAAAGGGTGACTCCTCGGTTCCCGCCCACAATGCGAAGACTGGCTGTCTCGCTGGCGCAGCTCCGTGACGATGCCCCCCATGCAAACAGCACACACGACGAAACCCCCCTCATTCGTTAGTGCTGCGTTTCGTTTCCGAGATACAGCGCTTTGTGTTTTCGGGGTCGTGACCTCACTGAACCCCCTTACACCATCTTAGGAGAACTGAGCCGGTCTCATTCTTCAGTGCTGCGTTTGTGCCGGTTTGTGCCGTTGATAGTAACTTCCCAGCTGTTTTCGTTCCCGAGATATAGCGCCTTGTTTTTCGGGTGATCACTTGACCATGCACGGCGACTTTGACCTCCAGTGACCCCGTCTGCCGAGTTCAAGCGCTCTGTTACTGGTGCGAGAGTAACAACTCTGCAATTGTGTTTCTCTGTTTGCCCGGGTCGGGGGGGGCGCTGGATTTTGCATTTAATATCGGTATCTTCTGTGCGTTTGTGTGAACAGGAACATTACATTTGTCACCAATATCATACCCTAAGCAGAAGAGTTGCGGGTTTAGCCTTAAAAAGCGAACTTTAGGAAACAATATTATGTTCTTAGAAAGAGGCTTTAACTTGCACGTCTTAATACTTCGTAGCGCTGTCCTTTTTAAAAAAAATCTGAAGAAGTCATCAGTTTCTCATTTTCTCCTTCTTAAATAGACATGCGCACCGAGGGACCTGTAAGGATTCGACCCGCCCGTCGAGTCGCGTACAGTATTTAAAAAGGCATGGATTTGCAACTTCATGAACCACAAGACGACTGTTGCTCTTGTCGCGCAAAGCACATTCGTCATCGTGAAAAAGAACTAGGATGTGTTTTTAAGGGGCCCTGTGTACAAAGCTGACACGGGTAGTTCATAATACATCCGCAAAACAACATTGGTAATTCTGCCGTCTCACACTTACGGACCGCGGCAATCTTGGAAAAATATTTGTATTTTCACAAAAATAAAAATTGTTGTAGGGGGGGCTGAGTGACGGCCACAGCCCCCCAAAAGAAGGCGCTACATCTCGGGAAAGAAAGCAGCTGGGAAGGTACTTTCACTGGCACAAAACGTCACAAGCAAGGCACTAACGAATGAGGGGGGGGGGGGTTAATCGTTTGTGCTTTGTGTAGGGGGGGGGAGCAACTTCACTGGCGTGCGTGTGCCCGTGCGCGAGGCACTGGGGGGTGTTCGGGGTCTGCCTCAGCACCCTGCTGGTGACCATGAGTGCGTGGACTTGTTGTAGACATGTCCTTGATTGAGGCCTTCCCTGAGGCGATGCTTCCAGCACTCTTGTTTCAGGGCTTGGGCTGATGTTTCATGTAGGACTGCTGATTGGATTTCAATGCTTCGTGACGCCGATGTGACAGTGACTGGTCCCTCAGGAGGCACACCTTACCCTGCTGCCCACAGCCCAAAGATCCGGCTCCTCCGGGGGGCTGTGGATGTAGGGCCCACTCTGGTCCAGTGCCCATGCATTCCCGGGATTGGGCCTGGTCCTGGGTGGTCCTGGGTGGTCCGGTGCTGATGAGCCCATGCGTTCTTCGGAGTGAGCCTGGTTCTGGGTGATCCAATGCTGACGAGCCCATGCGTTCCCGGGAGTGGACCTGGTCCTGGGTGGTCTGGTGCTGACCAGCCCATGCGTTCCTGGGAGTGGACCTGGTCCTGGGTGGTTCTGGGTGGTCCGGTGCTGACCAGCCCATGCGTTCCTGGGAGTGGACCTGGTCCTGGGTGGTTCTGGGTGGTCCGGCGCTGACCAGCCCATGCGTTCCCGGGAGTGGACCTGGTCCTAGGTGGTTCTGGGTGGTCCGGCGCTGACCAGCCCATGCGTTCCCGGGAGTGGACCTGGTCCTGGGTGGTCCTGGCTGGTCCGGCGCTGACCAGCCCATGCGTTCCCGGGAGTGGACCTGGTCCTGGGTGGTCCTGGCTGGTCCGGCGCTGACCAGCCCATGCGTTCCCGGGTGCGGCGGGCTTGTCCGGCGCTGTTCCGGCCCGGCAGGAGGGCGCTGATCCGTGTCCTCTCTCTGTGCAGAGGGGGAGCCGGCGAGAGCCCCGCGGGTGCAGATGTCCGGGCTGGTGCCAGCTGGAACACATGGAGTGGCAGCTGGCATGAGCCCGCGGCGCGGTTTCCCCCACCCTGCTGGCACGCCGACGAGCCCCACAGAGGTCCTGGCTCTTTCCTGCTGACCCCCCCAGCTGTCCCGGAACTGGCCCTGGGGGACTGATGGTCCTGCCATGCGGCGCAGGACGGCCACCCCTGGCAGCACCCTGCTGCGCGCCCTGTGTTGCCTGGTTGCCATGACGCCGTGGGCAGGAGGGCAGAGGGCGCTGTGCAGCAGGGAGGCGGTCGCGGACCTGCAGAGCCTCCAGGGCAAGATGGGCACCATGGTAAGGGGCCGCCACACGTACATAGCTCCTGAGCCTGCCCTCGCACTGACCCCCAGACCCCCAGACCCGGGGTCTGATAAAACAGCCACACCTGCCACGTCCCAGGACCGCCAGACAACTGTCAGTGGTGGAGGTTGGTCAAAATATATTAACCAGCAGCCTGAAGTGGAAGGTACCGCTGAAATACGTAGCTTGTTTTGCTTTGCTTCAAGCAAGCTCATTGCAATAATAATAATTCCTCACACTTATATAGCACTCTTCTGGACACTCCACTCAAAGCGCTTTACAGGTCATGGGGATCCCCTCCGCCCCCACCCGTGTGCAGCCCCACCTGGATGATGCTCCAGTCCTCTCCCTACACACCAGCTCTCAGTGGGGAGGAGAGCAGAGTGATGAAGCCAGTTCAGAGAGGGGGGTTATTAGGAGGCCATGATTGGTAAAGGCCAGGGGTAAATTTTGCCAGAACAGGGGGATAACACCACTTTTCGAGAAACGCCCTGGGATTTTTAATGACCACAGAGAGCCAGGACCTCGGTTTTACGTCTCATCCAAAGGATGGCGCCTTTTTACGGTATAGTGTCCCCGCCACTGTACTGGGGTATTAGGACCCACATTAGGACTGCAGGGTGAGCGCCCCCCGCTGGTCCCACTAACACCTCTTCCAGCAGCAGCCTCAGCTCTCCCAGGAGTCTCCCCTCCAGGTAGTGGCCAGGCTCCCCCTGCTGAGCCCCAGTGGGCTGCCAGCTGGGAGCTGCAGGGTGATATGGCTGCTGGCACTGACAACTCTTGCACGTCCACACATCACACACCCCTCTTTTGTTAGTGATCTCCTGTCCATCCTGCTACACCAGTGAAGCTAAAGGGTGATATTTGAGTGGGCTGGGTAAATATAAGCTTTGATTTACTGAAACAGTAGAACTCTGCCTTGACTGTTGAGTGTGGAAGCCCAGTACTGCAATATATTTCTTCCAAATGATTACTTACTTGCCCACTTTACATAAAAATGGGTTTAGTCAGGGGTGCTGTTTCACAAAGCGAGATTACTTATTTAACTGCATAACATGAGCAATCATGTTGACAAAAGTCGGGACTTTCAGCTTCACGGAGCAGGAGTGAATTGTATCCAGTTATAAAGTAACTAAAGCAACATATCCTCTACTCCTGACCTGCTCTGAGGCGGGTAGTGACAGACTAGTTTTACTTTGTGGTAAAGAGCTCAACTCACAGGACAATCAAACTGCACAGACATCCTCATTGAAGCCCCCACAGGGCCAAACAAGGCTGAAGTTTAACAGGAAATCAAATTGGCAGCATCAATGTACAGTTAAATAAAATTCTAGCCTAAAAATACGAACATTACTTACACAAAAGACAATAAAAACTCAATCATTTTCATTGAAAGTTTTTAAACATGAGTGCCTACAACGGATGTTACCTAGATATACTGTAGGCATTCATGATGTGCAGTTTCCATCAAATCAAATCAAATCAAAGTTTATTTATCAAATGCACAACAATATGGCGTGCAGCAGTAGTTGCTTGCAATGAAATGTCTTGTTCTGCGAGCTCACAAAAATTACAAGAATCACAAAAATCACAAACATTCACAAAAACACAAAAATCACAAAATTGAGGTTACATTTTTGAAATTGAATAAAACTCAATGTGAGTAGAGCTGTTATGTGTCCATGGTGTATGCAATATATACATGTAGTGTCGTTATGCTGGATATAGTGAGAATTGTGTGTCCATGTAGCCATTACAGGTGATTAAAGTGGAGGAGATCATCCCATTGTTTCTTGTCATCAGATGATCTGTGATGGTGTGGTGTCACATCAGCAACATGTACATGCCCCTGCCTCCCCAGACAGGCCAAGTGACATCACTGCCACCTTTGCTGTGCTCCTAAGGAAGCAGAGAGCTGCCCTCCTCCACTTGTGCCCTGTAATGACTTTCCTCCCATTCCTCTGGATCAACAGGGTGCTGAGCTGAGAGAGACATCAGAGTTCAACACCAGTCTAGTGAAACAGTGACCACATTTTTTTAGGATATTTTTTTTCCTAACTTCATTTAGAAAAATAAAATAATTCAGATATTATATTTAGGTCACATTTTCTACCTGGCTTAAGAGTTTCTGCAACGTGGTAGGGTGGTGCACCACTTAAACGTCTTGATTCACACCCAAAAAATGTTGGGGAAAAAGACAATATCCCTGTAAAGGGATACATTCCTTTGTGTTGATGATGATTCCTCCTTCTCCAGTCCTAGTCTGCTCATTTTTCTTCTTGTTCCCTAATTTTATCCAACATTTTTATCCAGAGGGTTGCACTGCACTGTACTGTGCAGTACCGCTGTGGAAGATATTCTTGTATTGACGTACTGATAGGTCCCCCCATTGTGCTCCAGCTACTGTAAATGCATAAATTACTGCTGCATAAAACTATATTGTACAGCTACACAATAGCTGAAAGAGGAGCTCCACTTCAGTGCCACAATAATGTAAGTGAAGTAACGCGAACGCATGCATACTCACACAATTTTTATAGTTTTCTTATCTTCAGATATTTCATAATTAACTTCCACATTCAATTTCTCTGTGAATTTTTGCCAGGTTTCTTCTCTGGCTTTTGCAGCTGCTACTATATAGTTCCTTGTTATTACAACAGATTTTTATCTCCATAGTTTTCCATAAAGGGCTGTAATTCATGGTCACTGGATGAAGACGTACATTCTTTCGCTGTGGTTTTGATGGCTCTGATGGATTCGATGCTTGACTCTCCTTGCTTACAGAATTGCTGTACTGAATTGCTTTAACCAGATAACTTAAACCAAAGTGTGCCTTCGTGAAACCAGAGTAATCCTGAAGTTCATTATAGAGGTAATTCAATCTGGCTAATTTGAGAAAATCTTGAATTACTTAAACCTGCTTTGTGAAACAGCCCCAGAGACTCTGTACACAGTGAGAACCTAATGAGTGGGAAACTCCTGTTTAATAACCCATTTATTAATCTCAAAGCAAGATAAAAATTCATAGTTAACATTTTTGATGTTGTACTGGCACGTTACACTCCACTTCTGCGGTAAAAAGTTCTTCACCTTTCCTGTATTCCAAGTTTCAGTCCTATAGCAAAGGAACAAAAAGGTATTTTTACCTTGCCATTAAAAAACATTCATCTGTGCTTTGTCATCAGGGTGATTAATATATAGAGTGTCTCCTGTTTGTTTAGAAAAATGCTGCCTTGCGAAACCAGACTAATTTTCAGATTGTTCTGCACTCGTCTTGCCTGTCTTTGATCAGTGCTTTTTGTTTTCATTCAGAATCCAGACAATTGCACTCTCTACACTGCCAATGTGAGCGATTATAAGGTATGTACAGTAGGAAGTGCTGAGCGATTGGTGCAGCTGTAATTTTCTGGCAGAGATGTGGTGCTTTTCACCTGCATGTGATTGCACTGCTGCATGGGGCAGGCCCTGCACAGGAGAGCACAGGGGAGTCTTGACATGACAGCACCTCTGCAGAGTAATCTGATCACCACGAGAGTTTTGTCTTTCTGCTGAGTTAGTTTCCTTGCATCAGTCTCATTGCACGGACCCTGTTTGTGGTGTCTCAACATGTCGCTGGCCTTGCTCTGTTTGTTTTTATAGCGATGCCTCTCCTGGGCTCTTTATCCAGAATCTACTGAATACTTTAAGGGATATTGCGTGTTTCCCTGTGAGTGAATGGAAAAGTAACAAGTATCTCAGAGACGTGGCTCTGCAGATGGGGTAGAATGCTGGACCAGGCTTTGAACTAATTGCCCCTGTCGTGCATCTGGCACCAGAGCAGTGCTTGAGTGCACAAACACTGACAGTACCCACCTCATCTCCCTCCCATTGATTCTGTAATATTTCTTCCAGTCTGGGAGTCAAGACCCATGTCAGATCATGACAGATCAGGGTCCATGCATTCATATTGAAATGTTATTCCCAAGTTTGGCGTATCTCTTCTGGCACTTTTGAAGGTGCACAGCACTGCATTGATATACAAGCCCGAATCCAACGTGGTGTACAGGAGCAGAGGTCTGGGAATCCTGGCAAGGCTGTGAATGAGGGGAGGCAGCACTAGGGGAAGGGGAATGCTGTCCTCCCTGGATCCAGCACTTGGTCATGAAGCAGCGTGGGTCTGTAATGTGTCCCCTCTGCGGAATTTCCTGACCAAAAATGGCCGCAGATAAAGCCAGAACTCGGTGGATTTTATGTAGAGAACAAAGCTGAACGTTATAAGGCAGAGGTGTCCAGTCCCAGGGCTGCTGTCTCCCAGTTCCCCAGCTCTCTTTCAAGCTGCAGGACCTGAAGAGATGGGAGAAGCTATTAAACTGGTCCAGTAAAACCACTAACCTGCTGCTTCTGCTAGTTAAGAGGTGAGCTGTCTCATAGCCTAGGAGACCAACTTCCCCTTTAGGAACAGGCGTGGTCCCCCCCCCCCCACACA
This sequence comes from Atractosteus spatula, assembly GCF_055471065.1. NCBI lineage: Eukaryota > Metazoa > Chordata > Actinopteri > Semionotiformes > Lepisosteidae > Atractosteus > Atractosteus spatula. The sequence continues at coordinate 75,321,381 of NC_142708.1, read as the reverse complement.
CACAAACACACACACACACACACACACACACACACACACACAAACCACAAGGATTCCCAGTCTTTTTGTTTTGACATTTCTTGCATAGCTCTTCTCTCAGTAAGCACTATGGGTGTGGGCTTCTGATATCCATCTCTGTACTTGATCTTGTGCATGCCAGAAAAAGGTCTTGGCATCCTCACTGCATAGTAAACACTATTTTTCCCTCCTGCATTCTGAACAGATTAACCTCTCCAGGAGAATTAACCCTTTACAAGGCAGGACCACGTGAGCACTGGGTGTGTGTTGAGTGTACCTGGCTGTGGATGGAGAGCTGTTTGGAGGTTAATGACCACACTGTTCTGAAGCTGCTGTGGTCCGGCCAGACAATAGGAGATGCCTCGCGTTGTACATGGCAGAAGGCTGACAGAGTGACCAAGAAAGATGTGGCTAACGTGGGTGTTGTACAGTTCCCTGATTCAAACAGATCATGGAAGTCTGACTTGGAATGAAGCATCATGGAGCAGCTTGACATAATGATCACAGTGCTGGAGTTCTGCTAAAAGTCTGACAAAGTGCTCTTTCCTCCTAACCTGCACACACGTACTGCTGCTCTATGCATCCTGCCTGTTATTCCTCAAAGACTCTAGCAGAAATGCCACACCACAGCTGGGATTTAAAACTGGACTCTTATTATTATACTATTATTATTATTAGTAGTAGTAGTAGTAGTAGTAGAATTATTATACTGGATTATTATTGTTAGCTGCGCTTGGCACTGATGTGTTGAGCCTCAGAATGGCCTCAATTTAATGTGCTTTCATGAACTGGAGTTCAAGCAGGGGATGTGTATTGTTGGACTCCAGTTTGCACAATCTGAACTGTGTTCCTCAAAATCAAGAAACAATGAAAAGCCGCTTCATAATTCCTTGCTTTTCCAATTTCTGAATAAATGGTTATTCATTTCCTCAGTGCAATACTCTTAAACCCACTGGAACATGTTTACTAGACAATAAAGGAATTCAGTGCTGAGTTCAGCGCACTCTGTTCATCTAAATCAAATTTATCCTCTTGTTGGCTCGGATGGATTTTTTTTTTGAGAAGCAGGATTAAGTTCTCAAACTGTTGTTTTTTTGAAGCTGCCCTTACCTGACTTCCATGACATTCGCACGATCTGACCCCCCACAGTCCTGAGGTTGTTCACTGTGCAGCCTCCGTTTCACTGGCCAGCGTTTCAGGCCCACAGAAGCAGTGTTCTGGTTGAGGTACGAGTTTAACGGGGCTCAGAGTTCTGCCTTGAGGCTCGCTGGCAGAAACCCTGAGCTGTTCCACTGCAGGCACCCAGATAAAGCTACTTATCACTGTGTGTGCAGCCCCTCTGGTCGGGCTGGGACTCCATCCCCCGACAAATTATTGTCTTCCTGGAAACCACAATTTGATTCGATGGAACTTCTTTTCACTTGAATCCGTGATCTTATTTGGCATTGTTTAAGCCTGAGCCTGCTCCAGCTACCTCACCCTTTCTCCTGCCAGTGTTAACACGGCAATGTGTTTTCTTTCCTGGGAACCGATAATGAACCGGCTCAGCACTGGGAGATGGACACCCGGAAGCCCGCCTACCAGCGGGTCCAGGAGAGACCCGACGGCACAGGCTTCATCACGGCGTCCTGACCGTCTGGGTCCGGGGCTCGGAGCGCCTGGCCTCGTCATCCTGTTTTTATTCCCTGTCCGTGTGCTGGATCCCGTTCCGGGTTTTAACCATGTTTTGTCTCGTCTCGGATGGATCACCTGGTTTTGGACTTTGGACCGTGCCCCAGATTTCCCCTCTGGGCTCTTTGGACTTGTCTGCCTTGCCACGCCCCCCGAGAACCAGCTCACTGTCGTCACGCCCCCCCATCTGTCAACTGCTCCTGATCCTCGTTGTCTCCTCCCTGTTGTCCTTCTCCACTTACTTCCGGATGAGACCGTCTGCATAGGGTCCAGAACTACACTTGACGGGAGCCTGGACCGGCTCCTGTTGCAAAACCCTTCCAACAGCCACAAGACCAATGACACATATGGAGTAGAGAATTGCTCATGCTGTGCCATCCATTAATACTGGTCTATAATGACTTGGATCAGTTATGCCTTACTGGAGAACTCTATAGAACAGTAGGATTCAACAGAGTAATGGCCAAGGAGTTAGCGAATGCAGATCTTGCTAAAATAACTTGTTAGAGTTGTTGGGCTTCTTAATTTAAGCCTGGTCAATACTTTAGGTTCTGGTGTTAGAAAATTATTCAACTTTGCAGATGATAAAGTAGGAGTAGTAACACATAGTGTAGAAAGTGTAAAGGAAATTTAAAAAGGACAGAAAGTTTAATATTGCAGGTGGTTACCTGGCAAAAGACCTTTGATTTAGAGCCCAGCTTAATGTTTTCTACCAGCTTGTTTCATGTGTTATACCATGCAGGGAAGCCATAAGAAACGCATGTTAGGATATATAATAGAAACAGTAGAAATTAAATCAGTGGATGTTACATGAAAACAGAAGAATATCATCTCATTCAGAAGATGGCATACCATTTTAGTTACACAAAAGAATGTCTTACAATGACTTACAGTAAAAACTGCATCTGTTGTCTTGGACAGACGAGGCTTGAGAGAGGTTCCCTTCTAGTAATTATACTCAAAGTCAATCCTAGGCACTACCTAGAGGTGCATTTAAAACAGAACAGGAGGCACTTCTCTACACAAAGGGTTCTGGGAGTCTGGAACAAACCTCCCACCCATGTTGTTGAAGCCGTTCCCGGGGAGCAGTGAGGGAACTGGGTGAAGCCACAGAATACCCAGTGGGGGGTGAGAACATGCAAGCTTTACGCAGAAGGTGCCCCGGGCCAGAATCGAACCCGAGACCAGGAGCTAACCGCTGGGCCACTATGCCTCCCTGCTTGCTTGCTCATTGACATGAAGCTCAGCACCCTGCGCCCCCATCTCCAGCAGTGGTGTTGACTAAAACCGGTACTCTGTTACGCTGTGCTTATTTGATATTGTTCGCAGTTTGATGATGATGTCTAAGGGAAGGTGCAGAGTTGTGAATATTTCTGCTACTCTGCTGACATCTTGGTGTGTTTTATCCAGCAGGAATGTCCCAACTCCACACTATCTTGCTTTATTGAGGAGCTCGGGGTCCTGATTCTCGAGTTTGGACACACGAGAACGAACGTCTCTTCGAAGCTCCTGAGGCGGCTGCATCAGCTGAATACGAAGGTGTGTGTTTTCCCTCCTCCTCTCCGTCATCCGGTTCGTCCCCTTCGCCGTGGTTTCGTGGGCAGGCGTTAGGCCGTTTTCACTTCGCGGCGATTTGTTTTTCGGTGAGAATTTGCAGTTTGCCATCGGCTCCTGCACCTGGACGCATCTCTTCAGCCTGTCTCCAGGAAGAGGCGGACCTGGCGTTTTGAAGTTCCCGCGAAGCAAGACTGCTATAGTGCCAGTACCCCTCATTAACTGGCTTGTTTTAGAGAGCAGGTCCAATTCTCGCTGTCGCCTTAAAGCCGTTCCCTTTCAACGCAAAAGCGCAGCCGGGTCTGTCAGCTATGCTGGTTTGTTCTATATAGTCGACTGGCACAGTAGCCACAGGCTGACTAAAGAGTGCGCGTTTTCAAGGACATCTTGTCCTTGATGCACTGGCGTTCTGTCACAGTCTGTGTCCATTAAGGAACGAAAGTGTTCGGTATTACCTTCAATAAACGTTTTCAAACGTCCGGGCTGGATCTGGACGGAAGCCCTCGGAACTCCGGCAGAAGTTGTGCTTGAGTGTGAGCGAGCGAGATGGTGTCTAAACTTTTTTTAAAAGCCACTAAAGGTTAGGGGTTAGAAGCCGAGTATACCCGAGATGAACTTATAGCATTGACTGTGCTTTCTCTTCTGTTTTTATTTTTGTATGTGCGTGCATTGCAGCTTCTCCACACGACCTCGCAAATTAAAGTACAAACGATCTAATCCGCATTCCTTATCAGTTCGCACTTATCACCGGCACGTTCCCAGCATAATCAGGTTTCTGATATTTACTGAGCATTTCAATGTCCAAGAAAAACATGCCATAAAGTCTGACATTTAGATTTAACAAAGGAGTTCAAAGTAATCCTAAAATTCCCTGTACAGCAATTGGCACGGAACTGGAATTCTGGAATGAAAAGACTTGAATCTGGGAGGATCTCTGCTTTCCTGCTGTGGGACTTTTTCTCATCTCTTGCCAATGAATGTTATCAGCCTATGGTGTGTGAAGCGAGTGTTTTAATTATATTGGAGCTGCAAGATGAATATGGGTGGAGACTGGAGTGTCAGTGGGTGATTGGCCTTCTGCTGAACAACACAGCAGGAAACAAGGTTTCGTAATCAAACGGATTCATTTATGTTTAACAACTTTGTAGACCCGTTGCAGTTATATTTACATGACTGCGTTGAGTCAAACGGTTTATAAAAACCTGTAAACGTATACCAGCTCATTCACACCAGCTCGTTCATTCCAGTTGTTCTGTTTCTCAACATTTGTATACATTTGTGGTTGAGTAGCATTCCAGTGATGTTTTGAGCATTTTAGTTCTCATGCTAGAACAATAGATGATCCCTACTATTAATAGAATTGAAAATAGAAATGAAAGGTGAGTTTCTGGAGTTGCAGGTATACAGTACCTACAGAATGGCCAGACCCATTCAGAGCTGTAGTTCCCTTCAAGGGAACAAGTAACAGGTTTATTCCATAATGAAAAGAGAAGAGAGAAAACACAGCGTTCTTCAGGTGTGGGGCTCACTCACTGAACCAGCACTCCCTTCAAGTACCTTTGAGACCCCAACTCACAAGGCCCAGAATCACCTGAGTACCTAACAGCATAACATGTTCTCAGTGAGCTCTTACCTGCATGTTGTCATTTTAAGATCAAATTAAGACTTCAGATTTAAAACCAGTTTTTATTATACTGTACATGCAGGAATAGAGTTGGCTGGGTTTTTTTTGGCGTCCCCTCAATGGAAGGAGACATTCTTGGACAGATTTCTGCTGCATGAGTCAAATAATGCCATTGCTCAGCTCTTATCTTCCTGTGTAACTTTTTATTTCCGTCACTGGTTGTGGCCCCGAGGGGAGAGTTTAAAGTACAGTGTTGCCACAGAAGTCAGGCCCACAAACTCCAAAGGAAGCAAAGGGAGATCTGCAAGCACCGACAAGCAGCAGATTGTATCCCTTTCCCCTTGACAGAAGATCTCAACCTTTGCCCTGCTGTTAGCTTTGAAATCTGACTGCTTCTGCGCTCCTCTGTAGCTGAGTCACCGGAGAAGCATGCAGCGTCTTTCCTCAGGATTCATGCTAATTATGAGGGATCGGGAGGGTTTTTCCCCTCACCGCGGAAGATGAGACTGGTGGGCCCTCGCTAGCGGAGAGCGTGCAGGCAGGCCGCCAGCAGCGTGATCCCAGTGTCCTGCCCCAGGAGCTGGGCTCCCAGTGATCCCAGTGTCCTGCCCCAGGAGCTCCGGCTGGGCTCCCTGGGGGAACTTCCCCAGTGCTGCCGAGTTCCCGTGTTCAGCCCATTTCCCTCCCGGGTCGCATCTAACGGTTCTTGCTGGAGCCAGGCCCACATTTTAAGCCCCGGGAGGCAGCAGCCATGCCCTCGAGGCTCTCCAGATGTTCCCTCCTCCCTCCGAAGTGCGCTGAGGGAGCAGCAGAGCCAGCTGCACGGCGGGGCAGTCTAGCTCCCATTAGAAAAGAAAAGCACTGTCACCCCTGGGCGCGCAGAGACGCCGCAGCTGCAGCGTAGGGAGCCTGAAATGGGAGAGAAGTGAAAGCTGATGCAGACTCTCCACGGGCGTGTGGCCGCGAGATGGGAGTCGTGCTTCCAGTTTTGATTTTGTGCCCTTTGGGGGCGGGGGGGTTCTCTTGTCTCTGCTGTGCTCTTTTTCGCCAGAAGGACCAAAAAGCGGACTGCCCACAGTGCGAGGCCCATGAGGAGCAGACGCCCCGGGAGTTCCTCACCGCCCTGCTGTCCGTCCTGCAGTCCATCAACGACAGCTGTTAGCGCGGCGAGCAGACGCCGCCGGCCGCCACTCCCGAGCTGGTCTCGTTCCCGGCGCCGTCCACAGCGAGGTACAGGGTGAGACCGGAACCGCGGCTCGTGTCCGAGGCCGGCTGGGACCACTCCGCTCCGGCTGTAGATCTTGTTTGCTCTGTTCAAGGTTTGAGTTTTCGACACCACGCTATGGATGTCTGACTCCGTTCCCGGAGGCCCTGGTGTCCAGTTCTGTCCATCTTGGGGCTAATTATTTAATCGGCTGCATAATTATATTACTTGTAAAGCGGTTCTGAGGTTTTTTATAAGCACCGGTGGCTTTAAAGGCGTGTTTTGAGTAATTAGCTGTGACCTTGGGTAACACCCTGTAGACGTGTAAGAAAATAACGGTTTAGCTGGAAGAGAAACCAGCCGGGCCCTCCAGGAAGGGATCTGACTGTGCCGCAGTAGACCCTGCAGCTGCAGGGAGCTCTTTCGGAATGAGCTACCTTGGGAGAGGAATGGGACATCGTACAGCACTGCGTGCTTCTGCGTGCTTCCAAGCCCATGCAACTGCAGAGCCTTTCTTGAAAATAAAGTGCAGTCACGGCACACTGCAGTCGATCTGCTGGACAGCGTTCTAAGCCGCTAATGGTCCTTGCTGCAGTAGTTGTAGGAATAGTAGCTGGACGGATCAACTGCTGGAAAGGCTCTGAAGCTGGGAAACCTGTTCCAGCCCTGTTAACGTGGGGTTTGAACGAATTCCCTTGCAGACCGAGGCACCCCCGGCTCCCGGCAAACCCTCCTTGTGCTTTTCGAGAGCTGAGGAAAGGGAAAGCAACACAGCCGGTGGATGGGCTGGCAGGCCTGGCCTGTCACCCTGCCCTCTGTCTGTCTGGAAACGGGAGCTTCTGCTGCTGCTAGGATACCTAAATTGCTTGTTCACAACGGCCAGCCTGGAGACTTTACAGTATTTATAACTTTCAATAAAGCGTATCCTGGAGGCATTTCTGCGGTGGTCAGGAAACAGACAGCACCCTGGCTTAGTTTCCATGGTTTCCTTGTGGACTCTGGGGAAAATCTTCTCTACTGGCCTTTCCTACCTTTTGGTAACTACGCTACCCACACACATGGCCCTGGGTTACATTCGTACACCACCGCTGGCCTTTTTTACTGTAGCCCTGGAGGCAGAGGAGAAATGCTCCAGCCTGCCATGTTGCTGAGGCCCATACCCTGGTTCTGGCATGAGTTGGACAGCAGCCAGATCACCCTGCAGCTCCCAGCTGGCAGCCCTACTGGAGCTCAGCAGGATGGGAGACTCCTGGGAAAACTGAGTTTGCTGCCAGAAGAGGTGTTAGAGGGGCCAGCAGGGGGTGCTCACCCTGCGGTCTGTGTAGGTCCTAATGCCCCAGTATAGCGAATGGGACACTATACTGTAAAAAGGGCACCATCCTTCAGATGAGACGTAAAACCGAGGTCCTGACTCTCTGTGGTCATTAAAAATCCCAGGGTGTTTCTCGAAAAGAGCAGGGGTGTAACCCTGGTGTCCTGGCCAAGTGTAGTGGAGCATCATCCAGGATTCAGGTGCGGCTGCACACTGGTGATGGAGGTGGAGGGGATCCCCATTACCTGTAAAGTGCTTTGAGTGGAGTATTATAATTATGAGGTCCCTCGCTCGATCAGGGCAGGTCATGAGAGCAAGCACAAGCTGTTCTCAGACTAAGTAAAGCAGTATCTTTTCTTGATGCGTATGCAGAAGATCCTGCGCAGCAGTAAACCATGCTGAGTGATGCCGAGATGGGGGCGTGGGCTTGAGCAGTCTACCTGGGTGGAGTTTGTATGCCCTCCCTGGGCTCATGAGGGCTTTGGCCAGGAGCTCCAGTTTTATCCCAGAGACGTGGCACTGGTGTCCCATCTGGGGAGATAGTGGTCATGTGCTCTGTCTCATCCCACTGGGAGAGGCTCTGGCTACCTGCAGAGTTCGCTGGGACAAGCATCACATTCCCGGATTCTCCATGTACAGTACTGCGCCCCTGGCTTGACAACACAATGATCTGGATGTGTTTATTTCCTCCAGGGCCAGAACCTGACGGAAGAGGCTCCTTCAACCCAGAATTTGAGCTTGGTGCTTGGAATTCACAGATCATACTGGCTGCCCCTTCATGTGACATTGTTGAAATCCTGTATCTGTGGAAAAGCAAGACAAGACCTAAACAAAATGTTATTACCCCAGAGGAAGGCTCTTCTGAGCGATGACTCACTGGGCACAGGGCTGCGCTAATGCTAAACATGACAGGGAAATAGCTCATAGCAACGAGCCAGCAGATTAACCCCGTGTCAGGAAATCAATGTTTTTAAATGCAATAAAATGTTTAAAACATAAAAGCAGTGAGCAAAATGAAGGTTTTTCTTCTTTTTGAATGATTGAACAAATGCCCCCCCAAAAAAACCAAAAAAGGCAGTTCATCTGTGAGACGATTTAAAGTTGCTTTTGTGTTGAAAGAATCATGAAGAAAGCCTTTATTTTCAGGAAATATTCCAGTTTGCTCCCTTCTCTAAATATTTCTTTAATTATACAACTATTTTGATTTCTGTGAAGTTGGCACAAAGTCATTTAAATCAAGTCAGGAACGCTACAGGATGTCTGAATGCTCAAACCCAAAGCGCAAACAATGTACTATGTTTTTAAATGTAATGAAATGCTTAATACATAAAAACAGTGAGCAAAATAAAGTTGTTTTTTTTAAAGAGCTGTAGCCTAACTTCATCTGACACTGTGCCCCAACCAGCACATACACAATATCACACACTTTGTGCCACAAAAGAAGCCTTCTGTCTTTACTGGCTCACCACCGGGATGGGCCTCATTCACAGTGGACAGTGACTCAGCATGACAGCTGATGTTATATGGAGCCCTGGAACTGCGCGATTGAACAAATGCCCCATTTAAAGTTGTTTTTGTGTTGAAAGAATCGTGAAGAAAGCCTTTATTTTCAGGAAATATCCCAGTCTGCTCCCTTCTCTAAATATTTCTTTAATTATACAACTATTTTGATTTCTGTGAAGTAGCACAAAGTCATTCAAATCAAATCAGGAACACTACAGGATGTCTAAATGCTCAAACACAAAGGACATGCACTTTTCAAAAACTGCTCAGGCCAGTATAAGGCCACTGTGTCCATAACCTGGATGCCAATGGGCACAGAGCAGGATAGACCTGCCTTGGGACACTAATACATGGCAGGGCACACACAGGACATGCAGGGGCCAGATCTCTTACTGGCCAAAATATTAGGAACCAGAGCATCCTGAGTGACTAAACCAGTAAAGTCTCTAACCTGGGTACCGGTTAAGCTCGATGATCACCGGTTCGAACCTCGGTCACATCACTAGCTAATGACCAGCAGCCATATCACTCTGCAACTCACAACTGGCAACCCACTGAAGCCAAGCAGGTGTGAGCCTGGCCAGTACCTGGATGGGAGACCTCCTGGGAAAAACTAAGGTTGCTGCTGGAAGAGGTGTTAGTGGGGCCAGCAGGGGGCGCTCACCCTGTGGTCCATGTGGGTCCTAATGCCTCAGTATAGTGACAGGGACACTATACTGTAAACAGACGCTGTCCTTCGGATGAGACGTAAAACCGAGGTCCTGACTCTCTGTGGTCATTAAAAATCCCAGGGCGTTTCTCGAAAAGAGTAGGGGTGTAACCCCGGCGTCCTGGCCAAATTTCCCATTGGCCCTTACCACTCATGGCCTCCTAATAATCCCCATCTCTGAACTGGCTTCATCACTCTGCTCTCCTCCCCACTGAGAGCTGGTGTGTGGGGAGCGTTCTGGTGCACTAGGTGTGGTGGATGCTGCACATTGGTGGTGGCGGAGGGGATCCCCATTACCTGTAAAGTGCTTTGAGTGGAGTGTCCAGAAAAGCGCTATATAAGTGTGAGCAATTATTATTATTAGTTAGTCATGCTGACTATGTTGCCAGCAACAGGGACCCCCTGTGGCCTCCTGTATGCTTGCAGGCTGATGTAGCTGCTGTTCAGGGAAGCGGCTCTCCTCCAGTCAGCATTTGACTTGCACTCTGGAGCGAGTGATCGCGCTGTGGAGGCCCCAGAGTGTTGTAAACCCTTCAGGTAGAACCCCTGGCAGTAGTTTCAGGGGTCGTATTCTCTCCAGCTGCAGTGAGTGAAGCTGAAGGTTTTCTGTAGCCCTGTATCCTGGAGTGGGGTCTCTTCCCCCCCAACACAGCTCTGGTCCTCAGTTACAGCACTGAGTCGCCTCAAAGGTGTGAAAAGATGAGCAGCTGGCAGGTGGGCGTGGCGGCGGTCTGCAGTTCCTCACTGTCCTGTCAGTGCAGTCCTGCGGCCCAGTCCCTTCCCATTCTGTCAGCAAGAGCCCTAGAGTGGGACTGCAGTGTGTATTCTGCACGCCCTGCTGGATCTCCAGTTTCCCTGTGGGGCTGAGGTCAGGGTTATTCCAGGAAGGTGATGAAAGCCTGATGCAGCACGAAAATAACCTGTCTGTCAGAGAGAAGGAAAGGTTCACACGAGGGTTCCGGTACAACTTCTGCTTTTCTCTCCTTGGCTGAGCACTGAGGAAAGAAATCTGCTCCAGGCTCTTCAGCTTGGCTGGCAGGGGGAGCGCCACAGAGAAAACTTCAAAAAAACAAAGAAAACAAGCAGCAGGATCTGGAACACTTGGGGGTGTGTGTGAGTGCTGGCGCCGAGCCAGCGCTCGGGGCGTGATTTTCAGTCCCAAGTGAAGGAGGTGCAGAAAGGGGCTGAGACAGAGGGAAACTCTGTTGCAGCAAGTGGAGATGATAAGATCACTTGATTGGCCATTGACAATCTCTTGTTTTAGGAATCTGTCTTTTTCGTATACCCCAGCTTGCTCTCCATGAGACACACAGAGAGGGAGAGAAGCTGGGGGGTCAGAGCGCAGGGTCAGCCATTTATACGGCGCCCCTGGAGCAGCTGGGGTTAAGGGTCTTGCTCAGGGGTCCAATGGAGTAGGATTCCTCTTTAACCTTAATCCTTAACCCTAATTCCAGAGCCGCAGGATTTGAACCAGCAATCTTCCAGCCACAGGCGCAGATCCTTAGCCACAGTGCCACCACTCCGCCCCAAATGCTGATGGTGATGATGATGCTGACGAAGACTGTGCTGGTCCAGGGCTGCTGGCTTACTCTGCAGATTGGGAGGCATCTGAACAGCAAGAGCATAATGTAATGAGCCTAAATTTCCCTCTTTATCCCACGCTTGGTATTATTACACACACTTTAATTGTTGATGTGAGGGGAAAAAAAAGTGGTGATGAAAGAGCCCTAGATGTCAAGACTGGGTTCCTCCTGATTTATTTTCTGCTTGACGTTGACATTAACAGGCTGCCCTTTCTTGCTTGTGGGGTTTAAGTAAACCAGGAAAAACAGAGGCTGAATGAAAATCCGTGACGAAGCACAATACACCTTTCACACTAAATGGACAGAAAGGCCTTGCTGGGAGAGACCGACTGCTGTGGCCGGTAAGCAACAGACCAGTGGCAACAAGCCACGCCCGCGAGCAAACCACTGCATCATCGCCAGACTTTGATCGAGCCTGCTGAGTCCCTGACGAATGGAAAGTTCAGTACAAGCTAAAAACCAAACATTAACTGGAATGAACTGAAGTTCAGTGCACGGCACGTGACAAGCATACTCTCCAGAATATCTGTGTAATGCCACATGGTTTGTCTTATCAGTGCAGCCTCCCGAGCCTCTGAAGGTGTTTTCTGCTAGCACAAGCAGAGACCTGCGCTGCTGCACTCTGTTCCATCACGCCCATAGAAGGAAAGACAGGCAGACCCACACATCCATAGGAACCAATACTCTGTCTTTTCCTGCACACTTGATTATATAGCTACCTTTAATTAGAGGGTCCCCAGAATTACAACTGCATAACATTTACTCATTTGAGTTTATATTGTTTTTATACAATGTAGCCAGTTACTCTTATCCACAATCAAATGAAAAATCCCTTTTTCATTTTTTGGAAAAATCCCAAGTGAAAGCACATTAAATAAAGATGAATATGCAAAGGCGAAAAAGAGAACGGGAAAGTACTTTAAATGTCGCAATCTACATACCAAGGCAAAAAAGAAATCAAATATACTTGATGGACATACAGCTTCCGCTACCAAGATGGCGCCCAGAGCCAGTTGACCTTTCTAATATGGCGTCTTGGTGAGGACCGCAGCATGTCTTTCAGTGTGTTCTCGCGATAGTTCCTTTCAGTCTGTGCTGGAGTGGTGATGTGTGTTTATTAACTCAACGATTTTTTACATATTTCTCAGTTTGCGGTAATTTTTAAGGTAAGTGCTCTTTCGCTGCAATTTAGGCGTCAGATGCCTGTATTAATACCATGATTCGTGCGACTAAGTACGTATTTCTTAGAAAGAGGGTTAGGCTTAGGCTTAATTTCAGGGCCTAGCTGTGAGTTTTCTATAAGATTCGTGCCTGTTATTAATCTCAAGGTGTTTAACCTCATAAAATATTCTTACCTGGTGCATTAATGAAAGGAAAAAACGATTAAACGTGGTGCGCCAAGATAGATTTTCGCGTACTTAATATCATTGTTTACGTATTTGTGCATGGCCGGTACTACTGTATTTTATATTAATATAGTTTCCGTTAATAAATTCCGTATATCGCTCATGTCGCATAGCGTTTTTCTGTTTTAGATGTCTGGTAGCGCGTAGCTTAATTTAAAAAAATGGAGCACGAATAAAAACAAGAACGAATTGGGAATGATGGGGAGAGTTTGAAGTCGGTTTGTTTTTGTCTTGAGAGCTTCTCTCTTCATGCGGAGTCATAAGTATCCGCTGCCGAAAGGAGGTGAGCGCCTGATTCTGCAGGGCTGTCTGGTCTTTGACGTGTATTTCGACTTATTTCGAATATTGACGTCATTGCTGAATTTGCTGGTGTTTCCAGCGGGGAAAGTTTAAAATCCTCATCCCAGCCGAGTACTCGGGGTCCCTGGTGGCCAAACCTGCCCCCCGAACACAGGTGCGGTCTTCCTGCTGAAGCGTGTTGTTTAAAGAAAGGTTCCCCACCCCCAAATAATTCGTTTTAGATACATCCAGAATGTTTTGCCTCAAGAGAAATTCGTAAAACCCCCAACACTCAAAGATCCCACAGTTGTGTCGTTTAGCACAATTTAGTACTTCAACGTCAAACACAGTTGACACTGGTCCAGCGCAGCCCAGATTAAAAAAGACCGCACTGCAAAAGCAACAAAACGCATATTACCCCTACACACATTATTCAATCACTACAAGATCTGCATATTGAGGTGCCTACTGCCGCTTGAACTGGAGAAAAGGCAGTCGTTCCTGGGCTCTAGAGCTGGCTGCTAACGTCTGGCTGGAGTTGTGCTAGTCAGGATGATTCCTGGGTGAGGACGCACAGCGAGCAGGTTCAGCCTTCAGCCTCGGTGTTTACAAACCCGTGGTCCTACAGCTCCTTCTCCCTGTTTCCCACTAGCCGGGGGTTGTGCCGAAAGGATGTCGGACAGCGAGGACAGCGACTTCTCGGACAACCAGAGCGAGCGCAGCAGCGAGGTGGAGGAGCTGGAGGAGAATGAGGTAACGGCGGGCGCCCCCCCCCCCGTACCCCTGATCGATGCACAGTCTCCGTTTAGGCCTGGTGTTCTTTTACCCTGCGCTCACTGGACGGCCAGACTGGACAGAGCGGTCAGAAGAAGCTGCTCTGTCTGGGGAGCTGTGCCACTGCAGGGGTCACTGAAGTGAGGTCTTTTTCGCGGTCAAAGAAGACGGGGAGTCGTGTGTTCGACGATGTGTGGCGGTTGTGTCCTTTTCTTGCCTACCTGTGCCAAGTTTCTTTGGAGTGTGCGGATATTATTTTTTTAAGTTGAGCGATCACCCCAGTTGTCCCATTAAGTGGTGGTGAAGGGGCTGCAGAAGATTGGCCTCTAGCTAGAATCTGCGTTTCGAGGGGCACGGCCTGTCCCATGTCCTACCTCTGCTCACAGATTGTTCTGCTGCCACTAAGACGAATGACTGGGCAAAGGTGGGGCACCTGTGTAAACAGGGACAACTACCTGACCACCATTTCTTTTCCTTCATCCTCAGTATGTGGTCTGTGACACTAACTCCTGCCGTTTAATACTTTTCAAAAGTTCATCCATTTCAGTGCAAAAACAGCCAAGTGTGATTTATTATTAATAAAGAAACACTTTATATTATATAGCGCCTTGAACGGTGGCCTACCAAAACACTTAGTGACGCTTAGCGCCTCATGCACTGGGATTCCTATGCATACAGATGGCTTTAAAAGAAAAAGAGACGTCTGTTTTTAAGCACAGTGTGTTATAACTGCTTAACACAGTTTTGTACCCTGAACGTTTTCAGATTTCCCTGCTATCAACGACTGTGCTCTCTGACTAGCTTTTCTTTCCTGCTTCTCTGCTCTGTGCTTGGGCGCAGCTGGGGTACAGGGATGTCGGTTTGCTGGGAGGCCCCGTCTTGGCTGGCAATTAAACATTGGCAGTCGGCTCAGACCTGCAGTTATCCTGGGTCCTTAAGCTCAAAACTTGTTTTTGTCTTTGCACCACGAGCGCAGAGGTTAAATCGGGTTGTTAATTCAAGTTAGGGCATAACCTGGCGCTTCACTGTTAATACACCCAGAAAGGAAAGGTGTTTGTGTAGGTCTTGGGGAGGGAGCAGTGACTGGTGCAGCTCGTCCTGCCGGGGTGGCAGGCCCAGTACAAGGCGCCGATCGCCCCGCCTTCGGTCCTCCAAGCACAGAGCGGAGTGGGGATTGTGCCCACAGCTCCGAATCAAAGCGCAACTTCCAGTCTTGGAAGCTGTTGAAAGGCAAGACGGAGGGTTATTTGTGTGCTCTGGACCGCTGTGTCGGAAGGCAGGGGTTTGGGTCGGGCCCTCCCTGGAGAGCGGTTCTGCAAAGCAGAGAGGTGGCTTGTTTGTTGCTGGGTGTGTGACGGCCCGCTATTGTCCTGCAATGGTAGGAGGAAGAGGCCCAGGCCAGCGACAAGGGAGAGGAGGAGATAGAGGAGGATGAGGAAGAGTACGACGAGGAGGAAGAGGAGGATGACGACGACCGGCCCAGGAAGAAGCCACGTCACGGGGGCTTCATCTTGGACGAGGCCGGTAAGATACCTGTGTTCCTCTCTCTCCCTCGGCACGGGGGGTGTCTCTGTGCTGCTGGTTCATTGAGAAAACCATTTGAAAATCATTTTATATGGTAATTCTGGAGCAGATAAAAGAAGGGATTCAATCCTCTGCCCAAATTCAATGTAATCACCTTCTTTTCTGTCTTGTTACCTTCTGCTCACCTGTGAAATTGTGTGGTGCCCCCCTTAATCTGGGGTACAGGACAGTGAGGTGTGCTAGTCCTGTAAGTGTCAATTCTGCTTCTGAACCAGCATTCAGTTGTTGGTTCTGCATAGCTGAATTCAGAGGGAGGTCGTATCCGGGCTTGCTGTCCACTGTCCGATGTCTTAAACATAGAAGTGCGAAGTGTTGAGGTCTGTTGCCTTTTAAAATGCATGATAAGGTGGACAGAGAGCAGGCCACAGGTGTGGCGGCTCTGACACTTAACAGGAGAGGCTCTCTGACACCATCTTTCCTGTTCTAGATGTGGACGATGAGTATGAAGATGAGGACCAGTGGGAGGACGGAGCTGAAGACATCCTAGAGAAAGGTCAGTGCGTCCTCGCGAGGAGGTGGGATGGAGAGAGAGGCTCACGTGAGAAGCTCTCCTTCGAGAGCTGGCGTGCTGTATAGGTCTCCTGTGACTGGGTTTGGGATACAAAAAAATTGCATTTAAAAAAGCCAAAACAAACCTTCAAAGTGGCTTTATAGATCAGAACCTTTCAGCACCTAAAATTCTGAAATGGTGTGAAGCTGCCATCTGTGGGTTTATGACTGAATGCCTCTAACACCTAAAAAAAGGTGGGGGGGATTCTTCTTTTTATATATACACACACATTTTCTTATTGTTCTCTTCTGTTCCCCCCTTTTTTTTAACTTCTGAATCTGAAAGTTGGCCTTTGGTCTGTCTGCTAAACCTGTAGTGACTAATAGGAATTACAATGTTTCAAAATTTGTTTTGAAGCATCATAGGGAAAACCTTTGCAAAATGCGACGATATATCATAATGTTGGTATGTTATTGATAGCATATTAATTATGCTGTTCCTGTAATGGCCCGATCTTAAGATTTACAGAAAACAATCTTGAGCCAGTTCATTGCTCTGAAGCTGCTTTGTTTAGGGCTGACTAGGCCAGTGCATCATGGTCTGATTTTAACCTCTAGCTGGTGGAAGGAAAGATAGCTGTTCAATGCTTCCCATATCTTAACTTAGTCATGTTTTGTCATACATTCTAAACGTTTAAAAATTGTGCTTTAGCCCGTGATTGCCTGTAGGATGTAATTCCTTGTAATGCAAAACCTTCAGAAACATATTTGGAAGTTACATCAAGCATGCTGTAAGGGTAAATTCCAAATATTTACCTTAGAAACGTAGTTCTATTTACTGCCCCTTTGATGTCAACATCTTGAGTGATCAGGCCCTAAGGGTTTCAGAAACATGATAAGAGATTTTTGGCTTTTTTTTAAATGCCCCTAAACAGCGTATGCTATTTATTAAAACATGCATTCTGTTGTGAGCAGAGCCACCCATCCTGCCTCAACCTTGCCAGTCTGCATTTAAAACCAATAAGCTTCCCTGCCTCTTCAGTCTCCTTCCTATTTACTGCAGACTTACAGGTGTTGGCCACTATCATGCTGCTTTCCTGCAGGCTATGAGTGCTGAAGTCTTGGAAGTTCAAATCCAGCTTGGGAAAGTGACAGCTCAGAAGTTGTGTTGAAGTCATTCTAGGGCTTAAGTAACACACAGGCCAGGAGCACATTCTGGTTCCTGCCTCTGTGAGTGAACTGGGAGTGTGGGACACCGCAGTTCAGCTCTGGGCTGACTGGAAAATTCTCATGGTGTCCCAAAGGCAAAGCTAAAAAAGGTTTGTGGTGTTTAAACAGGACAGCATGGCAGAGGGGACTCGCAGCTCAACATGATGAGTCATGCACACCACATGAGAGGGTTGACTTAGTCCACCTGCCATCTAACAGGATGTTTACTGAGCTATCGTTCCCATTTTCATCTGTTTAACACAATGTAATTGGGTTAGACAAGGGGCCTCTAGGAAGGCTCCAATTTCAGTTGTTTACAGTTTCTGAAGTCTAGTGTCAGAAATCCTTGTAATTGCAATAATTTGAGGCACGCAAACATTAGGCATTTGAAAAAAACGTGCAACATTAAGCCTGAATTGTTTTGCAATAGTGATGCCTGTTGTGTTAATTTTGACTGTTCCTTTGCTGCGCTCATAACTCTTTATTTTTTATGCATGCCTCCTTCAGTTAACGGTAAATCAATTCCAGATCTTGTTTTTTTGTTCTGTTTTGTATATCTAAATGTTTATGTATGTACTGTACGCATGCGTGATGGCAGGAAACCAACACGCACACGTACCGTATAACACATTGGTGCTCTTTGTGGTTGACTTGTTTTGCATTGGGAAAGAAGAAAGCACAGATGACCAAGAGCAGGAGCTGATGTTTCGATACTGGGGCGGGGGGGGGGGGGGGTTCTGGTACCCACTCAGTTGATAGGGCCTTCTAAACCAGACTGCAATCTCAGCCCTGATAATGTGTCTGTGAACTCGGGCCAGGTGGTGCTGGAGGTTCCTGATTAAAGCTCCTCTTACCCTTCCACTTCTAAATTGCAGCATCTAGCCTACATCTTCAGATGATGTTAAGCATTTGCAGTCTTGCAATTATGATAAAATACATTTCAATTTAATATGGGCTATACAGTGGTCCAGCATTGCATGCATTTCTGCCTCACAGCTCCGGGGCCCTGGGTTCAGTTTCGGATCTGGGGTGCTGTCTGTGTGGAGTTTGTGTGTATGTGTGTGTGTGCCCTGCGATAGACTGGTGTCCCATCCAGGGTGTATCCTGCCCTGTGCCTATTGTTTGCTGGTATAGGCTCTGGCTCCCCGTTATGGAATGAAGTGGTTAGAAGATGGATGGATTACTATGATGGTTAGAAACCACGCTCTACGACTCCTAACATTAATAGTGTCTACATTGAAGTCAGTAGAAAAGAATGCTGATATAATATAAAATATAACTTTTAGTTTGAATTCCCCCATTCTTAGACAAAGGTATTTTTTAGAAATCTGAGTTGGGGTGCGGTCAGGCCTGGAGCAGTGGTGTGGGTGTTGGTGGCATTCCCTGGACACCCATAGGTCATAGGTCGTAGGTCATAGGGCATTGCCAGTTAACCCTTCCCTCCTTGTCTCAGAAAGCAGGGAAATTACTTTGCAACTGGCCTTTGCTCCCCCCCCCCACACTTCAAAAGTCTCCAGGGAAGTACTGCAGTACTGCTTGCAGTTCTGGTGCAGAGGAACAGAATGTGGAAAGACAGATTTCTCAAACGTTACTGGTTCAGAGGTAGTTGGGTTAAGGGAAACCAGATGTCTAGTCTCACCTTCAGGCATCTCTTTCTGTAACAGGCAGTGATTTGAGCCGTGAGGATGCCCTTGATTTTAGAGACGGAACCTGGAGCTTTTTCTGGACAGCCCCTGGCCATGAGCATAGACAACATAAACAAGCCCAACTGCTTGACATCAAGCTCAAACAAAAGCACAGCAATGTTTATTACAGATAGAAAACAGCTTTTATAGTGGAAGTATCTTTAGACTGCAGAACTGTCCAGCTTTCCGTCTGGCTGCTGTACAACCTGCCAATAAAACAGCACTTGTACATTAAAAGCACTGTTTCTCATTGCACACAGTATGGGGACTGTAGGCCGGAGTATGTTCCTTTAGTAGTATGAGTCCCATTTTTATATTGATTTAATATTTATTTATGTCCGGACAGATTTGTCTAAAAAAAGAATCTCTGCTTTCCTTACAATTGTATGTACCATTTGTACCTTTTTTTGGGTTCCTTTAGACATTTTGTTTACTTTTATATTTTTTTCCTTCACAAAATTTTGGTTCCCTCCCTGACCCCTGTCACCCTTTGCTGTCCGCCATTGGTGATATAATTTGGCTCATGCTGTGTGCTGCAACCATCTCCACCTCCACCCCTCCTTCAACAGAGGAAGCGGAAGGTAAGTCCTGATTTCTTCCAGGTGCCAACATGGAGGTAGAGTAGACTGGGACACAGCAACATGCTGCCGAGTCTTTGTCTGGTGCAGAAACACTTAACACGGAGCAGATATTTTCAGTGCCTTTTGAGCAGTAGGGAACAGGAGGGCTGTGCTTGTACACTAGCGGTCCCTCTGCAGCTTAGCAGTCGCTGTAAATGTGGGCTAGAGCACGTGCACAGTCTGCACTGCCAGTATCAGACAGACACAGGCCAGAGGTTATTGCACTGAATCCGAACACACCTGCTTCGTAGATTAATGAAAGTGAAGATGATGTAGTCGGGGCGGGGGGGGGGATCTTTACGGAAAGAGATTTGGGTCATTCCAATCCAGCCCCTTCCGTGTTGGCATCTGTGCTCTGGTGTGTGGTCACTGCTCTGTGCTCTGGCCGGCCGTCTTGTTCTGCTCGCCTGCACTCGGAGACAGCCAGCCTTGCTCACTGTCGCGTGTGAGAAGCGTCACTGTGCCATTCCTTTCTGGGCATATTGGGGTGGATTGGAGATAAAGGGGTTTAATTGGATGCCTCACCAGTGTCCGGGTTTGGAAATTAGACCTCAGAAGTTCAGAAGTGGGAATAACAGCACTGAATGGACAATAAGATACTTTGATTTGTGTGCACACTGAGGGAAAAAAAAACAACCTCTCCCTAACCACACACTTTCTCTTACTCATCCTATGGGAGGAAACTCTTAAATCAAGGCCTTGCCACTGGTTTGAGAGCTCTCTGCACTCTTACGTATCCTGTTTGACTTTTAAAATGTACTATTCTTCATTGTTAGAATTTCAGTCTCAGATGAGGGTAATTTTTCAAAGATTTGTGTTACTGAAGAGTCAACACGGAGAATGAATCAAAAGCAAAGTAAACTTCTAGTAAACAATTAGTCACAATAGTTGCCTCTAACATAAACTCCCATGTAATTCCAATGGAGACCATGCTAAGCAAGCTCCAAAAATATTTATGCGCATACAGTATTGGAAATTCCCAGAACTCCGTTGTTATGAGAAGTTTGGGGTGGGCGAGTTTGAGTTCTGGAATTGAGGTTCTGGCCAAGAGAAGCTGCCGGTCTTAAATAGCAGTGTGATTTCCAAACCTGGACCTGCTCCTCCCACAAAACAAGAAAGTCCCATCTGCCTTTCACAGTGTCACTCCTTTGAAAGGCCTCTCGATCTGTCTTTTATCTGCTTTTAGGAATATGAAAGTGTTTGCAATCTGCAATCCGGTGTGCATTTGTTTTTATTTCTGTTTAAAATTCCAGTTGGAATAAAAGGCATCTTGTACCGTTTACGGCTTTCTTGTTTCCAGAAGACCTGTTGATTTTGTGCTATAGAAGCTGTTTAGAGGTTTCTGCTTTTGTAATTCAGCGAATCCCTACTAGGGGCTTGTGATTCCACATACAGCAATGGGCTGTGTGCCGTCTGAGAGGGATATTGACACGGGCAGTCTAGACTGGTGTGCGTGTCTTTCTGATTCCTGTTAAGACAGCCTGTTGCAGTTCCCTGGAACAGGCTTATTCTGTAGGTCTTGAACCAGAATGGCTTTAGATGTAGACTGAAAATCACAAACCTTGTCAGTGAACTCATACATAATGCTAGCGTGAAAAATGACTGCACAATTTTCACTTTTGCCAGTAACCCTTATTAATAAAGTTTCTCCTGATGGGACAGTTGCTTTTGGATTGTTGTCAGGCTATTTGGCTTAAACTCTTTCTTTCTTACAAACAAGCTCAGAGGGGAAAAACAGTTGGAGCGCTGTCACTGAATTGTCAACTTGTGATTAGAGCTTGTGTGAAAAACACCAGAAACAGTTATTAGGTTTATCCAGTTTTATTAGCTGTGGGCTCTTGAGAAGCCAGAGGAAATGAACATTGAAGTGGGATTGAACCTTACTTCTCAGGGCAGTAAGTTACTGTCCTGGAGTGGGATGTTGCTCTTGAACCCGGAAAGCACAGAAACCCCCAGCGGGCTGTTGCCTTTGGAGTTGTGAGGGAATGAGACTTGAGCCTGTGATGGCGTTGGAGGACGCTTGCTCGTGTAGTTTCAGGTAGTGCGTCGGTGAGATGTCCATCTGGTTCGCTCCGCTGGCTTGATTTTTTTCTGTCCCTTTTTTCTCCTCAGTGTCCAACATCGATCATGTGGTTCTGGATGAAGATCGCTCAGGTGCCCGCAGGCTGCAAAACCTCTGGAGGTGTGTGTGCACGGGAACACAAGCCCCTTCCCTTGCAAGAGACCAGCTCTGATCCTCAGTGTGAATCCCTGTGCTGTGTGACTGAGAATCATAGGCGCTTGTGTACACTTAGTGTTTTCACTGTGCTTTTAAAACTGTAATTCCCTTATTTAGGTTGAACTAATGGTATGAAAGTGTTAAGTCTTTGGCTGGGAAGCCTCTTATTGGTTAATCGTACACTTTCTGAATTCCCCCCAGTTCATGCAGGGGAAGCACATTAGAGCGCTTATTGACCTGTTGTGATGTTTGTAATTAAATTTTGGAACGCCTTGTTAATGAAAAGCAAGAATTGTTTTAAAAGTAAAGCCGGGTATGTGTCACAAGTGATGTTTAAAGCCAAACGCGCTGGTCCTAAGCCCAGTCCTTTGAGCCTCTGTTTGAAGACATGTTCGCGCTGCACTGTCCTCAGAGGAAGGGGTTTGTGGGCCAAGCAGCAGAAAGCATTCCCAGACATCCATGTTTCCTCCCTCCCCTTGTGCTCACGGGCAGAAGGAGACAACTCTGAATGAATTCTGAATTCTATGGTTGTGCCAATAACTACAGGCTTCCCTGCCTTGCTTCTCTTGAATTGCTTTTTGTGTTTTCACCTCCTCAGAGACCAGCGGGAAGAGGAGCTGGGTGAATACTACATGAAGAAATATGCCAAGTCATCTGGAGGAGAACAGTAAGTGATTTACATGTATAGTTGTAGATGTTGTTGTCCTTGAGAGATCAATCTGTCCCATACAGTGTATACAGTGAAGCAGTTCTAAATTGCTATCCGTTCAGAGTCAAGGCTGTATTTTAAAAAAAATGTGAATTCTTACACGGCAGAAGCACCTATAGTCAGTTCTCTTGCTCATTCTTAAGATAAACTGTTTATCCAGAATAATAACTTATATCCATATAACACCTTTCCAACCTCAAGAGCAATGTACGCTACAGTGCTAAAGAAAGAACAAGACAAAAAATACAATAAAACAAGAACATGTAGGTTGTCAGACGTAGGCCCTAAAAAGGTGAGTTTTGAGTTTGTGTTTGAAGAGAGTCAAAGGGTTTGTCTCTCGAAGAGTCTGAGGAAGGGCGTTCGGGGAATTTGATGTCAACCAGAGCTTGATTTCACTCAGACACCCGATTAGTGACAGAGGCGGGAGATTGGAAGAGGGAGAGGTTTTAACATAAAATCTGAGATTCATTTGCATAACAGTGCATCTGAAGATCATGTTTTTGTATAATCTGACACAAAGGAAGCATATAAATAATAAAGAGCAATGGCACCAAGACTGAACCCTGCGGCACACCGTGATTTACCAGGGTCATGGGAATGTTTTGAGAAATTCTGAATGATTAACTGTATCAAAAGCCGCAATATGATCAAGGAGCATGAGAACACTTATAGCCCCCGAGTGAAACGCAATAAGTAAATCATTCACAACCCTGACAAGAATAGTCTCAGTGCTATTATTACAGCAAAAGCCTGACAGGAGTGGTTCAGACAGATCATTTACTATCATACGAGCCAATATTGGATTTGTAAATACTCGTTCTAATGCCTTAGAGATGAATAGTAGAAAATAAAACTTGGTCTGTTGTTCATCATTATGTCAGAATCCAAGCCAGGTTTCTTCAGAATGGGAGTGATTGATGTAGTCCTTAAAGCAGCAAGCACTACACCCGTGGGAAGTGAAATGATTAAAAGGCAGATGTCAGGCAGGCAAGCTTTCAGTAAAGAGGTACTGAAAAGTGATGGGACCTAGGCAGCAGGAAGTTGTTTTTTTTTACAGCTGTTAATTTTTGTAAGATTTTAGTCTAGTACAGAGGGGCAGTATTTCCCATTTTCCCCACAGTCCTGGAATGGGAGTGAATGTGAACTGTATATTCCCCACCAGGCACTGGGGAAAGGTCACAGGATAAAACAAAATGTCTCCATGGTGTATTTGTCTTTAACATCTGAACTGCACTGCAAGTTTTCCCACTAACAGAAGTAGGAGTATTTTCTGGAGAGTGTCATCTCAATGGTAATCAGAAGATTAAAGAGGAATGTGCAGTTGTTTCACTTTTTATATAATAATTAATAAAGAATGTTGAACAGGTGTGTCTGGTCTGTTTGAAGAATAACCACGTTTGTACAGTTTTTAATAAATAAAATGCATTTTCTTCCTTTTTTTTTCCCCGTTACAAAAAATCCCCTCTTGAAGTTTTTACGGGGGCTCGGAAGAGCTTTCAGATGACATCACCCAGCAGCAGCTACTCCCTGGAGTCAAGTAAGTGTTCAGGTCTTCAACACAAGCAACGCTTCCTGTCAGAACCTGCCGTCCCTGGTGCGTTGCGCTTTGTGTCAAACACATGTTCAAGATTTTTCCTCTGAAGATACTGGCTCTTTGAAGGCTCTTCAAAGTTCTGCCTCTGGTTCAGATCCCTCAAGAGCCTGTTGCTAGACTGTGGCAGTGAGAGAGGCTGACGTCTGATTACCCAAACTCCTGAACGTACCTCTGCACCCCAGAAAACTAGATTCTGTTTCATGGGATTGTTTTTTTATTTATCTTAAAATGCTTTGTTAGCAAGTGTTGTCACTGCAGTGATGATATTATGCTCCTAATATTGTTTTGAAATGTGTGGGTAGAGATATAAAGTGTAATATTGTAGTGTAGTGTTGTAATATTCTTGCCCTCTCCCCCCACCCATTACAGAAATGATTCACCATGGGGCCCCCCCCCCCAGAGTGTGCATCCATGTTTTGTAAGCCACTAAACCATGTGTCAAGGTTACGATTTCCTCCTCGGAGAACCTACAGTTCAGTACCAGTGAATTTCTGAGTTGGGAAGTTTAATGCATTTCTAAGAATCGTAAAACGCAGATCTGAGTTTCCTGGCACAGTCCAAAGACGTGCTGTCTGGGCCAGCTGGCCTGTGTAGATTGTCCCCCGCGTGTATGTGTGTGCATGCCAGTGACTCCGGCTCACCTTGGCCCTCTGTGGAGAAAGGAACGGGATGGGTGGGATGCTGGGATCCTTGTGATGATGTGATGATTTACTTGGACGGGATGGGGGACCACACAAAACGTTGTCAATCCTTGAGTCGTACACCGTAGAGCTAACCATTCCAAGAACTTGGTCTAGGTGAATTTTGCTAAGGAGACATGAGAGTCAGTGTTGTTTTATCCCAGAATAAACCTTTGCTTCGCTGTGTTTGCTTTATTACAAGATTATTGCTGGTCTTGCTCTCACAAACCCCCTTCTGATCTGTTTCTTCAAGGGACCCCAATCTGTGGACGGTGAAGTGCAAGGTAAGTCGCTCCTGTTTCTGTTCTGTGATTCGCCCTTTTGTGTGTCTCTAGCAGATGCTTCCTGTTGGTTGTTGGCGTTTGTCACTGCAGCCCAGCTTCGGTGTGTGATGGTGTTCGTTTATGTTTTTGTCCTTGCAGATCGGGGAAGAAAGAGCCACTGCGATTGCTCTGATGAGGAAGTTCATTGCCTACCAGTTCACGGACACAGTACGTTTTGGAAAAAAACGTCCGGTTTAATGTACACAAGTGCAGGGTTTTCCATGCAGGTAGCAAAAACAGAAACTATGAATCCAAAAACTGCAAGCCTTGAGGTGGATGAGTATTTAAAAGACATAGGTGTTCATACTGACACATCGCTTACATCATCTAGACAATGACAGTGTGCGCCAGCAATTAAAAACACAAAATTTTACCATATGTACTCTGTGTATAAGGTTAGTTTAACACTTAAGTCACTCAGTTAAAATTGTATGATTTCAGCATAATTGGAGAAAGGGCAGGTCTGAACAGTTTCACCTCACTACGCCCGCCCGGCAGTCAGTGAAACCTTAATGTTTTTCTTTATTTTAAAACTCTAATCTGGCTTTGATTTTCAATGAGATGGAAAGCTTTGCTAATTGCAAACGAAATGGTGCTTTGATCTTTGAGGTCCTAAGTACCCTTAAACCCAGTGTCAGTGGGCCCTCGTACCTCTGCTTGTTACATTTTTTGTGAAACTTGCCGATTGGCACTAAGCGGATCAAAAGCGCGGTCCGCGTGGAACCCTGTCCCCCTTGACCCCTGCCCTCCTGCTGTCCCCACAGCCCCTGCAGATTAAGTCGGTAGTGGCCCCGGAGCACGTGAAGGGCTACATCTATATCGAGGCCTACAAGCAGACTCACGTCAAGTCCGCCATAGAAGGAGTGGGCAACCTGCGCATGGGCTTCTGGAACCAGCAGATGGTGCCCATCAAGGAAATGACCGACGTCCTCAAGGTGGTCAAGGAAGTCACCAACCTCAAGCCCAAGTCATGGGTGCGGCTCAAGAGAGGCCTGTACAAGGATGACATCGCTCAGGTATGACTGTGGCAGGAGGGACGGAGGCACCAGCACTGGAGAACAGATTGACTTTGGTGTTACAGCTAGAACCCTCAATATTCTGAATCTGTCCAACCCTCTGTTCCTCACCTGCCTTTGCTGGACTTGAGTTTCCTCCCTCTTCTCTCCTGTTTTACCCCCTTGAAAGACTGGAAGATTACCTTTAGTAAGATGTCCTGGCTGCACAGTACAAGACGCATAAAAGCAAAAACATAAAAGTTTTGTCACAGTCTTGTTTTCCGCAGAAGCAGAAGTGTTGTTCGTCTGTTTTTCATGATTTGGCTGTGATTGCTTGTTTGAATTTTTTGTCAGGTGGACTATGTTGAACCCAGTCAGAACACCATATCGCTGAAAATGATTCCCAGGATCGATTTCGATCGCATTAAAGCTCGGATGAGCCTGGTGAGCATCAAGCTTCGTAGTGATTTTGCGCTCTTTTGGAGTGATTTTTTTTTCTTCTTTTTGCCTGAGCTGATACATACAGTAGGAGCTCCCTTTTTGCTAACGGCCAGTATTAATTAAGAAACTAACCTGTGCTGACCCAGTAGTCACTTCTGGGGAAAGTGTATATTATAGCTAACATGTTAACAGACATTGGATCTCTAATTGAAGCATTAACAAATGAAAGGAATGTAGTATATCTCACACATCTCTGTCCAAGGAACTTTTTCATCTTCTTAAAGATGTGTATATAAACCAAGGAGCTGTACTGTTTCTGTAAGATGTGGGACAGGACGTTTTGGTAGGGTTCAGCCTGGTCTAGATCCCTGATTGGCTGTATATATTGTATCCCTCCCTCACAGAAAGACTGGTTCGCAAAGAGGAAGAAGTTCAAGAGACCCTCCCAGAGACTGTTTGATGCTGAGAAGATCAGGTATCGTGAACAGTTTTTATTTCATTGAGCAGAGAATTCCAGGGTCAGCATTTCCCCTGGGTCTTTCAGTATCCCAGTGTGTGTCCAGGCCCAGGTATAGCAGAATTTACTACAGCAGCTGCAGCTCCTTTGGCTTATAGCTGGGAGTTTTAATCAGAATAAATTGCATTCCTATTGTGCTTAGTGTTACAAAGGATCCCAAATCGCCTGACACACTGGACAGACCCAATTTCTTCTACCATTGAAGAATAGCTCCTAACTGGGCGACTTGCACCCAGTCAGCACCAGCAGCCACACTACACTGTACACCAGGGCAGAGGGGTGAGAATCTGCTTCCCCCATTGAATTAAGGAGGGAGCATTAGGAAGGGCAGATTGTACAAACCCAGAATGGAATTTAATTAGGACACCAGGGATCACAGCCTTAATCATTCCAACAAGAGCCAGGGGATCTTTACTGACCCAAGTAGTCAGGACCTCTGTTTAAAGTCTGGTCTTAAGTTTTATAGAAAAATAAACTTTGCTCATTAGAAGCACTGCACTAATGTTTGTAGAGTTTCGCTGGTCTGTATAATAATTGTTGATTGTTAATTGTCCATCTGTGCCGTTATTGGGAGGGGGCCGGATGAGGGGGAAGGGTGTAAAGATGGCTGGTTTCTGAGGGCTGCGGTGCTAAACGGGAGGGTGCTGGGGGACTGGTCCCGGCGCGGGGAGGGTGTGGGGCGACCGGTCCTGGCGCAGGGTCGCTGACCGTCTCGCACGGCTCAATGTTCCAGGGCGCTGGGCGGGGAGGTCACCACCGACGGCGACTTCCTGATCTTCGAGGGCAACCGCTACAGCCGCAAGGGCTTCCTCTTCAAGAGCTTCGCCATGTCCGCCGTGGTAAGAGTGCAGCTCCTCCATTGAGGCGGGGCGCGGGCGTGCCCCCTCTGCCTGCGGGCTCCCAGTTAGCGGAAGGTGCATACCGGTGGGGGGGAGGTACTGCGGGCCCAGGCAGCCATGTTGGAGGACCCAGCAAGGGGGGCAGGGGCCAGATCTTGAAGGTCTTGGGCTGTCGGGGGCAGCTATTTTTTGCCACTGTTCAGGAGTGATCCCGGCCTCACCCTCCCTCCTCCGTGTGCCTCTGCCTCTGCAGATCACAGACGGGGTGAAGCCCACCCTGTCCGAGCTGGAGAAGTTCGAGGACCAGCCCGAGGGCATCGACCTGGAAGTTGTGACGGAGACAACAGGTGATTGCACTGCACGCTATCAAACAGGCGCAGCCCAGAGCCCGTCCCTTCCTGTAAATGCGAATCAGCCTTGCGTTCTCCCTCTTTGTGTCAGCTGTCTGCTGTGGTGACTCATTATCCTTCCGTTTCAGCTGGACAGCCTAAAACAAGAAAGGTGCCTTCTCATGCTTATGGGGCCTGTCCCTGCACCCACAGTTATAGTACAGTGGTGATGTAATGGTTAAGTAGCGTTCACATCAGGCCCTGCATGAGCCAACAAATTATTTTTCTCTCCTTCACGCGCGTCAACGTCAGGCCACTGCGTGTTTGGCCAGCTAGGTAGACCTCCGGAAGGTGGAGTTGTGTTTCCGAGGCAAGGCAGACGGCGCTCCTTCGCACTGGTCTTTCTCTGTTAAAACTATCGATCCTGTCCCGGGAGGCCAGGGGTGCTGAGCTAAGATCCCGTGCTGTCGTATCCGCAGGGAAGGAGCGGGAGCACAACCTGCAGCCCGGGGACAACGTGGAAGTGTGCGAGGGGGAGCTGATCAACCTGCAGGGCAAAATCCTCAGCGTCGACGGGAACAAGATCACCATCTTGCCCAAGCACGAGGACCTGAAGGTACAGGCCTGCGCCCCGGCACACAGGCCTGCTGTTCCTCCCACAAGGCCGCCTGCGCTGTGGAGGATTTACAGTTAATGGCACATGCGCAGGAGCAGTGGGTGCTGTGAGGTCCTCCTGGGTTGGGATCCGAGGAGAGGAAATTGTGGAAACGCCATGTGCGAAAAGCGTGCATCCCGTCTTGTGTTCGGTTTGTACCCTGGCACGCGTGCCAGGTAATCTGCTTCTCCCAAAACGTGCTGAAGCTCTGCCCTGACAACAGTGGGTCGCGGGTCTGGGTGGTGGGGGCGTGCTGATCGTCTCTGTCCCCCAGGACCCTCTCGAGTTCCCGGCCCAGGAGCTGAGGAAGTACTTCAGGATGGGCGACCACGTGAAGGTGATCGCCGGGAGGTACGAGGGCGACACGGGCCTCATCGTCCGCGTGGAGGAGAACTTCGTCATCCTCTTCTCGGACCTCACCATGCACGAGGTAGGGGACGGGGACGGGGGCCCCTGTACACACGGGTGCCTTCTCGCATCCGTGCGGCGAAGCGGAATTAGAGCTGCGTTTACCAACACCATGGGAAGAGTGTAGGATCTTCAACGGGAGCACAAAATGCAAATTAAAAGCAGCGGGTCTCTTGTTTTTTATGCATAAGCTTACGGTCAAATCCACTTATTTTTCACATGGATACAACGCTTGTTTACAGTCTTTACTGCTCGTCCAGCTCTTCTCCGCCCCAGCTGAGCCACAGGCTCCATTCTTTTAGGGAAAGATAGGCCCATAGATACAGTACAACGAACAGAAATGTTTGACACGGACTACATTTGCACAGTACAGTATTGCAAGAGCTGAACATTTTTCTAACCATCTCCCGCACTCGTTAATGGAAAGTTTTTGCCTCTTGGGCTCAAGCAACTGTTGCGACTGTTTTCTGGTGATGGAGGAGTCTGATGGGCAGGAACCCTTCCCAGTCTAGAACGCTTGTTGAGAAACCGCCAGATGTTCTTTCTAGTCCAAGTGAAACAGCCGCCCTTCATCACCAAAACATGTCGGCAGCAATCAAAACCAATACCACAAGGAGTGCAGCGGCTTGTTAATGGAAAAGAAATCTTTAGTCTGGTTCTTCAGCTTGTAGGCAAAGCCTCTCTTCCTCCTTCATCTGCGCAGCCAGCCACTGTAGTTCAGTGGTGTGACGGGCAGGCGTGCTGGCCAGGGCCGCCTCTGACCGCGCTGTGCTGCCGTGTGTTTGCAGCTGAAGGTGCTCCCCCGGGACCTGCAGCTGTGCTCGGAGACGGCCTCCGGGGTGGACGCGGGGGGCCAGCACGAGTGGGGGGAGCTGGTGCAGCTGGACCCGCAGACCGTGGGCGTGATCGTCCGGCTGGAGAGAGAAACCTTCCAGGTAGGGCTGTGCTCTCGCCCTGAGCGTCTCTTCACTGGGACGGCTCTCCAGTCCAGAGCACGCCCTTTACTGCTCAGCCACTGCTGCCCTCTTCCGGGCAAGCGTGCGTCGCGTCGGTTTCAACCACATACTGTTTATGCAGAGCAATAACAAAGCATAAAAAGTGCTCAGAAAACAGTGCTCACACCAATAAAAGGAAGAGGGTTCTTAAGTTTTCAAAGGAAAGGAAACATACTTTTTCATACTTTCTTAGACTGTAGTCAAAAGATTTGGGTATTTATATTGACGCATTATTTACATCATCTAGGCAATATGGGTAACAAACAAAATGCAGTGATGTGTAGTTTAGAGCCTAGAATTTAAATCGAGGGATGTCATATTAAAATTGTATAGCGCACTAGTAAACCTCGTTTAGAATATTCTGCGCAGTTTTGGTCCCCATGTTTCGGAAAAAAACATTGCTGCTCTGGAATTTAAGAGAAGAGCACCAAGATACATCCTGGGCTTAAGGCAATGTCCTACACTGATGAGCGGAAGGAACTGAACGTTTGTAGTCATGAACAGAGAAGGTTATGCAACCGCATGTGTGCAACAGCAAAGTAGGACCCCCCCTGCAACGAATACCCTTACAAAGGAGTTCCCCGTCAAACCCCTGTAGGTCCTCAACATGCACGGGAAGGTGCTGACTGTGCGGCACCAGGCCGTGAACCGGAGGAAGGACAACCGCTTCGCCGTGGCCCTGGACTCGGAGCAGAACAACATCCACGTGAAGGACATCGTCAAGGTCATCGACGGCCCGCACTCGGTACGGGATCAAAACAGGAACATCCCGGAAAATGGCCTAACATGGCATAAACCGTTTTGAAAATATTTAATTTAGACGTTCCTGTTCTGACAGATTTCCCCATATCGGTTAAAGCGTGTTTCGAGCGCTTTCGAACGTGTTGCAACGTGACAGCAGTCCGTAGTCAAGCCAGCTTGCTCCGGGCCTCTCCGGGGTTTGTCCCATCGGTGTGCTTGTTCTTCCTCAGGGCCGAGAGGGAGAGATCCGGCACCTGTTCCGGGGCTTCGCCTTCCTGCACTGCAAGAAGCTGGTGGAGAACGGGGGCATGTTTGTGTGCAAGACGCGTCACCTGGTCTTGGCTGGGGGCTCCAAGGTGGG
Organism: Atractosteus spatula; assembly: GCF_055471065.1. NCBI lineage: Eukaryota > Metazoa > Chordata > Actinopteri > Semionotiformes > Lepisosteidae > Atractosteus > Atractosteus spatula. The sequence continues at coordinate 75,290,352 of NC_142708.1, read as the reverse complement.
CGCTCTCCCCGCAGGGACAGCTCATCGCCCCGATAAACCGGCCTGTCGGAGGCTCCCAGCACGGCACAGCTGCCTCAGACAAGCCCCAGTTTGCTGAGGGGCGACTGTGATGGCCCCTGAAGTGGAGTCATTAAAATCAGGTAGAGGTTTATTCCCTGCCACAAAGGAAAGAGACACAACGTTTCGGCTGGGTGGGAAGAAGGCTTCACAGCCGGAAGGTTGTCTCTTCTCTTTTCGGCAGGGAATGAACCCCTACCTGTTCCTCTGCAGCCTGTGCACGCTGACGCAGCTCCCTGCTCGAACATCATTTAAATGGGTCATTTTTCTTTACGCTTTTATTTTTTCGTCATGACATCGCCTCACGGCTCCAAACAACGGGAGTGTGGTTGTAGCTTGTAGATCCATGGGAGGAAAGATGAGGAGACACTGTGAAAAGGGGAAGCACAAAAATAAAAGCTACAGCAGTAAAACCACTGAAATAAGAAATACGTGGAGTGCTGTTTAGTAAGTAGTGTTACGTAGGAAGTACGTAGGATGTATTGTTCCTTGGAAAACTTTTAAACACTAACGCACTAAAATTACTTCAAGCATTACAGGTTGAAATCACAGGTGAAGATGTGTTATAGGAGCCCTGTGAGCAATGTGCTCTTCCTCCTGTCTCCCTGCGTTTGTCACTGAAGGCTTGTGTTATGTCTGTGTGTAGCCCAGGGATGTGACGAATTTCACCGTGGGGGGGTTTGCGCCCATGAGCCCCCGGATCAGCAGCCCCATGCACCCAGGAGGAGGGGGTGAGTACGGACTCCATACCGCCACCTGCTGACCTCACACGGACACTACACCCAGATCTCAAGGGCCTTTGCCGTTGCAAGCTTTTCTTTCACCTGACGTGCGTCCAGCTACCATAAACAGAATCAAAAGCAGGCTAACGGATGTGATTGGCTGTCGCTGAGGGTCGAGGCTCTCCCGTGACCCCACAGGTGATTGCTGAGAGCAGTGCAGCGTCCTCACTCTCCTGCAGGAGGAGCAGGCGTTGTCACGGGAGCTGTCTGCTCATGTGCCGCGTCATCCCCTCGTGATGAGTCATCCCCACTTTCGCTTGACATCGATCCATCATGTCGAGACACGTTACAGATTAGTGGAGTTACTTTGCGCCTCGATTTCCTGCCGTCACTGTGATTTAAATCCTCATCGTGTGACTCGCAGGTCAGCAGCAGAGGGGCGGGCATGGCGGAGGCATGGGGCGTGGCCGAGGCCGGCGGGACAACGATCTGATTGGACAGACAGTCCGTATCTCACAGGGACCTTACAAAGGTAAGCAGAGCCTGTACTGTATAGAATTAGGGAGACTACAGTCATGCCCTTCAAGGACACAAGCTGGTTCTGAACGGGAGTCTTGAACTGTAAGACTAACAAGCCACAGTGGAAACGCATGTACCCAGAAAATCTACACACCCTTTCCAGAGTAACGTTTTGTGGCCTAACAGCCTGAAATAAAGACACAAATCAGAATTTATCTGACCTTTTATTTACACGTTGTAACACCCAACCGCAAGGTGAAAAATAAGTGTGTAGACTTTCTGTAGGCACTCTATATATGGAGCCTTTGTTGAAATTTATCTGTAGAAGTCGCAACATGCTAAATATTTGGCATTGTGATTCCCCTCATTAATAGGAGCATGATATTTGCCCACAGGTCTCCTATCTTGCAGGAACTCAAGGACCTATGAATTCTCAGGGTTATGTCATTTGTTGTCTTTGCGAACATTATACTTGTCAGTAGTGGTGCCCAGTGTTCTAATTTAATTTCGTACATGAAGAATAGGCAGTGATTACCAGGACCATGATTTTATGGTGTAAACCTGAAAAACACTAATTCTGCCACATCTGCCAGTGATTACATTGGGTTGTAGTGCTCCTCGCTTAACTGCAAAGAATTGTATAAATATTTTGATCCTTAGTTGAGATGTCCAGTAAACATCAGACCAGTAGAAGTTCATAAAAATATTCTGTTCTGTTAAAAACTGCTTCTCTTCCATTTCACAGCAATATTTTATACTTTATTTTTCTGAAACACTGTTAAAAATGCTCTTCTAACTTTTACTCTAAATACCATACACTTAAATACAGCCTCCGTTCTTGACCCTGAATGAATAAAAGACTTTGTTGTGCAAACTCCCTGTGTCTGTGGCTGCCCAGCAGTGGCTCTCCTGTCAGGGGGGGGTCGCAGGTCTCTTGTGGGCCAGAGAATTTGAGCTCTCGCTCTGTTTTCCCAGGGTACATTGGAGTAGTAAAAGACGCCACAGAGTCGACGGCTCGCGTGGAGCTGCATTCCACTTGTCAGACCATCTCCGTGGATCGGCAGCGTCTGACCACTGTGTAAGTGCCTTTGGAATGAGAGGCAGTGTGAATGGAGGCCCATCCGTCCAGTGGTTAGGGTACAGGGCTTGTGAAGGGGGGCCCGTCGGTCCAGTGGTTAAGGTACAGGGCTTGTGAAGGGGGGCCCGTCGGTCCAGTGGTTAAGGTACAGGGCTTGTGAAGGGGGGCCCGTCGGTCCAGTGGTTAGGGTACAGGGGTTGTGAAGGGGGGCCTGTCAGTCCAGTGGTTAAGGTACAGGGCTTGTGAATGGAGGCCCGTCAGTCCAGTGGTTAAGGTACAGGGCTTGTGAAGGGGGGCCTGTCAGTCCAGTTGTTAAGGTACAGGGCTTGTGAATGGAGGCCCGTCAGTCCAGTGGTTAAGGTACAGGGCTTGTGAATGGAGGCCCGTCAGTCCAGTGGTTAAGGTACAGGGCTTGTGAAGGGGGGCCTGTCAGTCCAGTTGTTAAGGTACAGGGCTTGTGAATGGAGGCCCGTCAGTCCAGTGGTTAAGGTACAGGGCTTGTGAATGGAGGCCCGTCAGTCCAGTGGTTAAGGTACAGGGCTTGTGAAGGGGGGGCCGTCGGTCCAGTGGTTAAGGTACAGAGGTTGCTACCATAAGGTTCCCAGTTGAAGCCCCAGGTCTTCCTCAGACCAGGCATATGGTCAGTTACTGAATCTCTGTGTGTAGATGGAATGTCAGACTGAAGTGCTCTTGTCAGTGACTTGGCTGATGCTGTATTTCGTTCTGTAATCTCTTTGTATGAAACCCTCAGATACATGAGCAAAATATGAGTGCAGCTGTTATTACTTTTAATCTGCTCTGCCAAGGGTTAGTTAATCAACATCTGACCACACTGGAGTGGATGAGAGGAAGCAGCTTTTAACAGTTCAAGCAGCGCGCGAACATCGTCTTCTCTCATAGTGCAGTTCGTTGGGAAACGCAGGAAAACTAATTTTCCCTGTAAATCCCTCTTCCTCCTCAGGAGTAGTTTGCCAGAATAAAAATGTATTCCAGAGAAAAGATAAAACAGATGTTCTTTTGAACTTTGGGCAAAAAAGAGGGGGAGTCGGAGGTTTTCGTGCGAACTCGGCAGGGTGGTGTGTGTTGGGGGGCGTCTCCTCACTTGAATTCTGGCTCTTCACTGCAGCTGACTAGAACTGAAAGACCTGTCACCTGACTGTTTACTGTACCCCCCTAACACCGCCTGCCTGCCGCTCAGTCTCACCCTTTTGTGTGGACATTTCTGAGGTTTTTTTTGTCTGACCTTTGACATGTCTGTTTTTGGGGGATTCACAGGGGAGCAAGGAGGCACGGAGGAATGACTTCCACACATGGGCGCACCCCCATGTACGGCTCCCAGACCCCCATGTACGGGACAGGCTCCCGAACCCCCATGTATGGGTCTCAGACGCCGCTGCACGACGGTAAGACCTCTCCCGATCCCGATCCCAGCCTTCTCTTACTCTCCTGAGCGTTGGGGTTACAGCACACTAACCAAGGGACTTGGTAATGATCCTGTCTTGAGCGCTCACAAAACTTGATTTTTCTGTTTCATGAAAAACATAACATCTCCTCTTTCTCCAGATCTAGGATCCATGCTTTTTGTAGGCTCATGAATCAGGATCTGATTGGACTCTTTTGCCTTTGCCTTTAATACTGCAGCTGGGAACCGCACCCCCCACTATGGCTCACAGACCCCGCTGCATGATGGGAGCAGGACCCCAGGACAGAGCGGAGCTTGGGACCCCAACAATCCCAACACTCCCTCAAGGTATGGCGCCCCCCCTCTCCCGCAGGGGCTGGCTCTCATAGTTCAGTCTGATCACACGCCGTGGGGTCCCTGGTCTCACCCCGTTTTCTCTTCACAGGGCTGACGAGGACTACGAGTTCGGATACGATGACGAGCCCTCTCCTTCTCCGCAGGGTTATGGGGGCACACCCAATCCGCAGACGCCTGGTTACCCTGAGGTGCCCTCTCCTCAGGTCAACCCCCAGTACAACCCACAAACACCGGGCACCCCTGCCATGTGAGTGACAACACCCCAATCCACCCATGGGCGCTCACTGCTCACTGCCAGGGCACAGGGGCCCTGACGTTATCAGCTCGTACCCACTGTTTTCAGTTTCTGGAAGTATGAGGATACACAATGGGAATGCATGTGTGTTCTGTTTAGCATCAGTTTCTCATTAGCATCAGTTCTGACTTTAGAAGAGCAGCTAGGTTAGCTGACAGGAGCGCTGTTGTTCCGCGGACAGGCCAGTGAGGGTATTGGAAGGTTGCCCGCTTGCTGGCAGTGTGGTCGAAGGCAGCCTGTCTGCCGGAGAAGTCTCCTGGAGATTGAGATGTTATCCATCAATCCCTCCTGAGTCAGCACACTAGTCTGGGAAAGGAGGTGCAAGCCAAGGCTTTGAAAGAGTGTGTGGGTGAAGTCGTGGGTCGATCTGTCGGTGCTGTCCCACTCCTCTGACAGGCCTGACGCTGGACAGGCCGTAGTGAGCGCTGCGCTCATGTTCAAGCCAGCTGGAGGAGCTCGTGGAGACATGATGACATGGGAGCGAAGGACAAAGCTCTTGAGCCAACAGTTGTTTTTTTTCTTGCAAGTCCGTCCAGTGTTGCTTTTCCTCCAGAACAATGCACAGCCACGCAGTGCTACGATTACAGTAGAAGGCCGCTGGGGAAAACGGTGAGGGGGTTTTGACTGGAACAGGTCTCCTGTCAGACCACCGGGGTCGTGTTGTGTCTTGAAAGCGCGTGATGAGTGTGGTGTCTCAGCGGGGCGTTCTCCTGATATGTTAGTAACTCCACCAGTACAAACAGAAAAAAACTGCATCGGCATATCGAGAGCACTGTATGACGCACGTCGTGTTAACTACTTCCCTTGTCCTTGTTTCGCAGGTACAACACAGACCAGTACTCTCCCTATGCTGCGCCCTCTCCGCAGGGCTCCTACCAGCCCAGTCCCAGCCCACAGAGCTACCACCAGGTGGCGCCCAGTCCTGTGGGTTACCAGAACACGCACTCTCCTGCCAGCTACCACCCCACCCCTTCGCCCATGGCGTACCAGGTAACACCTCCCTCTTCCTCACTGTGAAAGATTACAGCTCGTCTCTGTACAGTACTGTTACCACATCGCCAGCCATGTCCCTACGCTTCCCTGAGCATCAGTGGGTACTTTCCTCAGTGTACTGTGGATGATATTTGGAAAAACGTCAGGAACCCATCCCTCCCTGTAGGGGGGCTGTGAGTCAGCTCACTGTTGGTGTATAATTTTCTGCATCGTGAAAGGTTTGAAGTCACTAGAACTTATCTTCAAACTTCCGTGATGGCTGCAGTTAAGAAACAAGGAGACCAAAAAATAAAGCTGATAAAAGAAATTGATCTTGTATTAAGTCAGGTATTGTGAGGTGAAATACTGAGCTTGATTTAACTGATTTTATTAGATTTTTTGGGTGACTGCTTAAAATATCTAAAATATTTTTTTGCGTTTAAATTAAATCCAGTAAACTGTATTTACATATTAATCTCTGAAAGGTGTTGTAGATGAATTTAAACTGCCGATATGTAGCATGCTGACTGTTTGGGTCCCCCTCCCAGGCCAGTCCGAGCCCCAGCCCGGTAGGCTACAGCCCCATGACCCCAGGAGCGCCCTCTCCTGGTGGGTATAACCCCCACACCCCTGGCTCCAGCATCGACCAGACGTCCTGCGACTGGGTCACCACTGACATCCTCGTGCGTGTCCGGGACTCCTTCCTGGACACCCAGGTGGTCAACCAGACCGGCGTGATCCGCAGTGTGACGGTGAGTGACCGCAGCCCTGCCGCAGCGGAGGCTCAGAGTCGAGACTCTAAACTCTCTGACCTCGACGCCCCACTGGGTTGGAATCGTCTGACCGGAGTTTTTCGGACCTGGCTGCCTGAGGGTTGTTGCTGTCTGGATGGTTCTGCGGTGCGCTCGTACTTTCCTGTGCACGGCGTGGTGCTCCTCCCCGTGAGCCGTCCTAATCTGTCACGCTTGCACACGCTTAGTTGGGGCCTCCTCCGAGCGGATGTCTCATGGGGGATCCCCCCAGGTCCGCGGGGGAGCCGAGGGTGGCGTCTCTGGTCTGCTGTCCAGTCAATGGGCTCTGCATGTCTTGTGTCCCACAGGGCGGGATGTGTTCTGTGTACCTGCAGGACACCGAGAAGGTGGTCAGCATCTCCAGCGAGCACCTGGAACCCGTGACACCCACCAAGAACAACAAGGTATTGTCGGCTCCTGCCTGGAGCAGCTATACCTGCCTGTGATGCTAAATCACTGTGCAGAGTGAGGCTTCCTGTCCTGACACTCACTGCTTTTAAAGCATGAAAAAAAAAATGCATCTCCTCTTTGTTCAGTACTTCGTTTGGGACACGGCAAGGTTTTCTAAAAGCCTTACCCTATAGTGCCCCCATGTGTTTTGGAAGGAGAAGTACACCTCCACATGCATTGTCAGTGTCTGCAGTAACAGGTTTTAATTGTAACTGACATCTGTTTAATGGGTAACAGTGTTTGTCTCTGGATTCTGTGGGATTCAGCTCTTGTTGGACCCACTTTATGGCTGGACTCGGCTGGAGATCGGCTTTCCAGGGTGTATGTGAAATGTCTCTGTGTTGCTCAAGTCCCTGGTAAGAAGGATTGAATAACCTGAGGCCCTTTCAGGGTTCAGTCACACTGGGCCTGGAGAGGCACCGGGTCTCATGTTCCTGCCAGATGAATGGAGGGTTGCAGGATCAGAGCTCTCCGGCGCCGGTGTTGGAGGCCAGAGGGTTAGAGCCAGTTCGCACGTCCCCCCCTGTAGCCCCCAGCTGTAGCCAATGACGTGAGCTGTGTGTGTCCCCCTGCAGGTGAAAGTGATCCTGGGAGAGGACCGGGAGGCCACAGGCGTCCTGCTGAGCATCGACGGAGAGGACGGGATTGTGAGGATGGAGCTGGATGAGCAGCTCAAGATCCTCAATCTGCGCTTCTTGGGCAAACTGGAGGTGTGATCCATCCCTCCCAGCTTGAGCTCCGCGCATCCATCCCACTGAAGTTAGAGGAATGTAAAAAAAAATGCTTTTCTGTGGCGTAGCGTTACTTTTTGTACTTTCTTCGTCCTCCTGCTGTGGTGAGGCTGTGCATATGTCAACTTCTTGAAGAGATGGAGAGTAATTCCGAGTAATTCCTAATTTGAGGAGAAGATTTTTTTTTCCTTTTTTTTTTTTGAAACCTGCTGGAGCCAGATTTTGGAGTGGCGCGCTGCTCTGTTTGTGCAGTGTGGAACTTAGGACTTATTTTCTGCTTTGTTTTTGTTTGTTTTTTTAGGCCATGAAATTCCACAATAAAAACGGCAATGGAGAAGATGTTGGGCTGAGTGGCTTATTTTCACTCTCAAATTTAAAAAGTGTGCATCTTTGATTTTGTGTGTTCTTCACTGTGATCGTACCTTTGAGTGTTTTCAGTGCTTCTCTCTAGTTGCAGCAGGTCTCACCAGTTCCTGGCCCACTGCTCCCTGCTAAACGGCTACATATATGGGCAACAGATAAATTATCATTTCTTTTTAATCACCTTCTACATACAATATTATTGTAGCATAATTATTTCAGACAATTGCCAGGTAAATCTGTTGCAATTGACCTTATTAACAAGCAGTTAATTTATTACCTTGATGGTTCGTTATGGCCATGCACAACATTTTAATGCAGATTTAGTCGCAGGCGTTTTTAAAGACATGCAGCGCATGAGGAATACTCCCAAGTACCTGTTCAGGCAATCAAACAGGAGAAGCGCACCGGGCAGAGCAGAGCAGTGGCTCTGTGGCTCAGGATCTGCGTCTGTGGCTGGAAGGTTGCTGGTTCAAGTCCCGTGGCCAGCAGAGGAATCCTACTCCGTTGGGCCCCTGAGCAAGGCCCTTAACCCCAGCTGCTCCAGGGGTGCTGTACAATGGCTGACCCTGCACTCTGACCCCAAGCTTCTCTCTCCCCGTCTGTGTGTCTCATGGAGAGCAAGCTGGGGTAAAAGACAAATTCCTAACACAAGAAATTGAATATGGCCAATAAAGTGATCTTATCAAAACGCAAAAGCAATCGCAGTGTTGCTGATCTGGGCTCCGTCTCTCTGGAAATCCGTCATTATAAACCTGGCACGGAGTTCTCTGGGATCTCTGCAGGGATCTGTGCCGGGAGCGTGCAGCCCACTCGGTGACGTACCGCCCGGGACGGTGCTGGAAACTCGCCTCACGCCGCTGACCCCGTGACCCCGCCCCCTTCAGACACCAGACTAACCGTCCCGCAGGCGGGGGCGATCTTGTCACACAGCGTGTGGCTCTCAGTTCATCTTGGGGGGGTCTGCAAAGCAGAACGGGGAACCAGTAGTAACAGCAGCACAAGGGAAAAGAGTGGCTGGCAGGTCCACAGTACAAATAACCACCTAAGCTGTAATTAAACTCTAAGAAGATTCTGGATGTGCGCAGCAGCAGCTCGGAGATCCTCTTCCACTCTCCTTTGAAAGTTCCGCATCTGCAAACAATATCCCAGTGGAACGTATCGGTAAAAAAAAATAATTACTCCGTTTCTGAAAATGTCTTTGAAATTTCAGACTTCTTCAAAAACAAGAGTAGTTGTCTTTTTTTCCCCGATAGATTTCTGGAAATGTCAAATCTGTTGAAAAGACCGGCGGTGATGAAAGAGGCCTTGTATCAGCTGCACCTTGGAGGTGCAGTGTCTTATAAAATTTAAAATAGGTCAGTCGCAGCCAACAGTAATCCAAAAACTCTGCAGACTCGTAGGGGTTAGATATATTGAGATTTCTACGTGATAAAATGTTTTCACAAACCTAACGTACTAAGAATCAAATTTGAAGTATAAGAATCCATCAAGTTATTGTTTTAATTTCTCTTCTTGAAAGCAAACGTTTTAAATCTTGATTTACGAGGTCAATGGCTATTAACGTAGAATCACACCTCGCTCCAGCGAATTGGCCTTGTAAGAAGATTAATAGGCTCAGTGACGTCACTCTACGTCTTTGGGGCGTGTGCCCTCACAGAGCATGGCCGCTTTGGCGCTTCTCGCGAAGGTCAGCAATTCCTACTTTTTGATTGGGCGCAACCTTTCGAGACACGCCTTCAAAGGCGGGTCCTTCACTGTTCAATTTCCTATTGGGGCGTGCCCTTGTCAATCAAATCCCCCCCCGTCCAATCACCACAATTTGTCCTTTACACTCGCGTCATTGCGACCGGTTGTGCTCCATTCAAGATGTCGGCGGGGTATGTATACAACGTGTGTGTCCGGACAAGCCGGGGCCTCTTGCGCCTGGGACCCGGGATCAGGGCCGGTCCAGGAGCTGCGGTACCTGCCGGGATCCGGGCGATGCACTCTGACCGGCCGGCCGGCAGAGAGGACAGCGGTACCGGTGGGCTGGCTCAGGCCATCCTGCAGGACCGACTCCAGCAGCAGCAGCAGCAGCAGCTGAAGAGCCAGGTCTGTGCACAGCCGCGCTTCTGTCTGTCTGGTTTCCACCTGCCGGAGGGAAAGACACGGTATATTGCGCGAGTATAGGCGAAATGTACACTTTTGTCAAGTCCATGGGAAGACGTATCTCTACATGTCGGCCTGCGATGGTGGTAAGGGGGTTCGCTGCTTTTGAATTGAGTCAGCTGCCTGTCAGTGTCGGCGCTGCCGCTGCCCCGCAGGTCAGATGTTCCCCAAGAATTTTGTTAATTATAATGATGATGATGATAATAGTGACGCGACGCTTTGGAACTGAGCTGCTACAGCGAGGCCGTCGTGGGCGACGTAACCTTGTCCCGGGAAAGACGTCTTTTACTTTGAAAGAGCTGCTCTTTTAAATGACTGTTGCCGTGTGTTTAGGTATATTACAAAATATATTTAAATATCGGTTTGAAACCGGACTGGGTTTTTAAGTCTTGCAGAGAAGGCAAGTCTGTTGTTTTTTTTACTCCAAACGGGTGTGTCTCGATCATAGAGAGTAAACGTGCTGATGGTAAACTAACGCGAATCGACTGTTAGTGGGACAGGGGGTCACGTCTAGTTTCCGGCGTCAGTGTAGTGGGTGAAGCCTGAGTTTATTGCTCTGATTGTGGTTTCCTGGTGTGACTGGTGACTGGTGAGGTCGGGTAGGTGGACTGCCAGTAACCTTCCCGGCTCGATCTCCCCTTCCCAGCTCACTGGCGTCACTGTAGACTTTCGTAATGAAACGCATGTCACGCTGTAGACGCATGTGCAACAATCCCCAAGTGGCTGATGCTCACAAACTTCCTTACTGGTTAAAACATAAAGAACAGTTACAAGCAGGAAGAGGCCTTTTGGCCCTTAAGCCTGGGCACCGGCTTTGGCAACGTGACTGGGTACTTAGTTCAGGTGGGCAGCTGCGCCAGCAGGCGTAGGCTGCAAAGGAACAAGTAATAGGTTTATTCCATGCTGAAAAAAAGAAGAAAGGGAACACAACGTTTCGGCCGTGGAGCCTTCTTCAGGTGACTGGGTACTTGTTCCAGACCCCTGCTACCCTTTGTGTAAAGAAGTGCGTCCAGCTCTCAGCTGCGAGGGCGGTTTGCTGTCTTGTCGCGCTGGTGAGGGCATGGCTGCGGCTGGGCGTGAGATATCAGGGCAGAGTGTTTCTGAGCCCGCTGGGTTGGGAGCACCGGTACGAGGCTCTGACTCCCCTGTGTGTGTGTTTCAGGGGAAGCCGGCCGGCGACGCGGAGGGGCCGGGCCAGCAGGGGCAGCAGGACCGGGGCGATGAGAGGAAGCAGAAGGAGAACACGGCCTACGCCAAGAAGATCGTGCTGAGGCTGGCCGGCGTGCTGGCGCTGGGCGGCTCCGTCGGCGTGGTGTACCTCTTCGGTGAGTGGACCGCTCAGGGCGGCGCCGTCTGCCCACCCAGAGCCCTGCCGGGCAGGACCGCCTGGGTCCACTGTGCCGTCTGTCCACGCAGAGCCCTGCCGGGCAGGACCGCCTGGGTCCAGTGTGCCGTCTGCCCACCCAGAGCCCTGCCGGGCAGGACCGCCTGGGTCCAGTGTGTCGTCTGCCCACCCAGAGCCCTGCCGGGCAGCAGCTTGGATCTTTTTGGATTCCTGTCCGCTGGTATTGATAAGCCAGGACTTGGGCCTGGAGTCCCCGCCTGGAGCAGCACTAGTCCTGAGGGCCAGAGAGTGACTGGCAGGGGGCGGCTGAGGGGACCCACACTGGCCCCTGAGAGCTCCAGTTTAGTGGGATTCATGGGTCACTCCTTAAATCAGGGGACCCCAAACTCTGGTGCAAGGGAAAGTTTTATTTTAACCTCTGGAGCAGGTGATTGGTTTCATAAAGTGGTTTAGTTACCATCTGAAACGAAAATGCAGAGAGCCTGTAGCTCCTTGGGCTTCACACCTAAATCGAACCCGTTCCTTGACTGAGCTGGTGCCGACTCCCTTGTGGTCCGAGTCTTGACAACCTGCTGATCTAAGAGTGGTCTGTAAGGCCTGGATCGGAATGGGACGACCCCGGGGCTAGAGGTGGTCTTTTTCTTATCTGTCAGTGTCCTGCCCCAGAGCAGCGAGAGGAGCTCTTTATTCCCAGGGATCCATCTGGGGCAGCTGGTGATCTTTCCAGACGTTGATTCTGTAAATAATCAGCTCAAGAAGATCTGCTCCCTCCGGTTCCTGATGGAATAAACTTTCTTTTTCTCTTTCTCCTGCAGGCAGCAGTTCTATGGATGAACAAGGGAACAAGGTACAGTCTGTTTCCTCTACAGGGCTGGAATGGGTAATATTCAGCTTCTAGCAGCACAGAGAAGCAGGTCACTACAGGCTGGGAGGAATAAGAGTTTTCTTCAGTACTGGCACTCTGTCTTCAAGGGGATCTGCAAGGCTGTTTTTACACCTTGGTGTTATAGTGATAAGTGCATTTCAAACCACAATGAAACTACCAAGTACACAGAAACGTACAACCTCCTATTTCAATCACAAAAGAGACAAAATTTCAACATATCTGCAGCTCCATATTAATTAATTAATTAATTGCTTACACTTATATAGCGCTTTTCTGGACACTCCACTCAAAGTGCTTTACAGGTAATGGGGATCCCCTCCACCACCACCAATGTGCAGCCCCACCTGGATGATGCGACAGCAGCCATAGTGCGCCAGAACGCTCCCCACACACCAGCTCCCAGTAGGGAGGAGAGCAGAGTGATGAAGCCAATTTAGAGAGGGGGATTATTAGGAGGCCATGATTGGTAAGGGCCAGTGGGAAATTTGGCCAGGACACTGAGGTTACACCCCTGCTCTTTTCGAGAAATGCCCTGGGGTTTTTAATGACCACAGAGAGTCAGGACCTCGGTTTTACGTCTCATCCGAAGGAAAGATGATACCATCTGTGATTCAGAATGAGGCAAGAAAACGTCCGATGATGCAAAAGCAGGCGTATTGCACTGTGAACATGCTTCAGACCAAGTGAGTTTTGCTACTATAGTAATAGTAAAAATTCTGATGAATCCGACACTTACAAGGCAACACATTTTTTAGGTGCTTTTAAGTTTTGCTAAAATGGTGGCGAGGCGCTTTGCAACAACATGGCAACCATACAGTCCTTTCATAAAGCTCATGTTTTTACACTTCATTCAGAATTTGTAAACTGTTGCGATACTGTAAATGAATTTATTTTGTTGCTGAGATTTAATAACCGGTCTGAGAAATTGGGACTGCAGTTCCCCTTTAAATCAGTAATTCAGTAATTTGCTAGAAGATCTTCCCAACTTTAAGCAAAGGCGAATGCAAGTTCAGGGCTGTAGACTAACAAGTGTGCTTTTCTGCACTTACTAAACTGGGTGTTTTATTTCAAATGTAGACTGCCAATAAGCAGGGGTGATCGGTGAAGCCTTTGTCAGGGACCAAATTGAGTTTGTCAGTTTCTTGGCGACCGTATGATAACCATATGGGTAAACTTTCTGTTACCTAAAACAGACATCACCTGCTCCGAGATGTGCATGTGGATTTCTGTAAAAGTTATTGTTCGTTCTCATTTCGCACAGCTGTACTAATATGAATCCGTGCCATACATTTGTGCAAATACTGGTCACATTTAATGTGATGTAAAAGAAATGTTATGTTCCACATTTCCGAGTAGCATGACTCCTGAGCAGGTTGTTCTAGAAAATCAGATGTAGTGTGTGGCCTTTCACTGCTGAATTCCTGATATGCAAGCTCAGTGCTTCTCGGTCCTGGTCCTGGAGTCTTCCTGTCTGCTGCTTCTGTGGGGAACTGGGGGTATTTCCTGCCAGTCAGTCTTGTCTGGTAATGTGATCCAGGCTGCATTGTGAGTGAGGAGTGGGAGCTCACTTCAAAGGGCACACTTCTGCTTCAGGTGTGAACCTGGAGTGTGCTGGGAGCTCACTTCAAAGAGCACACTTCTGCTGCAGGTGTGAACCTGGAGTGTGCTGGGAGCTCACTTCAAAGAGCACACTTCTGCTTCAGGTGTGAACCTGGAGTGTGCTGGTAGCTCACTTCAAAGAGCACACTTCTGCTTCAGGTGTGAACCTGGAGTGTGCTGGGAGCTCACTTCAAAGAGCACACTTCTGCTGCAGGTGTGAACCTGGAGTGTGCTGGGAGCTCACTTCAAAGAGCACACTTCTGCTGCAGGAGTGTGCTGAGAGCTCACTTCAAAGAGTGCACCTTCTGGCCCAGGTGTGAACCTGGAGTGTGCTGAGAGCTCACTTCAAAGAGCACACTTCTGGCCCCGGTGCAAGTGTGGGTGTGGTGTGGAGAGTGCTGGTGTGTTGAGGAGGAGGTGAGGGGTTGCTCACGTGAGCTCAGGGGTGTGCAGACGCTCGGTCATGGCTCGGGAGATGGGGTGTGCCGTCATTCACTGTGAGAGAGTTTGCAGTTTTGGTGTTGAAACACTTGAGGTGAACATTAGGTGCAGGATAGTGTACTTCGTGTAGCTCTGTGCATCCTGCGGTGTGAAAGTGTCCAGCCCAGAGACTGGACCGTGCTCTAGTGTTGTTGAGGCCTGGGTTCTGTGACAGTCCCGTTCTCTGGAACGATCGGGACACACTGCCCCCCCGCACCTGGATGACAGCCCTGTGCCCGGAGGTGTGCCGGTTTCCCGTGGGAACTGGAGTGGCCTCAGCCTCCCTGTCTGCGGCTTGGCGCGAGGCTGTAAAGTGGGCTGGCAGGTTCCTGGACACCCCCTTCACATAGAGGTGTCAATGTCTGTGATGCTGCTGCTAAATACCTGTTGGCACTCGGATCTGAGAGCTCAGCCCCCCTCCCTGCGGCAGGCTGGGGAGAGCCCTGGGGCTGCAGCGGAGAAGCTCTCGGCCTGTCTTCTGCCCGATTCTCTGAAAAACATCCCATTATCCCGGCTTGTTTTAAAAAGAAGTTCTTCCGTGAATTACATGAACTATCTTGAGTCACTTTCAAGTATGGCCATGCATTCCCAATTTTTTTAAACTTTTTATTTGATGATGAAAGGATTTACAGGTAGAACGTATAAAGCACGGCTAAACGCACTTAAGGTAATCTACTGCGTTCGTCTTTCATTTTACAATTATATTTTGTGTTTTATGTGATTATTTACATTACGTTAGTGTAAACAGGAGGTTATGAGTGGAAATAGTCAGCAAAAACGTAACCAGCTATCAACACAAAACAATGACTTCATCTTCTTCACGGAGCAGAAGCAGGTCTCAATGGGGCTGCAAACCCAATCCAGGTTTGCCAGTATTTGCTCAGCCTCTCGCCTGTAACCCAAGAGTGATGGTGATCTTTTCCATTATGTAAAATTCCTTTACAGAACTGATCCACTGTTGAGATGCTGGGGTTCATTTACTTGTGGTTTTCTTACTGTCTGCTTAAATGAATCTTCCTTTTACTTTCTGAGATTATTTTGAAGGCAGGATGTGAAGTGAAGCCTACAAGAATCGGTTTGATGGACCATTTGGCCCTTTTCTGGCTTCTAAGTAAATCTTGGACAGGATTAGAGTGTTGCCTTTTTAGAGAATTGTTTGTCTGGCTACTAGATCACTACAAAATAAAGACTTATTCAGTTTAATCCAATACACCTCTGTTTCAGCTCTGAAAGCGTTTCGACTTCAGGTTACTCGTTTTCCACAACGCGGTGTAATGTTGCAGGTGACCACCGGAGGGTGCAGTTGGGTCAGTGTTCTTGTTGAGGTGAAGGAGGCTCAGGGGGAAACGGGCGGCAGTCAACAGTAAGAAGTGTGTTGGCGATATTAGGTGCAGTAAAGGTAAAGGGAGAAGCCAAAACTTTCATATCAAAAACTAAAGATACTTATGGTGACAGATACTGACTTGCTGCGTTTTTTATTGCTCAAATTGCACAGTTTGGGCATTGCAATGTGTTTTATTTTCTATGGAAGAACTACAGCTGAAATAAGTTTTCACCTTATTTGCGCAATATTACTAATTAGCCCTTTGAGCTTCTAATTGACAGCTTTGATTCTGTGGGTGCGTGCGTTGCCTTTGGGAACTGCAGGCAAGGCCTCTGAGACACCAAGAGGTCCGCCTGGCAGACAGCTGCGCTGCTCAGTAGTAAACACGAGAGGGCGTCTTGTTGACGTCTAAAATCTCAATTGGGAACAAGTAAAGGTTTATTCCATGCTGGAAAGACAAGAAAAAAGAACAACGTTTTGGCTGTGGAGCCTTCTTTTGGTCGTTTCTTTTCTCTGGAATAAATCTTTACTTCTTCCTTTGCAGCCTAAGCATATGCAGATACCTAGTTGAACTAAATCCAAATTACACTAGTCTTTTTTTTTAAAGTTTTGTATAAATCCTTTTCTACCACATTGACTGTACCGTGATGGCGATTTGAACAGTGTCCATGCATAGTGCACATTTGCACATTTTATTCAGCTTGTAATTGTGAATATTGCAGTCGTTTACAGCCCATCAGTGCTAATTTCCTTGTCCTGCTGCCTAGTCAGGGGAGCCAGTTCAGTCTCTTTGGGGCACAAACCCCGTGAGGTTAGAGAATGATTGAATCGGCTAGTAGATAAGTAAAAAAAAAAAGGAGATATTTGGTTTAATCCATTACACCTGTGTTTCAGCTTACGGGCTTTTTAAATGGGATCGGACCCCAGCATGAGGAGAAGCAGCTGTAGGATCAGTGGAGCCGACAGTCAGTAGTGGTGTTGCTGAGAGCGCACTGGGGTCCCTCGCAATGCTGGTGTTTGCCCTGCTGTAGGGAGGGGGGTAATTCGGCACGCAGTCTTTCCCCCTGTGGGAAAACAGAACTGGGGAGGATGTCAATGTGGTCGGGGGTCCCAGAGCGGGCAGGGTGGGTGAACGGGCCCCCCTCTCCCCAGTTCCCACGCTGTACAGCTTGTGGCTGTTTGGGAACCCCTCCTCACCACCACCAGCTCGAGGGGGGCTCAGGCCTGCTGGCAGATGTATCTGAATTATTCATCTGTTTGGCAGATTAATTTAATGTGTAATTGAGCGGATCGGACTCGCTCACCCTCTCTCTCTCCTCTCTGTTTCAGATTCCAGATGAGTTCGACGGTGGTAAGTGAGACTGATTGTTTTTTCTGTTTTCTCTTCTTCCGGGGGTTGGTATTCCTGATCATATCGGAGTAAGAGGAGTGATGCCTGTGAGGACAGCAACACAAAACCAGGGGACATGGATTTAAAACCAACAAGGCCCTTCTTTACACAAAGTGTTGTGGGAGCATGGAACAAGCCGTCCAACCTTGTTGTCAAAGCCGATGCTCAGGCATCTTTTAATCTGCTTGAGCTCCTCAGATCATTCAGCTGCTAGCAAAGTATAGATTTATACGGGCTGAGTGACCTCCTGTCTGTGATGTTTCTGATGTTTATGCACTGGATGTGTTATACTGAACGCGTCTCTGGAAAAGCGAATTTCCGAACATCCTGGTTTCATAGCTGCCTGCAGGGGGGCCGTTGATCGTGGTGAATGAGCTGTGTGTGTGTGTGTGTGTAGCTCTGCCGATGTGAGGTTCCCATAAGGCCATGCAGCACTCCCTGCCCCCGGCTGGCTCTCTGTTACCCTCCTGCCCCCCCCCCCCGCCTTCTGGCCTGCCTCTCTGCCAGGAGTGGCGCCTTGGCGTGGCCATGATGAATGGCACACGCCCCGTGATCAGCGCCTCTCCGTGCTGCGGCGATGCGCCCCGCGCCAGGAGGGCACAGACCAGCCACTGTGCAGCCACATGCCACCCAGCCTGGGCTGCTCCTGCGGAGCCCAGGGCTCATCCATCATGTGCCCAGCAGGGCCAGCAGACAGGAAGGCCTGGCATGCTGGCACCACATGCCCGGGACTTTGTTTTCCAGGGCAGGAAAGCAGCTGTGCTTGGCGCACTGGGATTGCTTTTTGCCTTTGTCTGCTGTTTCTAACCCCGCTGGACTCGATGTTGGGTCTTTGTTAAACCCGGGAAAGCTGGTGATTTGAGCGCAGTGCATTTCTCCCTGTTTCTGGCAAGAAATCCTTTTCCTAGTGCTGGCGGTTCGCAGAGCAGGGCCCAGACACTGAGTAACCAAGCAGCGTGCTCAGTAAGTATGGAAGATAGGGCGCTGCTTCATCGGTGACTTTCTGCTGTAATTTCACCACAGTACCCTCGCCCAGCTGCTGAGAGTTCTCCCGCTGTCCACTAGGCTGGCCAGATGAACTGCGGCCCAGGCCAGGGCTGTTTGGCGTTGTTGGTGTACGGAGGACTGCAGGAGGCGCTGTGTTCTCTGTACTCCTCCGGCTCAGCTGAAGGCTGGGAAGGAGGAAGACGCTGTCATTGCTCGACTGGGGCAGTCGGAAGCCTTTTCCTAAGAGAGCGCAGATCAATAGGGATAATTAATCATTCCTTGCTTTTGCGTAACGATTTTCATCGCAAAGCAGCTGACATGCAGGCGGGGACCCCCATCAGGGCCCTTCTGAGGTGCTGCCCCACCTGGGAGACGCACCGCAGCCCCAGATCGGGGGGAGGAGGGAAGATGCTGCACCAGGTGGGTGAGGAGGAACTCTGGGGGCTCCTGGTGGACTCGGGGGGGGTTAACACCCCTAATCTTCTTAACAGCCAGGGGATCCTTCATGAACAGTCAGGACCTCAGTTTATCATCGCATCTGAAAAGCAGCACCCCCTACAGCGCGCGGGTTCGGAAATTCTGTCCGAGAGGGAGGACAGCTGTCCTGAGTGAAGACTGCCCAGCCCTGGTCAGCTGTCCCCCTGATGCTGCCCAGTGGCTGTTGTGGGGTGAAGCTCATCTCCGTTGTGTTCACTGCCCCGTTGATTCCTCCCTGCGAGCTGCTCCTGCCCTCTGCTCCGCGGTCCGGGGAGGACGAGGAAGTTCGGTGGGGACGCATTTTGGCGTCACTCAGCGCTCTGAAGCCCGTGTCGCCGTTATGCCTCAACCCCCCACCCGACGTCTTATTCCTCCCTTCTAACTTTGAGAC
The DNA here is from genome assembly GCF_055471065.1 of Atractosteus spatula. Taxonomy (NCBI): domain Eukaryota; kingdom Metazoa; phylum Chordata; class Actinopteri; order Semionotiformes; family Lepisosteidae; genus Atractosteus; species Atractosteus spatula. Next base: position 75,271,588 of record NC_142708.1, on the reverse strand, counting down.
AGTGAGGTGGGAACCTCGTTGTGTCTCCCACTCAGTAGGAAACCATTTCCTAATCGTGTTGATTGGCACGAGGGTGCTTCTGTGCGGAGCCAGGCAGGCACATGAGCAGAGGGTAGGTGCAGAAGAACAGTCGCTTGTAGATGTGTGACCCCTCCGTCAAACCCGGCAGCGATGGCGGTTCCCAGTACCGGCACTGGGAATCCTCCAGGGCAGCAGGTGTGCTCACGGGAGCTGTCCCTTCGCGTGGTGTTAACGGAGTGAGGAAACCGGGCATCGCGGATGTTCTTCCGCTGGGAAAGAGCCCGGCTTGGGCCTCTCCCGCTGCGCCGTGGAATGCGGACACCCTTGGCGACGCTCTCCGGGCGGGAGCTGAGGAGGAGGGAACGAGGCTGAGACGAGCAGGCCTGTTAGATGGGACAGAGCTGTGTGCTGCTACAGAGCTATTTTAATTTTGTGGTGGGGGGGGGGGGGGAGAGGGGGAGAAGAGACAGCTGTACCTTTTTATTAGCTGTAATTTGAAATGAGAGTGAGCAGCGGTTGTCTTTAAACGCAGAACAATTGGGCAGTGGGGCAGCAATCGCACAGCCAGTCACGCTCGGCTCTCTCTGGTGTCCCAGCAGGCTGACTGCCTCAGGGCGCAGAGCTGCACTGCCCGACTACAAAGCACCAACCCTGTTTAATACTGTAATGAGAGGTAATGATGACCTTAGGGGCCGGGGTAAAACGCCTGATCCCCATGGGAGGAGGAGGGAGGTGGGGGGGGAGCCCTAGCAGGCTTTCCAGCTGCCTATCCTTACGGTCCCTAAGCTGACAGATTGGTGCCACTTGCAAGTGTGTGAGAGAGAGAACAATATTTATCGGAACCCGGTCCCTTGGGGAGCGGAGATCAGTGCGCAAACGGGGAGGGGTCAGGAAAGAGAGGACTGACGTTCCCACGCCGAGCGATGGCATTCCGGATGACCGAAGCCCAGCGCCGGGCAGGTGCAGCGCAGGCACGGGCCTGACGCAACAGGGATGCCGAGATTGTGCAGGTGTCCCAGGGCGGTCGGGCCTGGTGGTGTTTCCTCGGCCGGTGCCTGCCTGCCTTCTGATGGCAGAGAGCGGGCAGGATTGAGGGCGTGGGCGTCCCGGTGCTCTGGGCCGTGATTGGAGCAGCCTGTGTCCGTGTGCAGTTAGTGTGGTAACCCTGCCGTTATCTCCCAAAGGGGAAAACGAGGGAAAATGGGGAGAAAATTCCCAGTTTTGCCCCGGGTCTCCTCTGGTGTTCCTGCTGTCGCAGTACTGCACTGGGCTCGGCTCTCCACTGGCTGCCAGGACCTCCTGGGCCCGGTACTGACCCGGACAGTAAGAACAGGTGTCTGACAGGGCTCTGCTGACTGACAGCGCTACTTTCCCTTGTGCGTACCCCACTGGGAAAGCAGCGCCTGGGCGAAACCAGTTGTCAGTGGCGGTGACGACAAGTAGCAGAAAGATCTGAATCTGCTGCACAGAGGTGCTCTCGTTCACGAACCCGACGAGCAAGCTGGCCGATGGCAGACGTGTGCAGTAGGCTGGTGAGATTTAATTCCTCTGCTCCGGGCTGAGGACTTCCTCCTTGTCCTGCATGGACACCCCCTGCGCCCAGAGGGTGATTCCTCGTGATTCCTGCGGTCCTGTTTTCCAGTGTGGGGATCAGGGATCAGACCAGGCCGGCTGCTGTCGGGGGGGGAGGGGCAGGTCATCGCTCTGCGGAGAAGAAGAGTGACAGACCTGGAAAGCTAGAGGTGGGGTTTGGAGAAAAGAGTGGCGATTGACTAATAATGGCATTTGACAAACACAGCAAGCATATGTCACCCCCTCGCGCGATGAAAAGGCCCCATTGTGTGGGCTGGGGCCCAGCCACTCGCCCCCAGCAGGCCCTGTTCAAACACGGCCCCTCCGGAGTGTGGCGGCCGCCTCTGCGGCTCGGCCCGCGCGGAGCCCCGCTCTGTGGGCTGTGCTCTTTTTGTTTCCCTAAAACAAAGGGGAACAATGAGACGTCCCCCCGCTGGCCCTCCTCAAGTGCCGTCCTTTGTGTCGGAGAGAACTTGGCCGAATTTCTCTTCTTAACGCTTGCTTTTCGGCTCCTGGTGAGGTTCAGGGGGGGAAGCTTAGTGAGGTTTATCTGAACGTCCAGAGGATTTAGTTAAAATGACTAGGGAACGTTAACGGTTTGTAAAGGTTGGGAACAAGAGGAAACCCATCGAGCTCGTATGGCTGCTCGGCTCAGGAGCTGTTTAATCTCATCCTGCTGTTTCTCGAAAGACACCAGGGTATGGGCTTTGATTACAGGGCTCAGGTAGCTGGTTCACTACCTCCACAACCCTCGGTGTATCGGACTGGCTCCGGCTTCCAGTGGTAAATGGACCTCCTCCTTGTGTCCTCCGGTTTGTGTTTCACTCTTGATTCTGAAGGCCACGGCCTGGACTTGGTCAATGTCTTTGAGGAGGTTGAGGACTCACAGGAGTTCTCCACACAGTCTTCTCGAGTGTGATAAGACTCTCTCCTTCCACCTGTCAGTCTGGCACATTCTCTCAAGCCTGGGAATGCAGGGATATTCTTCTGGGAACCGGTCCCAGAGCACGTGCTCTTCTTAGTGCATCGTGCAATTTTAACACATCGCTTGATTTACATTCTACACTCTTAACCACCCATCCTTCCACAGAAAGTGTGAAAACAGCCGTGATGCTGCGGGGGGGGGAGTGTGACTTGAGTAGATCAGTGAAGCAGAGAGGGGAAGAGGAGGAAAGTGCAACAAGGCTCCACAAACTGAAAGCATTTTCTGCTGGAGTCAGACTGTCCCACTTCAGGCCCCATGGGATGCTCTGGGCTGATGCGGAGTGTTTGGGCTGGCTCCCTTGTGTGCCTAGCATTTTGCATTTTAAACCTCCGCTGGGAGTCTGGGGTTCATGTTACCATAACAGGGCTGTGTGCCCCCTAGATTCTGCTGCTCCCAGGCCTGAACCCCCGAACCCTTCTCCTAGAAGGGGTTCCTCTGGAAGGTGTCAGAGAGAAACCACAGCTCCTGCTCGGGTCCGGACACCCCCCTCCATATTACCATAACAATCACCAGCGAAGCATGCCTCAAACTGCCCCCCCCCCACGCCGATGCACACGCTTCCCGCTTGATAAAGTGGCTCTAGCAGAAGTGTCAATAGCAGCAGCCGCCCGAAATGCTAATGCTTAAATCTCAGAGGGGCGGTATTTAACAGCGCGGTCACAGTCACACGCTCCCTACAAAATCTGGAGCCCCCCCCCCCCCCCCCAAGTCCTCCCATTGAATGAAATGGATTAAAACTAATCAAAGCCTCGCATACCAGCTCGAGTTTCTGCAGCCTCCCCAGGGACTTAACCAGCGAGCATTGTTGCTCAGGCCGGGTGCTGAGGGCTGAGCTCAACTGGTTAAATGGTTAAATTTCTCGAGCTGGGGCAGTGAGGCATCTTGAAATATGTTGGGGTTTTTTTTGGTAAAAAAGAGCCTTCAGCCAGCACATCTGCAAAGCCTGAGACCGAGACTTGCTTCCCAGCCCTGGACAACTGTCTTCTGATTTCTGCTGCAGCCGAGTTCTTACTCACAGGGTGGCTGATCTCTGGGGCAGACTCAGAAATTTCCTTTCATCTCTTGAAAAGATAATGGGATTTAATTTGCGTCCACTCTGTACCAATTTGGAAGTTTTTGAGCTGCCCTCATTCAGGTGTGCGGCAGGTGTGGAGTCCGAAAGGGGGAAGCGCTCGCTGTGGGTCATTCCCACCTGCTTCCGTGTTTCCTCACTGATCAGGAGCTCAGTGCTGTCCAGCCAGCCAGTCGCGACCTACAGGTTGAGGAGAAGGCTGCATTGGAGGCTGTCTTGAATTCTGGGCCTTTTTCACACTTGTGACAGACTGAAGCAAGACAAGTTTAAAGTTAAAGGAAGCAGATCAGTGAAGTCATCCTTTGGAGCTCCGCTGGCATGAAAAGCAGCAGAGGCGCTGTCCGTTCCTCTGGGACCCGGGTAGGGAACTGCCGAATCTGAGTTTGCTCCAGCTGAAGGGGAAAAAAGAGGCTGATTCACTTCAGAGCCTAGAGCTGAGCGTGCCTGCACATATTCTTCCCTTCCTATCTCATTCCTCTCCAAGCTGTCCTCGCACCTCACTGCGGTCAGAACCGCGGCTGGAAAAGGTCAGGCCTTGTCCAGGGAATGTCCGTGGAGAAGACCCGAGAGGGCCCCAGTAGACCAGTGTGGTTCTCGACCACAGAACCAGGGGGATGGGAGGGGACGTTGCGGGCTGTCCAGACTGGAGCCGGTCTGCAGACTGCGAGGCTGAGCCCAGACCGGCCTGAGCTAAACAGCTGGTTCACCTTCTTGTGTCTTTCACTCGTTTTTTTTCCTCTTACAGACCCTCCTGTGATCCAGCAGGTGCGGAGAACCTACAAGTATTTCAAAGACTACAGACAGGTGAGTGGGCAGGACGGGTCCGAGCAGAAGCCTGTATTGGCTTGCGTGTGGGCTCGGGTCCGATCTGAGCTATGACCCACCCGCCGGGTTCTGGACCCAGTGTCCTGTTCGCCGAAACTCTTGCATTGATCCAAATGCAGCACTGTGCCTGGCATTGCAGACAGGTGGGCTGGGCAAAGTCTTATCAAATCCAGCCCAATTCATCCCTTGTCACCACTAGTCACATCTCACATGCTAGAAGTGCCTGTTCTCAGTCACAACCATGCAACATGGGCCCTTCATCTTTGATGAAATGGCAGGGGTTCATACAGAGAGCCCGCTCCGCTCGCTGTCAGCGTGAACTCTGTCCGCGTCAGCTCAGCATGAGGCGCTCAAGACGGGTGCATTTCGAACAGTTGTGAAAATCGCAGGAAATGACAGCCCTGTGCACGAAAGTTCGCAGAGACAAAACACGAAACACAGGATGTGGAAAAACCAGACTCGAGGCACAAGAAGTAGTGATGTTTCACGTTCTGCGGGGCAGCACGCACGCGGCCTCTGCGCTCGCTGTGTCCGTGAGCAGTGCTGGAAGAAGTAATGGGCCCGATTATTGCGTGCTGCCTGCCCACCTCAACGCAGTGCCCGGCTGATCAGCCTGCTGTCCTTGACTTGTTCCAGATGATCATCGAGCCCACGAGCCCCAAGCTGCTGCCAGACCCCCTGAAGGAGCCCTACTACCAGCCCCCCTACACCCTGGTGCTGGAGCTGACCGACGTCCTGCTGCACCCTGAGTGGTCGGTGGGTGTGGGGTCTGTTGTGGGACGGCTTGCTCCCTTCTCCCTTCTGTCCCTGCTTCGCTCTGTCTTGGTGTCTCCGCTGTCTCTCTCTCTCTCTTTCTCCCTCCCCCTGTCTGTGGCGTCCCTGTCCTGTCCTGGCAGTGCAAAGCGCAGGTGTGCGGTAGTGCAGGTGAGGCCCTGTTGTCGGGGGGGGGCCAGCAGAATGGTCATTTGTTTTTTTTTTCTCCTCCCAGTACCTGGCCCTAACCCCCCCCCCGTAGTCCCACCTCCTGCCTTGCCTCTCCCACTCCAGCTCGGGCAAGCCAGCCATCTGGACATGGCTGACCACCTGTCTCACCTGCCACCTCACCTGTCCAGCTGTGTGACCCTCCCCCACACAGCTGCTGCTGTAACCAGAAACCAGCTGGACCTCAGCAGCTCAGACACGGCTCAGAGAGACAGGCAGGGGGCTCAAGCAGGCTCCTTATCTATAAGTATACTTTTCTATAAGTACTGTTGCCTTTAAAATCTTTTTTACTTTAATGTTTTAGCGTTTGCAGCCCCTGTCTCGGCTGACCTGTGCTCCCCGCGCAGCGAGCTGTGGGGGGGACAGTAGCGTGGTTGGTGTCGCTCAGCCGGGTCAGCAGCCCTGACTCTGCCCTCTCCACCCTTCTGCCCCGCAGCTGGTAACGGGCTGGCGCTTCAAGAAGAGGCCCGGGATCGATTTCCTGTTCCAGCAGCTGGCGCCGCTCTACGAGATCGTCATCTTCACCTCCGAGACGGGCATGGTGAGAGAGTATCGCCCGTCGGGTGAAACCAAGAGGGTCGAGTCTCGACAGGAGCAGCAGTAGAGTCGTAGTAATCAACTTGTGTTCTAAAGGGAGGGATGCTCCTGAAACGTGCTTTTTAAAATGGCAGCTGGCATAGACCTGCAGTGACCTGGGGCTCATGTTAGGAGAAGAAGAGACTCTTGCCCTCACTGCGTGTATCTATATATAGCACATATGTGCAGATTCAGTCTTGGTGAACTTGCATGGAAATGGTGTTGGCACCGGTAGTGTGAAGAATCACATTAATACTCCTGCTGCTGTGGTGCTCGGCCATCACTGAAACCCCAGAAGGGATCTTCTGCGAGCCGCAGTGTGAGGGTCCAGTCCCTTGTCCGGCTCAGATAGCGTTTGGGCGCGGGGCGCGGGGTGTAATCGGAGCGCCCCGTCATCACAGACCTGTTACTGCAGGGCTCGGCGTGCAGCAGACACGCCAGCAAACACGGAGGAAGATCTGGTTCTGTCGGGTCGAGCCGTTTTGTTCCCCCTGTGCCGTTTGGGCCCACGGCCAGGGACCAGTTGGCAGCTGGCAGGGCGGTCCATCACGGCGGCCCGCTGAGGCCCGCGGCTTCTCGCTAACGTTCCTCTGCGCCGTTGTCCACCCCCGCAGACGGCCTTCCCCCTGATCGACAGCATCGACCCCCAGGGCTTCGTCATGTACCGGCTCTTCAGGGACGCCACGCGCTACGTGGAGGGGCACCACGTCAAGGTACCGTTTCCGTGGCTCCGCGTCGACTGTCCTGTCCGGCCCCGGGCCGCGTGGTGCCGCTCGGATGGGCCGAATCCTGCAAGTTGCCCGGGTCTCGGGTCTGGCCTGTTGACCGCAGCCCAGTCCCCAGAACCTCAAGCACGGGCATGCTGGGATACCTCTCTGAGGGGATGCGGGCATGTTCGCAGCAGGGTTCCCCGCTCGCGTGAGGGCAGCTTCACCCTGCCCGAAGGCGCGAGAGCCCCCTGCTGGCAGGGGAGAAGAATGCGTGGGGCAGAGCTCCGAGTGACTCTTCTCTGTCTGTCCTGTTTTCCTTATATTTATTATCCGCCTTGTCCAAAATCCAACCTCGGCAGCTATTTTCGAGATCCGGCTCCACGTAGTTTGGGCAGTGATTTGAACGGTGAGGGTGTAGTGGGAATGGTGGAGTGGGAGTCTCTGTGGGAGACTGGGAGCTCCGCACGGCTGCCGGACCTGGAGGTGAAAGAAAGTCTTTTATCCAGGGAGGAGCCGGATCGGGACCGAGCAGCTTGTGTGGCTTTGGGAACCTGGGGGAGAGCGATCAGGAAGAGTCTCGGTCAGATGTGAAAGTGTGGCGCTGGTTTTGTGTGTGACTTCTCAGCCCTCCTGCTACCGCTTGTCCCCCAGACTGCAAAAAGGGAGAGGAAAGGGCTGAATAAACTGCTGTCCTCTTCAAATTTGTGTCTTTAAATGAAAATTTGAATTTAATGTGATGGGAAGTAAGAGGGCAGGCTGTTTCGGGGCAGGGAGGCGGCTTCTGTGTGTCTAGAACAAGCTGACAACCGAACCCTGCCCCCCCACCCAGTCCCGAGCCTCTTCCCTCTCGCTGCTCCTGCTCCAGGGGTGTTACAGCAGCGCGCGCTGGTTTCTAGCCTCTATCTGCCTTCTGTCTTCCTTTTCCATCTCCTCTCGCCCCCCCCCTCCCTCGACCCTCACCTCCCATCTGGCCCCTGTGAGAAGCAGCAGGGGGCAGGAGAGGAGGGGGACGAGCAGGACTTTCTCTGAAAAGAAAGCCCCCCAGAGACCCGCTCCTCTGTTGGCGTTGAATTACGATGCTTTTCAAAGGCAGAGCAAGTTTCAGAAAGCGGCGCTCGCGACAGCAGCGCACTGGAGTCCAGGAACAAAACGCAGCCCAGGTTTGTTTCTCCTGGAGCGGAACCCTTCCTCCCTTCTCTGGAGACCCACCGGAGCGCTGGTCCAGAGGCGGCCGATCACATCTGAAAAGCCGCTGCAGGTTCTGGCAGATACAGTTGCTGAAACAGTAGACAGGTCCGACTTTTAGTAATTAATCTGAGAACAAAAAACTTTTCTTTTTTTTTTTCCCCCACAGCAAAGAGAAAGCTGAGGCCGAATTGAGCAACGGACATATTTTGTAATTCCCATTCCAATCGGCTTGGGTTGTTGGCTGATTTCTCTTATGTTTTTTAAGCCAATTTAATGTAGAAACAGAATATTTTTCATTGTCAAGCATAGTTTAGTTTGAACTCTTGCTTGTTCAGAACAGAACAGATCGTGTCTGAGATGTCCTGACCCCGGTGAGGGGGGTTCATACCACATTCTGCGTTTTGTAAAACCTGAAGTGAATCAGCCTGCTGTGCAGTGGGAGTCCATTCTGTTCCCCTGGTGTTTCGGGGGTCCTGTCCGCCCCTGGCGGGGTGGATGTGGGCTCCGTCAGACAGCCAGTGCTGCGCAGTGTCAGCTTGAGGGCGCTGTGAAAGTGATTAGGTTAGAGCCCCATTGCTCCAGCACATCGGCTGGCGGTTTGTTGTTAGAGAGGCAGGTCTGCGCCCCGTTTCCCGACACGTTGCAGGCTGCAGATGTAACCCGAGACCATGGAGGTGCTAAACCAGGATTTTTTTCATGCCTGGGTGACAAGGAGCCCAGTTCAGGAGGGTACGGGGTGCAGGCAGGGCTGCGCTTTGGGTTGGCAGGAGAGTTCCTGTTGATGTAAACTTCTGGGGGACCAGACTCTGCGTCGTCATGTTCCAGGGAGCTCAGCGGTCATGCCTGATCGCCCCTGCGCACTGTCACACACGCCCTGGCGATGCCCAGCAGCCGTGTCCTCAGAGCTCCCCTGGGGGGCGTTCAGCTGATCTGCAGTGTGAGGAGGGAGGCAGGTGCCCAGTCATTAATTTGCGATGGGGCAGCGCTGGCAGTCTCCCACGACCTGGGCCTGTGCTAGCTGGAGGGAGGGTCAGAGCCGGCCTGCCCTGGGGACGGAGGAGAGGGACGGCCCTGTCCATCTGCTGGGTCCGCCGTGTGAAGGCTGGAGGAGGACAGCTGGCCCCAGGGAGACCGTGCCCGTGTGCTGGGGGGAGGGGGGGAGTGTTCTGATGCTACACGCCCCTCCTGGCTTTGTGCGCTGCGTCCCCCCAGAAACGCTGTACTGGGTCCTGACCCAAAGGAGATGGTACAGAACCAGAAAAGTTGTTGGAAGTTCAGTGGTTTCTCCTGTATCCAGCCGTATGGCCCATGAACTACAGCCATGTCCTGTGCTGGTGAAATCAGAGGGACACGCCACCAGGGGGCGTGGTGATCGGTGCTGACAGAGCGTTAGGATTCGGAAATGGGGCACAAATGGCAAGGATGTGGCTGTACCTTCAGGGGTGCGATGGGCACTTTCCTCTGTGTTTAATGGGTAGGATTTAGAAACTCAAATGCAGCCATTTCCCCCCATATTGGAGAGCCCCAGTGTCCTCCACCCCAGATCTAAATGCCTTGATCGAACCAGTTATTGACTTCATTAATGAGTTCATGATTAATTGGGGTCGGGGCTGACGCCTGTGCTGTCTCCCTCTCTGGGGCCCTGCAGGACGTCTCCTGCCTGAATCGGGACACCTCGAAGGTGATCGTGGTGGACTGCAAGAGGGAGGCCTTCAGCCTGCAGCCCTTCAACGGGCTGGCCCTGCAGAAGTGGGACGGGAACTCGGAGGACCGCGCCCTCTACGACCTGGCGGCCTTCCTCAAGAGTGAGTCCGGCGACGTGCGTGTGCTCGGGCACGGCCGCGGCTCGGTTTCCGATCGCTTGCCAGGCAGTGCGAGATGCACCAGTGAGAGAGGTTCCACTCCTGTCACAGTGTGGGGCTGGAGACCATCACTTCGGCATTGCTGACCGATGATTCCGATTTGGGACCAAGGGCTGTAGTTTGCAGAAGCGGCTCAGTCGTGAGAAGAAGAGACTGGACAGCTGGTGATGATGTGAAGGTGTTGTAGCAGAGACCGTGTGAACCTCATCCTGCCTCCTGTCTCTCTCCCTGCCAGCGATCGCTCTCAGCGGGGTTGAAGACGTCCGCACAGTGCTGGAGAACTACGCCCATGAGGAGGATCCCATTGCAGCCTTCAAACGCCGACAAGCACAGCTTGCACAGGTAACCAGCACACCCCGACCCCCACCACACACACCCCTGACCCCACACAGGTAACCAGCACACCCCGACCCCCACCACACACACCCCTGACCCCACACAGGTAACCAGCACACCCCGACCCCCACCACATACACCCCTGACTCTCACAGGTAACCAGCACACCCCGACCCCCACCACATACACCCCTGACCCACACAGGTAACCAGCACACCCCGACCCCCACCACACACACCCCTGACCCCACACAGGTAACCAGCACACCCCGACCCCCACCACATACACCCCTGACTCTCACAGGTAACCAGCACACCCCTGACCCCACACAGGTAACCAGCACACCCCGACCCCCACCACATACACCCCTGACTCTCACAGGTAACCAGCACACCCCGACCCCACACAGGTAACCAGCACACCCCGACCCCCACCACATACACCCCTGACCCACACAGGTAACCAGCACACCCCGACCCCCACCACATACACCCCTGATTCTCACAGGTAACCAGCACACCCCGACCCCCACCACATACACCCCTGACCCCACACAGGTAACCAGCACACCCCTGACCCCACACAGGTAACCAGCACACCCCGACCCCCACCACATACACCCCGACCCCACACAGGTAACCAGCACACCCCGACCCTCACCACATACACCCCTGACTCTCACAGGTAACCAGCACACCCCTGACCCCACACAGGTAACCAGCACACCCCGACCCCCGCCACATACACCCCTGACTCTCACAGGTAACCAGCACACCCCGACCCCACACAGGTAACCAGCACACCCCGACCCCCACCACATACACCCCTGACCCACACAGGTAACCAGCACACCCCGACCCTCACCACATACACCCCCGACCCCACACAGGTAACCAGCACACCCCGACCCCACACAGGTAACCAGCACACCCCGACCCCCACCACATACACCCCTGACCCACACAGGTAACCAGCACACCCCGACCCCCACCACATACACCCCTGACTCTCACAGGTAACCAGCACACCCCGACCCCACACAGGTAACCAGCACACCCCGACCCCCACCACATACACCCCTGATTCTCACAGGTAACCAGCACACCCCGACCCCCACCACATACACCCCTGACCCCACACAGGTAACCAGCACACCCCGACCCCCACCACATACACCCCTGACCCACACAGGTAACCAGCACACCCCGACCCCACACAGGTAACCAGCACACCCCGACCCCCACCACATACACCCCTGACTCTCACAGGTAACCAGCACACCCCTGACCCCACACAGGTAACCAGCACACCCCGACCCCCACCACATACACCCCTGACTCTCACAGGTAACCAGCACACCCCTGACCCCACACAGGTAACCAGCACACCCCGACCCCCGCCACATACACCCCTGACTCTCACAGGTAACCAGCACACCCCTGACCCCACACAGGTAACCAGCACACCCCGACCCTCACCACATACACCCCTGACCCACACAGGTAACCAGCACACCCCGACCCCCACCACATACACCCCTGACCCCACACAGGTAACCAGCACACCCCGACCCCCACCACATACACCCCTGACTCTCACAGGTAACCAGCACACCCCGACCCCCACCACATACACCCCTGACCCACACAGGTAACCAGCACACCCCTGACCCACACAGGTAACCAGCACACCCCTGACCCCACACAGGTAACCAGCACACCCCGACCCCCACCACATACACCCCTGACTCTCACAGGTAACCAGCACACCCCGACCCCCACCACATACACCCCTGACTCTCACAGGTAACCAGCACACCCCTGACCCCACACAGGTAACCAGCACACCCCGACCCCCACCACATACACCCCTGACCCACACAGGTAACCAGCACACCCCGACCCCCACCACATACACCCCTGACCCCACACAGGTAACCAGCACACCCCTGACCCCACACAGGTAACCAGCACACCCCTGACCCCCACCACATACACCCCTGACTCTCACAGGTAACCAGCACACCCCTGACCCCACACAGGTAACCAGCACACCCCGACCCCCACCACATACACCCCTGACTCTCACAGGTAACCAGCACACCCCGACCCCCACCACATACACCCCTGACTCTCACAGGTAACCAGCACACCCCGACCCCCACCACATACACCCCTGACCCCACACAGGTAACCAGCACACCCCGACCCCCACCACATACACCCCTGACCCCACACAGGTAACCAGCACACCCCGACCCCCACCACATACACCCCTGACCCCACACAGGTAACCAGCACACCCCGACCCCCACCACATACACCCCTGACCCCACACAGGTAACCAGCACACCCCGACCCCCACCACATACACCCCTGACCCACACAGGTAACCAGCACACCCCGACCCCACACAGGTAACCAGCACACCCCGACCCCCACCACATACACCCCTGACCCACACAGGTAACCAGCACACCCCAACCCCACACAGGTAACCAGCACACCCCTGACCCCACACAGGTAACCAGCACACCCCGACCCCCACCACATACACCCCTGACTCTCACAGGTAACCAGCACACCCCGACCCCCACCACATACACCCCTGACCCCACACAGGTAACCAGCACACCCCGACCCCCACCACATACACCCCTGACCCCACACAGGTAACCAGCACACCCCGACCCCCACCACATGCACACCCCGACCCCCACCACATACACCCCTGACCCCACACAGGTAACCAGCACACCCCGACCCCCACCACATACACCCCTGACTCTCACAGGTAACCAGCACACCCCTGACCCCACACAGGTAACCAGCACACCCCGACCCTCACCACATACACCCCTGACTCTCACAGGTAACCAGCACACCCCTGACCCCACACAGGTAACCAGCACACCCCGACCCCCACCACATACACCCCTGACCCACACAGGTAACCAGCACACCCCTGACCCCACACAGGTAACCAGCACACCCCGACCCCCACCACATACACCCCTGACTCTCACAGGTAACCAGCACACCCCTGACTCCACACAGGTAACCAGCACACCCCGACCCCCACCACATACACCCCTGACTCTCACAGGTAACCAGCACACCCCTGACCCCACACAGGTAACCAGCACACCCCGACCCTCACCACATACACCCCTGACTCTCACAGGTAACCAGCACACCCCTGACCCCACACAGGTAACCAGCACACCCCGACCCCCACCGCATACACCCCTGACCCACACAGGTAACCAGCACACCCCGACCCCACACAGGTAACCAGCACACCCCGACCCCCACCACATACACCCCTGACTCTCACAGGTAACCAGCACACCCCGACCCCACACAGGTAACCAGCACACCCCGACCCCCACCACATACACCCCTGATTCTCACAGGTAACCAGCACACCCCGACCCCCACCACATACACCCCCGACCCCACACAGGTAACCAGCACACCCCGACCCCACACAGGTAACCAGCACACCCCGACCCCCACCACATACACCCCTGACCCCACACAGGTAACCAGTACACCCCTGACCCCACACAGGTAACCAGCACACCCCGACCCTCACAAACACACGGACAGTTCCTTACGCTCCAGGCTGTGCTGCTGTAGGTACGGTGCTGTGGGTCCAGACCCAGCCTGTGTGCGGCTGATGCTCTGCAGCTGTTCCTGCTGGCAGGGGTGTGACGCGCTGCGCTGTGCTGTGCTGTGCTGTGTCTTGCAGGAGGAGCAGCAGCGCCTGTCGGAGAGCTCCCAGCACAAGTCCCAGGGCCTGTCTCTGGGCTCCATCGCCGGCCGCCTCTGGCCCCGCTCCAAGCAGCAGTGAGCGCCGGTCTCCCGCCCACCGCAAGCCGTCCTCCTCACGGCGAGCCAGCTGCCCGGCAGAGGGGGCACTCGGGGTGGCAAGGTGAGGAGGGGCATGGGCACCCGATCCGGTCCCTGCACAGCGGTGATGTCACAGGAAGAGGGGAGGGGGCTCCCCGTTTCCTCTGCAGCCTCTACGGCGGACGCCCCGCCGCCAGGCCTGCCCAGGACAGCGCAAGGACAGAGCGGGGTCCGCTCCCGCCAGCCGGGACTTCCGTCAGCGCGGAGCCGAACTGTGAACGAGCGATCCTGGCCGGCTTCATCCTCCTGCCTCCGCACCCTCGGATTCGGGGATTCAGTCTGGACTTTGGACCATCGCTGCTGAATCGGGAGGAGCATTGGAGTCGGACCTGGGGGCACTATTTTTTGGGGGTCTGTCCTTGTGGCCACTTGTGCTGTGTTAACGAACCTCAGAGACTGGGCAGTGTGGAGGGGGTGGGGGGGGGGGCAGTACAATTCTGGTGACTTTGTTGTTGTGGGGGTGGGGGGGGGGGTTACTCTGAATGTAGGGGACGTGTGTATTTTCATTGGCCTGGACAGCACTGCTGCAACGGTTTCTGCAACAGCCTCAGCAGGGGAGCGTCGCTGCTCGACGCCGTGCCGAGAGCAGCTTGAAATAAACCTGCCCTGTCCGACGGACGCGCTGCTTTGTCCTGTGTGGCGACACGCCGCCCGCTCGAACCGCGCGGCGGTGGCGGCGCTCAGAAACCAGCCCCTCCGGGGTCTTTTCTCCGCGGCAGCTCTGTGTGCTGGAGCCGCGCGGCCCCTGTGTGGCCCCTCCGGGTCCCGGGGCTTGGGTCGGGCCTGGCAGGCGCTGGGGCTCCCAGCCACCCATCTGAACACCCTCCAGCTTCCAAGCACGAGGGTTCCTGGAGTGAAATCCCTTGTTCACATGATCAGCTGATGTCCCGTATCTAGGGTGACACACGGGGCTAACTGGATTGGGGTTTTCCAGGCCCGCGAGTAAAGACCTCGAGGTGCTGCGGTATACTGTCTTACCAGTGGGTGCAGCAGACCTGACCTCGCCGTACCTGTCCTGATTTGTATGGATTTAAAAAATTGTGATATATTAAACTGAAGTGCAACTGCCTTATGTTCTAAAACCAGGATTTCTGAAATGTCCCGATGTTTGGCCTTTGGATGTGTGTTTCTTTTTCAGTTGGGGGTTACAAGTAAGAGAACGACTAATCTTCACTTGTGCCTCGCTTTGCAGGTGCTGTGTTTAAGAGGTCTCTTGGGGGACATTAAGGACTGTGTCCTAATCACTTCCTGTGTACAGTGCTGGTCAGTTTCCTGGTTTCCTGTTAATCCCGGGAGCCCACATTGTGATGAAGACATCACAGAGCCCACAATGCTTGGCAGCCCTGCTCATTCATAGGAAAGGCTGCCAGCTGGCCTGTGTGTGCAGTCTGCCGTGGGCACCGCTGTGGGCCAAGCTCCTCGCTGAGCTCTGGCTGGCCTGGACTGTGCCCCAGCTGTGCGCTAGTCTGGGCTGGCCAGTCCCACAGGCACCGCGCTCCAGTTAGACACGGGCACAGTAACGAGCCTCCTCAGGTATCGCAGGAAGTGTGACCCGTTGTTAAACAGTTTAACTAAGGCGAGACAGGTGCCGAACGCCTTCCACCCCAGCCCGCTCCTTCAGTGACTGGCAGGTGCTGCAGAGCTAGACCCTTCTGCATTTGTCAGAAGAGCAGGAGTATAACTGGGCTTGACGGCAGCCTCGGTCCCGAGTCCACTGGCCCGGGCGCCACAGCCTGCAGCCGGCCTGAAACCTGCACAGGGAGCCTTTTTAGAACTGCTTTCTAAGACGGACGGCCTCCGAGCTAGTCCTGGTTTGGCAGTATATGCCTTACTGAGCTGCGCTGTGTCACGCTGCTGTTGCACTCAAATCCCAGTGATGTCCCTGTAGTTGACCTGGGTCTCCGGGTTGTCAAATGACACATCGAGCAGCAGTAAAGTGACGACAGCGTGCGATTGCATTTTTTTTTCCAGTTTCTCTTTAACTTTATTTCTGTCTATGGTTTTGAGCCCCGTCCTTATTCAACGCGAAAGAACATGAGGTGGTGGTGGTGGGGGGGGGGTATATATTCTATTTCACTTTCATTTCAGCTGTGGTTCACACCCCCGTTTGAAGTATGAGGTACAGTATCAGAAGGCAAAAGACGCTTGCTTGATTCACGTGCTTGTAGTT
This sequence comes from Atractosteus spatula, assembly GCF_055471065.1. Classification (NCBI taxonomy): domain Eukaryota; kingdom Metazoa; phylum Chordata; class Actinopteri; order Semionotiformes; family Lepisosteidae; genus Atractosteus; species Atractosteus spatula. The sequence goes on along the minus strand of NC_142708.1, from coordinate 75,255,376 downwards.
TTAAACATCTCTTTGTTTCTGTGTCGCGTGGAAACTACCTGCCTGCCCTGCCCGAGGTCAGGTGTGCGAGGGGGGAAATGCCGGTTCGCGTTTGCCCGTTTGCCAGCAGCGCTAAACCCGATTCGCTGGTTCCTCCTAGTCGTCATCTGAGGCGCAACAGGCGCGCTCTGTCTATCGGCCCCGGTGTCGGTGAACGTGCCTCACACACGCCAGCTCATGAAGAGGCTCATTACAACACGATCGACGGATAAGGGTATCCGTCTTGCAGTGACTGGGCAGTAATATTGTCCTGATGGTACTTTCTTCTTCACGCCAGACCGGGGAGCGTTCTGTCAGACGGAAGAAAGACGATTTGCGCCGCGAAACGGCACCAACCATTTTATCAGTCCGGTTAACCCCAGCGTGTCTGAAAGTCTGTTGTTGAGTTTAGGCAGGGCGGGAACCACAGATAATTCAATACACAACAGAGAGCAAAGTTTGTTGTTCAATTGCAAACACTCGCCTTCACCTCCCCTTAAGAGCCTGTCGAAATTCTAAGAAAAATGTCAAATATTGTTTTCATATATTATTTAAACGCGTCTTCTATTTCTCTTCCCTCCTTGTTCTCTCTTCCTTTGGAACGCGAGATGAAATCACGGGGGAAGCGCTTTGAAAACCGAGAAAAGGAGGCAGGTCCCTTCACAAAGTGTGGCGGGAGCGGGGAACAAGCTGCCCGGCTGTTTTGCTGAAATCGATCACCCGTCGATCTTGGTAAACATTACCTGCTACCTGCCAAACGGCCTGTCTCGTGTTCTAGGTTGCTTCTCACCTCCGACACTTGAGGGGTCCAGTGCTGGTCCTGGAGTCCCGCTGCGTCTGTGGGCTTTTCTTCCGGGTCAGTAACCAACTAGACCAGCCGGTTACTGGTTAAACTAGTCGCTGATCTTCAGGTGCTGCTGCATTAAGGACTCCTGGAAAATCAGATCGCATCAGAGACCCAGAACCAGGATTCGGCCTGTTGAGTTTGTGTGCTTGAACGCTGCTGATACAAGAACCATCAGATCTTTATATCTGACGTCAACTAAAGGCAATTAAAAGCTGAAAACTCAGAGAGGGATGGGCAGGGGTGCGAGCTATACGTCTGGCGGACACGACCCATCTACTGGGACGGTTCCCCCCTCTCGAGCCTTGAGCCCAGACCATCAGCGCGATGAGCTTTCAGAATCCGTCCTGTCGGGGAACCGCCATAGAGACTTCTTTTAAATCCAAATCTTATTGCCAAATCGCATCGCGAATTAGTGCGTTGCATTAAACAGACACCGTTTAACAATTCAGTCATTTTTTTAAAGGTAAACGGAATAGATTTCTGTTGTGGTGGTGGTGGGGGGTATCACTAAGCATATCGTCTTTGCCTTATCAAGCCTCATCAGATGAGCAGCTGGTGGCGCTTATGGGCGATGTGGTTTCAACGTCGAATTCCAAAAGTCCAGCGCTCGTGACACGGTTGATGCCCCTTTACCTCGCGGGGCGAGTCAGGTCACCCACTGGTACCCTAATAGTTTCTTAAGAGACCTGTAAATACCGCTAATTACTTGCTTAGCGGTATCTTCGCACCCTGGTCTCGGAATGGGCTCTCGGATCAGTCTCTTATCAACAGGAGATCGACTCTTTAAGCCTCTTGGCATCTCTCCATCTCGACAAATATTTGGAAACGTTTCGTGTTAAAAAGCAATCAATGCGCTTCAGTCCCAAAGAGGATATTTACTAAAAACAACACGAAACGCAACTAATTTGCTTCTGCTTTGATCTCGCTTGGCTGTAGATGAAGGGCATCAGGGCTATTTTAGCCTCTTAATTTGCAATTTGGGCATTTTGTTGTTGTTTTTTTAATGTCATGATCACGCTTGTTTCCTCGACCATAGTCTTCAGATAATATAAGGGTGGAAAGGAAAAGCAAATGTGCGATTGAATTGAAAGGCACTGAACTTTGCAGCGTCTCTGAAATGTCTGAAGTATTCCTACGAGCTCGCTGCTTACACAAACAACCATAATGAGAATAAGATTATTATTGTTGTATTGGAAGCATGCCTTGAAGTTGATTTTGCAAATCGATTACTCTTCGGTTTGCAATCTACGTGTAGCGACAGTACAATTTAAACGCTGGTGTAGTTGACTGCACTGTGTTTACCGGGGGTTTCCTGCTCATTCACACAAATTCCAACGCACGTTGTCCAGTGCCCAGCACGATGGGAACAATAGAGCACACTAGTAAAACCAATAGTCGAGAACTGAGGAAATCAGTGACATCTGTGTAAGATCGTTTACCAGGTGTTTCTGTATAAACTGTCAGAAAGGCAGCCGGCGCGTCTTCTTAATTGCTGCAGTCTTCGCGCTGGCCTGGTTTCGCCCGGGTCTGACAACAATAGGGGAGCAGGACTAGGGCGGCCCGGAGGGCAGGCGGACTCGCCTGTCCTGTTTGTTTACCGTCGTCTGTTCTGAACAGATTCGCGGAGCTGAGAGAGGAAGGCGGGAGCGGAGCAGCGCCAGCCTGCGACCAAAACCAGGAGCGATCGGAACACGTGTGTTCGTGTGCAGGCGGTGGGGTAGTTCACAGTGCATTGGGCTTACAGTAACCCTCATCACTTGTAGACAGCACGGTGGGCTGGAGTTGCCCAATATTGGAATTGGCGGGGCGGCGGCTCTGTGGCTAAGGGCTTGTTGGTATCCCGCGGCCGGCAGAGGAATCCTACTCCGTTGGGCCCCTGAGCAAGACCCTTAACCCCAACTGCTCCAGGGGCGCCGTATAAATGGCTGACCCTGCGCTCTGACCCCCAGCTTCTCTCCCTGTCTGTGTGTCTCATGGAGAGCAAGCTGGGGTCTGCGAAAAGACAAATTCCTAATGCAAGAGATTATATATGGCCAATCAAGTGATCTTAAGTCGTACACTATGCAGCGTGTGTACGGATCAGCCCTCGGGCGTTAGGGTCGCTTATCTCGCCGCGCTCTTAAAACAAGGACCCTGGCCTCTCTCTCTCTCTCCCCCCCCCGACACACACACACTCACCTGCCGGCCTTCGATACAGCTGAGCATCAGTTAATTGATCCCTTAATTAGCCCAATATGAGCGTTTATTTGAACATTTTCAATGTTTTCGCTTCCTAATTCTGTTGAGATCTCCCACTGCTCAGTGGAATAACGTGCAATTATACACGATCTTCCCTCCTACCGTCCGGTAAACGGTACCGAAGCATTCGGTCCAAGTCCAACAGACTACGGAACAGCTTCTACCTCCAGGCAGTAAGACTGGTAAATAGCCCACCTGCAGCTCCTTCAGCAAATCACCTGTCATGGCTACATGGACACACAGTTTTCACTGTATTCATCATACTGCACTACTTGGATATATTGCACACACCATGGACACATAGCAGCTCTACTCCTATTGAGTTTTATTCCGTTTCTATTACATCTATTATTATGTAACCTTATTTTCATAACCTCAAGTTTGTGATTTTTGTGTTTTTGTGATTTTTATGATTTCTGTGATTTTTGTGAGCTCGCGGAAAAGACATTTCATTGCCAGTAGCTACTGCTGCACGCTGTATTGTTGTGCATTTGATACATAAACTTTGATTGATTTGATTTGATTTGGAATGAGTGCAAGTGCCCACACCTGAAGAAGGCTCCACGGCCGACACGGTGTGTCCTCTTGTCTTTTCAGCGTGGAATAGAGTTTGGAGTCTCCTGTGCAGGTTGGGCCTATTAGCTCTGGAGCTCAGTGCAGGAGTTCAGGTGCGGAGGTCACCCGCGCCAGAGCTGGGAGCCCCTGTCACCGCCGTACTGTGAAACCAGCCCTGCGTTGTGGAAGCCGATTTAATGACTTCTGTGCAAAGAAAATAGACGTTTCCGAAGGAGACAAATGCTTCTGCGACAGAACGAGACTGGCCTCGGTTTCCTGCTACCCGTCTGTGAGCTAATCTCGTTTGCTCATCCGACACCGCGTCTCGGACGGCCGGGGATACGGCGGTGCGGAACCGGACGGTGAGTTTTTTTGCGCCCCTGCGGAGGGAGCGCGTTCCTGACCTGGGCGTGTGCGCGCCAACACCTCCGCGGGGAGCGCGGGACCGATAGCCATCTTCACGCGCTGACCCGGCCGCTCCTGCCGCAGGCGCGCGGGGGGGTGGCCGGCGGCTGACGTCACCTGACTGGCAGTGGCCAGACCAGGCACTATGGGATCTACAGGGTTAAGTGCAACGCAGACCCACAGGCAAAGTGAAACCTTTAGTTCATTTCATAGGCCTGTATAGTCCACTTCGCCCAAATGGATCATTTTCAAGAGAAATCTATGATTGGAGCACGATCGTTGTCAGTTATGATATTGGATAACTGCGTGGCAGCTTTATAAAATGTCTGCAACTCATAAAAAAACAAAAACCCATTATAATTTGCGGCGGGTGTGCGATAATAAAGACTATTTGTATTATTTCAGTACTCCTGGGAAACAGGCTACACAGTTTCTTGACAAGAGCACTGTTGATGTGCAGTTCTCAACATAGGCAGAAAAACAGTTTTATAAAAACAACATCTGGTGTTTTTCGCTTTATTTTTAAGGAAATAACTATGCTTGCTCTTAAGAATACTAGAAAAGCAAAGGTCTGATTGTTCCTTTGTTGTCTTTACACGGGGGGAGAATGGCCAGAGATTGTTTTTGTAAGCAGAGCGCTGTTTCCTCAGACGTTAGGATGCCGGGGTCTCTATTTTGCTTTCTTTTGGAAAGGCAAGTCGTGAAGAAAATAAGCTATCCGGCAAATTCGGACGTGAGTTCACGTCTGGCGCGGATCCTAGCGCTCGGAGAAAGTGAGCCCTCCGGGGCAGCACAAGAATGCGCGGAACACGCGCGGGTTCGGATGACTTCATACCTGTCAGAGCCGAGTTTTACAGCGAGCGTTTCCTCCGCTCGGGCTCCGGTGGGCTCGGCTCGCTGATAAGAAAGGGGCACGTGGTCCGTCTACACGAATGATCTCTTGCTCGCCGGATGTCGCTGTCTTTCTCCGGGCCGATACGGGCCGTGCCCGAAGTCACCCTGAGCAGCGTGACCTACAGCGCTGAGAGTAACAAGGTGGATCGAGGCCGGAGCGCATCTCCTTTCCTGCTCAGCTGTCGGCTTTCTTCACCTTTTCACCCAGTGTCTGCTTAGTCGTTTGTGGTTAATGTTGTTAAGAGGCCGCGCTTTTTTAGGGTGTTCGGGTGCATCAGGCGGTCACCCCGCCGCCTCCCGCAAACTAACATGAGACTTTTGCAGATCGGCTTGTATTTGACCCGATAGGAAAGCATAGAGCGTTCAATAATGTTACAATGGATTGGCAAAAGGTGTCCAACCAGTGGGTATGCTGTATTGGACAGAGCGGTTAGAGATAATTCAACTTTATTTGTCATTATACTTACACGGGTGCGTAGTATAATGAAAAGTGTTTCTCATTAGTCTCTCGGGTGCAGTATATATATATATAGAACAGCAGACAGGACAATATACAGAAATAAAATAACAGTGTAAGCAGTATGGTGCCAGTGCAAAATTGTCAAAAACTGTGCAAATACACAAAAAGAAAAAAGTATACAAACAGGACAAACGCAGTGCAAAAGTAATAAGGCGAACAGTGCAAGAATACTACGACGATTATTAAATAGTACAACTAGTGCAATTTCGGCTTAGAGAATATGCTGTATATTGTCTGCTTATGAAAGGACGGGGGGGGGGGGGTGTCTGCAGGGTTAAACAGCCGCCGCCTCGCTGCGAACGCGCACGCGCAACAGGTTGGGAAGCGTGGAAGCTGTGAGCGCGTGGAGCCGAGGAATGGCACGGGGTGAAACAGATGGGCGCGGGGCCTGCCGGCTGGAGCAGAGCTCTACAGATTGAGAGGTGTCAAGACATTTTGTTTTACAGCCCCGCCACCGTCTGCCAGGGGGACAGGGGGGCTCGCCTGCGCTTCTGCGTTGGCGTAATTCTGAGAATTTCGAGTCATTTCCAGCAGCCAGCTGTTGCCCGTAAGATGTTCTCCATCAAGTCCAGAAACGCCCAGTGCGCGACAACCAGAATGTTTTTCAGTTGTTCATCCGCTCCGCCATCCGCGCGAGCGTGCGCTCCGAGCTCATTCGAAGATTGAAAATTGGGGAAATTATCTTGGTATATTTAATTAATCCGGCGGGAAATCAAAGAACTATAAAGAGCTCAGTTGTGGTGAGGGGTATGGTCAGGTCTGCCTCGTGAGTTATGTAGAACACAGCAACAATTTTTTAAAAAAGGTGACTTTACCTGCCTCAGAAATACCTCATCTTTCTCTATGAGTTTATGGAAAAAGGAAATAGGAAATTTTGTGATTTCGCATTTATATAAACACAGTTCAGGCGCAGCTATTCCATTAATTTCTATTTGCAGCTACAGTCGCTCTTGAACTTAGACGCAGCTTTTGAAATAACCCTGCAGGCCCCGCGTTCGCAGCCAAGCTACACCGATTTCATGAAAGAAATGCGCGTTAGTCTCGCTTAGCTAGAGAACATTAATAAGCACATGGCGTTTTGGGGGAAGAGACTTTAAAATGAGAATGGGAAAGGCGGTCTGGTGTATGAATTGACGAAGGGCCCTCAGTCCCCGGCTTTTGTGAGGGTGTGAACACGCTGGCGGACTCCAGCAGGCGGTAGTTTCTGAGCGCACGGATCACGGGCTGCAAAAACATCACCCATTTGCGAAAGTGTGGGACGAGCCTGATGTGGGGTGAAGGGTGACGATTCTCGCACCTCCCGGGCGCTGGGGCTCATTCTGCGGAGCTCCTGCCTTCTGTCACCGAGCAACACCTCGGCGGGCTCCTGGCTGTGAATCTTTCCGCCTCGCCCCCCCCGGGACTCAGTGCCAGCAGACACGCGTGTCTCCTCCCCGCGACACCCCGGCTCTGCGCTGCGCCTTTTGGAGGCACGTGGAGCACAGTGCTGGCCCGGGAGCTCTGAGCTCGTGACCTGTGCACTGTACGGAAATACACACCATGCTTTTCTGGAGCTGGGCGGCTTCGGAATTTGTCAGTTTAATGTTTTTTAATTTGTCTTTTTCCTTTCTGTCCATCCGACCATTTCACCGTTCTTGCGTAGAAATGCTGCATCGCAGCAGAGCCTGCAGAAATTCCTACTCGATGATACACTATCTTAAGGGAACCAGGCTATCAAAAGTCGACACCTGAAGTATCAAAGGTGACACCTGGACAAGGCTCCACGACCGAAACGTTGTGTTTTCTTTCTTCTCTTTTCAGCATGGAATAAACCTGTTACTTGTTCCTTGTCAAAAGTATATTTTCCTTCGGCAGTGAGTGTGTATCAATAGGTCCAAACACGTTTTATTTCCCGTACAGAGCCCGTGATGTGAAACATGCTTGTATTCGTTGTATTTATAAACTTTCCGGGTGAGAGTCTCCTTCGGGCTCGGGGTTCAGCCGGATTGCTCGTGCACACACGGGGGGGCTGTGACGTCGTGAGGCGGACGCTGGTCGAAGCCCCCGCGGCGCGAGTCGGGCTGGCAGATGGCGGCCGGCTTGTTAAGTCGCCGCTGCGCTCGCATTCCTCTCCTGCTCGCGGAGCCTCGCGAGCGGCACCTGCGCCGCGCGGAGCTCTCGTCTCCGAGCGGGTCGATGCGCGTCGATACACGATACGTCTTCCTGAGCATAAAGGAAATTCAATACCCCCCTCGCCAGTTCACACTCGATGACTGATCGGATTTGTGCCTCTAGTTTTACTAATGATGACGATGAAATAATAGATTTCCCCACGAAAATAGTTTAAATTAGTTTGTTTTGCAAGATGCTGTTATTTCTTTTGTCGATTCTCTTTACTCTGAAAGGATTTTCGCTTTTTTGGTCCCAGCAGCTGCCGCGTCTGAGTTGTTTAGAAGCCGACGTAAATGTGTCCAGCAGTTAGCTCGGTGTTACTGACTAATGCGTCTGTGTTCTGTCAGTTCATGCCACCTTGTCTTAATCACAGACCCATTTACTCAATAAATTACGTAATACATTAAAAAAAACAGTAATGGACAACATTAGTTCTTTGGTGTTTTTTTAACTGATTTATCGAGTTTGCCTGAAACGATTTTTTCCCTCCAGTGTCCGGACTGCCAGCGCTATTAGTTGGCAATGTCCTGTTATAAATTCACTCGGGAAGGTGCTTTCTGTCGTCTTCCTTCCAGCGGGTACCCCGCCAGCCTGGCCTGCCCACGCACGCCCTTCCCACGGCGGGCACGAGCTGCCGGGGAGCTCCGGGAGATGAGAACAGGCTTTCTCGCAATGACACGCGGGCTTTTAAACAAAAAGTTAATTTCTTTTTGATTGGGCTGGGCTTTGTTGCGGCGGAGGGCTCGCGCCGCGTGGGTAATTGTGGGCAGCGGGAGGGGGGGGGGGGCTTCGCCTCCCTCGCGCTCCGGGCTGTTTCCTCTCCGTGTCGCGGGCGGCCCGCGAGAAGCACTGCGCCAGCGGAGGCACGCGCGGCCCTAATTAGAATGACAATGGCAGCGCGCCGAAGGGACCAGCAACAGTTTGCAAATCTGCCCTCTGTCCCTCAGCGCCCCCCCCCCCCCCCCCCCCCCACACACACACACACACACACACTCCCCTCACTGTTGACTCTCCCCGACACCGAAAACCAAAGATTAGTTTTGCTCTGGACATGTGGCAAGCAGGGAGCAGAAGACAAAAAGTTTATGTCCTGCAAGCTGTTCTCGGTGCGCGCGTTTGTGTAGGGGGAAGGTTACAATGGCAACTTTCTTTAACAACACGCCACAGTTGTGGACAAATTAGACACGAATAAAAATGCAACTGTGTTGTAGCCGTCTTATTTAAAGAATATATCGCTAATCTGTACGTCGTTGCTGCCACTAACCAATCTTGCGTTATTTTCCCCCCAAACCATTTCAGAATATGTAAGTAGACGAGGTTTGAACATCTACGGGAGACGCAGCTGCAAGGATATACGTCTGTTGTAAAGAAAGAGATTCTAGGAAAGATAAGGACGTGAGAGAGGTTACAAGCGCCTGGCCCGTCTAGCCTGGTGGGTAGCTCGTACTTGTTGACCACAAAATCAAATCCGCCGGTTTCTTGTATGAAGCCAAAGTATCGGCATCAACTGCATAGCAGGGCAGCTTGTTCCACACCCCCACAACCCCTGGTGTAAAGACGCGCCTCCTGTTCTTAGTTTTAAAAGCACTTCGAGGTGCCCTGCAGCATTTACAACGCTTAGGTGAGGTACCTTCTTATATCTGTTAAGATACCTATGTGAAGAAGAGTAAAATTAAGCAGCCTCGTGCAAGACATAATCGTTCAGGATGTACTGTATAGATGCACTTCTGCGCCGAAGCAGTTAGTCAAGTAAGTGAACTCCTCCCATGTCTCTAGGTCCCGATGTTTTTGTGGCGACAGAAGCACCTCTGGCGATTGCTGGATAATTCTTGCGCGGTCGCGAATATGCGAAATATCACGGAATATCACGGAAGGCGAGCACCGCTGAGAGAAAGCCGCGGTATTCGACACTGTGGTGCTGACGGACCTGCAGGGGTTCCGACCCGGCGCAAGAGCCCGCCCAGCTGTGCCCGCTGCGCGGTAGAATAGGTTCTGGTCGGGACAAGGACCCCCGCCGGGTGTCCAGCTTTCCTGCGATTCGGGAGAGGGGCGAGACGGGCCAGCGGCACCTCTGGCGAGCCTCAGCCCCGAACAATAGCACAGATTTCTCCGGCCTGGCCGTCTGCCGTCTGTGAGGTGACAAAGGCAGCGCAGGAAGAGACTCGCTGGTAGAGTTTCTTCTTGCGGTGGGGAGCACGAGAGCGACTCACACTCTCTAACGTTAAAGCGCATCGGGTTACAGGCTTCACGCAAGGCAGGCGGATGCTTTATGACCAAGCGGGACACCTTCTCCGAAAGAGGGCGGTTTTTAATCATTAATAATTAATATTGTGATCGCGTGCCTTCCGTGTATTTTCCGTTGAGGATAGGGATGCCTTCCCCTCTGTCCACACCGTGCCGTGGTGAGGGCGTCGTGGCTCTGCGGGTCTGACTGAGAGGGGTGTTTTGGCCCTGCCGGGTCGCGGCCTGACCGGGCTACCGGCGCGCTGGCCCGGTTCCCCGGCCGAGCAGGAGCGGTCGGCTCACCTGGTCGGTCCAGCAGATGCTGGCGCATTAACAGCTCTGAAACCTGACCCCCCCCCCTTAACACGGCCGGTGCCCTTCCACGGGCCTGTGCGCCGTGGAGTGGTGGCGTGTTCCGAGGAGGAGGAGGAGGAGGGGGGGGGGGTTAGTTAGCGAAGCAGGTGCTCTGGATTACCATACAGCTGTAAGCGTGAAGCTTCCACAAAAGCAATTATCAGAAACTCTCCGACTCCCCCTGCCCCCCCCCCCAAGCACACACACACACACCTTCTCCCCCTTCCGCGAGCCGAGCGGGGCAGCAGAAGGTCCCCCCGCCGCCCGCGCGGCACAATAGAGGGTCTGACCGGAGCCTGCCTGCTTTAACGACTCGCACGCGTCATAACAATTACAATCCCCGCGCTGAATAAAGGAGGAGTAAAAGGAATAAAGGAGTAAAGGAATAAAGGCGCCCCCCCCCCCCCCCCCCCACACAGCCAAACTTTCCCCAAGAAAAGAGTGCGGCACGCGACACGTTGAAGATGACAAAAAAACCTGCGAAGAAAGCCCACGCGCAGACCGCTGTGTTAAAGGCGGGTCAATCTTCGGCGAACAAGCGATACCGGAGCCATTAAAACAACCGAAACAAGAAGGGGGAAACTAAGGTGGGCAGACGCACACGTACACGGGAATTAGGGTTTATAAAAAAAACACCCCCCTTCTCAATCTGCTCTATAGCCCAGATTTCAGAATTTCTCAAACGGTTTTAATTTTCACAAGCCCCGCTCGACAAAGAGACGTCAAATCACAGCATCCAACATTTAACACTCCGGGCTGGAGCCGGTCTGAGCAGCCCGCAGAAAGCAGAGGGCCTGTCCTCCCCATATCGGGTTAATTCCTCCCGTTCGCTTTTCGGTTCTGGGGAATTCGTCCGTGTGGATGACTTCACGCCGTCCTGCGTGCAGGCGCAGTACTCGTGTGGCGGCGACCGCGCTTCTTCAAAACGTGCAAACGTCCTTTGGAACGAAAGCGCGCAGTAATGTGTCGTTGGTACAGGTGCCCGCATTGCTGATGCCCCGCGATCGCCTGCGTCTGCGACGCCAGGCGGTCAGGCAGGCAGGCAGGCAGGCAGGCAGGCAGGTAGGCGCTGCAGGTGTCGAACGCGGCCCGTGTGTGTGGAAATGCGCGTGTGTGGAAATGTGTCTATATCGCGATTCACAGTCACTGCGCTCTATTCAATTAAGCGCGTGAAATAAAATCAGTGCCCTTTGGACGACCACGCGCCGCTCTGCTCTCCGCGGAGGGCCCCGCCCCCGGAGGTGAAAGGGGGCGGGGCCGCCAGCCGGGGCATAAATACCGCCGCCGAGCTCCAGTTCCCGAAAACAGAACACAGTCCAAGTGCCAGCGCCGCCTGACCGGGGTCCGAGGGACGCTCTCCATTCCCAGACCTTCGCCGCCTCGTCTCTCGCCGCACCGGGCTTGATTTTAGGGATTTATTTCTCGGGAAGATTTTTTTTTTTGGGGAAAAAAAAAACTTTTCGTTCTTGTTCTAATTGCTGTTGAGGACGCACGGACACGAACTTGGAAAATTACTGGATACCCCTTTATTTTCCGTCTGCTATTGCTCAATAGCGGACCAATAAGAGCCCAAGATGGCTTTACTTTTTTTAACTTGTTTTCTCGCCTTGTTATCAACGCGTCTGGTGAGTGTTGAACGCTGCCTGATTTTTTTTCTTTTCCCCTAGTGACAGTGAAAAGGACGCGGAGCTCGCCGCCTCGCAGCGCTCAGTCCACGCAGTGCAATGACCCCGCGTTTCTGTCCCTGTTTGTGTGTTTTGTTCAGGTACACACCTCCGGCGTGTTTGAGCTGAAAGTTCACTCCTTCACCAGCACCCGGAACGTGTGCCGGGGCTCGCGCGACTGCCAGATGTTTTTCCGCGTGTGCCTGAAGCATTCCCAGGATGTCATCTCGCCCGAGCCGCCCTGCACCTACGGCACGGGGCTGACGGACACGCTGCGCGCGGACCTGCCGGCCATCTCCAGCAGCGCCCCCATCCGCGTGCCCTTCCACTTCAAGTGGCCTGTGAGTATCGCTGCAGCTCCGCGGTCGCGAAGGGACGTGGCTGCTGCTGAAGTGGGTCTCTCGGGGGGCCTTGTGTGCGTCTTAACGTGTCTCACGCCTTGTCCTTTTTTTTTCCTCTTTAGGGAACTTTCTCGCTCATTATTGAGGCCTGGCACGCCGAGTCCCCCGAGCAGTCCACAGGTAAGCGACTGGCGCTCCTGCGTCTCCCCGCTAGAGGGCGCGCAGACCGGGCTCTCGAGCCCCCGCGGGACGGGCGCGTGAAAATCGGATGCTCTCGGCATCCTGTCCGGTTATTCGGGGGGTCTGACGAAGAGGCGGTTCCTGTTCGTAACGTGAAGGGAGAAACGCCGACATTCTGTATCAATCCTGATTTTATTTATATATATATAAACGGGGCATCACTAAACGCACAGACCTAAACCCGTCTACCTAGTTGATAAGTTCTGCCGCTACACTCCTACACTCTTGAGCCATTCAGCAACAGTTTCACCCCGAATTTGATCATGAGTGACCTTACCAGTAAGTTTTCTCTGATCATTTACTCAGAGCGTTTCTCCCCTCTGCTAAAATAACCCCGTGTTCAAAAAGCAGAAGATGTTCGCCGCACTTGTGCCGATGACGGGCTGAGCTGAAATTCTTTACTGAAAATAATCGGTCATTTCTATCGGCTTCTCTAAGCCCGCGTTGCCGGGGGGGTCCTAACGCCGTGCCCGCTCTCTCCACACGCAGACAACCCGGCCAACCTCATCAGCCGCCTGGCCACGCGCCGCAGGCTGGCCGTGGGCGAGGACTGGTCCCAGGACGTGCACTTCGGGGAGCAGAGCGAGCTGCGCTACTCCTACCACGTCGTGTGCGACGAGCACTACTACGGAGAGAGCTGCTCCGACTACTGCCGCCCTCGCAACGACACCTTCGGGCACTACACCTGCGATGAGGCCGGCAACCGCGCCTGTCTGGCCGGCTGGAGGGGCGAATACTGCTCGGAGCGTAAGTACCTCCGCCACCGTGATATTCACCCCCGGTGTCGAAGCCGGTCGCTCGTATTCGACCCAGGACGCGGTGGCGGCCCCAGGGTTGCTGTGGCCCTGCTGGGGCGGCGTGGAGCTGATCCAGCAGGTCGGTCCTGACGGCGGACGTCACGCTTTGCCCACGACAGGCGTTAAGACCGCCGTACTTCTGCGTGGCCGTGGCAGCGCGCGGAGACGGGCTCGTGGACTCGGTGGCCACTTGCGTCACCGTGGCTGTGGGGAGCGGGACCCTTTGAAAGCGAGAGCAAGCGAGCCGCGTGCCTTACTTAGAACAGGGGTTTAAGATGCACAACGGGGGGGCGTTGTTACCCGAACCCCGCAGATCAACACGAGCTCGTCTGAAAGGGGGGTGCGCCTCGTCGCACGGAGCTCGCTCGGTGGAAAGCGCATCCTGTCGCAGCCTGACGCGCCCGCTGCCCGTATTCAGATAGAGGCGGGGGAGTTAATTTTAACAAATTTTAAGCTTGAAAGTGGGGGTTCATCTGGCCCTCTGGTCGGTACCCAGGCGCTTACAATAGCGAGGGCGGGGAGAGGCGGAGGGGGGTCACGCGTTGCCTAGAAATCTCTAACCCCCCCCCCCCCCACACACACACACACACCCCCCTCCGGGGAAAAAAAAACCCCACGGCGCTGGTTGTTATAGATGCAGAAGGGTCAACAGCTCTCCCTCGGGTTGAGTTCCCCCCGCCCCCAAATCGTCCTGGTACGCTCGCTCGCGCCCTTTTGTTCCGCCCGACAATGGGCGCACAGCGCGTGGTGGGACAGAGGCACGCGCTGGGGCTTAACGCGCGCGGCCTGGCGTGAAAGACGGCGACATGTGTTCCCTTTGTGTCCCCCGCCAGCTGCCCGGCCCGGCGCTCGGCGAGCTCCGGAGCGGGGGGGTGGCGTTTGGGAGGGGTAACCATACTAATTCTACCCCTGCTTTCTTTTTTTTCCTCCCCCCCCCCCCCAATTTAAACAGCCATCTGCCTGTCTGGCTGCAGCGAGAAGCACGGATACTGCGAGTCCCCAGGAGAGTGCAAGTGCCGGCTGGGCTGGCAGGGCCGCCTGTGCGACGAGTGCGTGCGCTACCCCGGCTGTCTGCACGGCACCTGCGGGCAGCCCTGGCAGTGCCACTGCCTGGAGGGCTGGGGCGGCCTGTTCTGCAACCAGGACCTCAACTACTGCACCAACCACCGGCCGTGCCTCAACGGCGCCACCTGCACCAACACGGGCCAGGGCAGCTACACCTGCGCCTGCCGGCCGGGCTTCAGCGGCACCAACTGCGAGATGGAGACCAACGAGTGCGACAGCAACCCCTGCAAGAACGGCGGCAGCTGCAACGTGAGTCCTCGTGTCCCTGCCTCCCGTCCGGCAGGTCGCCGCTCGGTCCCCGCGCTCCCGGGTCGTGCTCATACCCAGCCTGGCCCTTGAGAGGGCGGCGCTCTTCTAGCGGGACTCCGTGCTGCCTGAGACACTCGGTCTGTTGCCCGTTTCTCCATTTTTTTAACTCAGGTCGGGCGAGTGAAAACGCGAGCCCGCTGGAAGGTTTGTTTTTGTCGGCCGGTCCCGACGGGGGTGGGTGGGGGGGGTCCCGGGAAAAGAGAGACCGCAGGCATGCGAGAGTCCGGGGCGAAGGGCGCGAGAACGCGGCTGCGCGTCACCGGCCGGGGAGAGCGCTTCCCGCGCGCGCCTCTCGGACCGGCGGTCGTTCCCCCCCCCCCCCCCCGATCAGTCGAGCAAATCGATAACGCAGAGATGGCTAGCTGAAGACGCGAGGGCCGCTGGCTCCCGTTCTCGTTTGTGCATCAAGTTTGAACTTTTTGAGATGGTAACAAACCGAGTGTATAAGACGGCACAATATCCTGTAAGACACGCAATGTGCCGCATTTTTAAAAAGCGCATCTCTGTTTTAAGCTGGCTCCTTTTTGCGTGCTCTTTGTACCTCTGCTTTAATAGAGTTTCAATGCTTTGCGAGTGAAGACGTCTGTGCTGACGCTTCGTCCTCGTGAGGATGAGCGCCAGGAGCAGTGCAGGGACTTCAGAACCGTGTTTTAGTTCTGGTGCTGACCATGCAGAACTCGCTCATAGAAGCAGAGATGCTCTGAGCCGCCCTTGAAACGGCACATTTTGACGTGATCTCGGTAACCGTCTCATCGCCCGTGCAGAGAGGCTGCAGGCACAGCTCCTGCTTTCGGGTTGTGCTTGAAATGTCTCGCCGCAGTTTCTGCGCTCAGTAATGACAATCTATTCGTATGCCATCGTGACGTCCTACAGGTGAAAGCTATACTTTAAATAGCAATTAATATGAGCTTAGTAACTGTTTAAGTGCTCATGCAACATATTTAATACGAATTCTATAATATTTGAATGCACTGATTTTTTTTAGCATTATTAATTGTGTTGTAACTAATATTAATGCTTTATAACTAAAACCGAATACTACAGTGGAGCGCAATTATCACTGCACTGTTAATTGATTTGCTAATTGGTAATGCAACACCATCATTAATGCGTCTATATATATTTTTTAAGAAGTACTTAAAAGGGGGATTTAATCGAAAATGTTACCCTGATTTTTTTTTTTAAAGCCCCAAATGAAACGTGTCCCCCATGTCAGAGGAAAGAGTTAGTAAGAGCCATTTCGAGAGCGGTCTTCATCGGCGCAGCTCCTGGCATCTGTCCGACAGCTGCAGCTCGAACGTGCTTGCCCAGGGCCGAGAGGGGGTGAACACAGGGGCTGGCTCAGACCCTTAGGAAAGCCTTGCGCCAGTGTTCCGTTTTGCAGCATTTAAAAAGGGGTCGGAGGTCAGGGGTCAGGGGGTGCAGGAATGTCAAGCTAAGCCGGTCTCTCCCCTCCAGGACCTGGAGAACGACTACTCCTGCACCTGCCCCCAGGGCTTCTACGGCAAGAACTGCGAGATCAGCGCCATGACCTGCGCCGACGGGCCCTGCTTCAATGGGGGGACCTGCGTGGAGAAGGCGGCGGGCGGGTACTCGTGCCGCTGCCCGCCCGGCTACATGGGCTCCAACTGCGAGAAGAAGATCGACCGCTGCAGCCACAGCCCCTGCGCCAACGGTGAGTGACACCCCCCCACCCCCCCCAAAAGAGAGCTGCTGCCGCACAGACCGAAGCGCGGGACAGGGCGGAATGTCCAGATTGCCCCATGAGGCAATAATGCCTATGGCTTTAGTTTTTCAACTTGTATGTCACTTATTTGGCCTTTAAACTTCGTGCTCGGTGCTTTCGTCATTGGGCGACGTGTGTGTGTGCGCCCCCCCCGCAGAGACGAGAGAGAGGCTCAAGAGGAGTGTTTTCGCAGACGTCTGGCTTGTGTTATGGTTTGTGTGCAGCAACAGAAGGAACTTATTATGAAGCATTTGACCAGTGGAATTACTTAAATACGCAGTGATGCAACAACAGTTTCCCAGTTGCAAGACTTGACTTTCAAGTGGAAATTGCTCATTTCCCAACAAAGAGAAATTCCTCCATTTTTTGGAGCTGGGGCAGTTTTGGGTCACGATTTGTTATAGAGGACAAGTGAGGGAAGCTTTACACATACTCCAATCGTGGAGGGCCAGATAAGCGTTTCAAATTGGCATTGTTGGAGAGTGGGGTCTTGTTCCACACTCCCACTGCCCTTTGTGCAAGGCAGTCCTTTTTTTTTATCCGTCCTAAATGCCCCTTCTGAGGTTCTGAGAGTTCAACAGGGGCATTAAGACTGCATACACTCCTGAAATCGTGCCTTTTCAGTTAACTGTTCTTCTGTGACAAAACATCCATTTCTGTGCAGGGATTCTACATCAGGCATGAAGGAAAGAGATGAGATACCAAAATTGGCACCCCATGCTCATCATGGGAGAGATCCTTTAGCATAAATAGTGTGTCTGTAAATGGATAACTCCCAGACTGGGGGAGGAGCAGATAAGAGATATAATCGGCTTTGTTGATATTGGCACCTGGAGTAATTTAATAACCTGTGCTGGGAGACAGTGCATGTCGCCCTCGCTGGGGCCCTCGGGCAGAATTGGAGCAGTGATTGTAGGCAGAGGTAGAGGAGTCGTGACATGTGTGCAAAGCAAGGCGCCACTGAGCTGCGCAGCCGCCCCAATGCAGGTGATGAGCCTCTCAAGAGCATGAGGCCTCTGTTCCAAGCTTCTCTTCGGAGAAGAGACTCGTGCGGTACTCTGCACACAGTCTCTTCTGCGCGTCCTCATTCTTTTGACCGACGTCCTCGCTCCCCAGTGGTACTGGAAGTGTTGGAAGCCCACGCACGGCATCCTTTTGCACAAGCGGCTGTGTTTACTCCTTGCTCAAGTCCACCCTCAGCTAGGTGTTGCATTGCACACCCACAGGCTACTTGTTTTAAAATAGCAGAGCTTTCCGTGCGTGTTCCAGTCCATGCGCAGATGTGTGCAGGGAGTTTACAACAGAATGCATAAACATGCCTTGAGATGCCGAAGCCACCATTCTTTTGTATTTGCTGAAAATCCCTAGTTTCACTGGAGGAAATCGCACTTTTACAGCAGGCAGGTGGCCATTGACGTTACAGTTGGTAACCGACATCGGGGGTGATTTCTCCTTTTGCATTCAACTGCATTTACAGCCAGTTTTCTGGACTCTTGTGTTCTTGCTCCTCGCTCCCCTCCAGAGTGCAAAGTGACCACACAGGTTTGCGGCTTGTTTTAAAATGCGCACTTAGCCTGCCAACAGTTGTTATTGGACATTCCCCCAGTCTCGTACCCTCTTTCCAGGTCCCTCAGTGCTGTGGCCAGGGTGGCTACAAGCCGAGTCTCCCCCCGGCCTGTACCTGTACTCGGGGCTCCCGTCAGGCAGAGTGCTTGCTGCACGGCGCGAACACCGAGCTTGTCGGCCTGTGTGGGGATTGCTGGGAGACAGGCTGGCACGCTGCCCCTGCTGACCCTTGTTCCTTCACCCCTCTAGGCGGTCACTGCCTGGACCTGGGCCACAGCATGCTGTGCCGGTGCCGGGCGGGCTTCACGGGCGCCCGCTGCGAGACCAACATTGACGACTGCGCCCGCAGCCCCTGCCGGAACAGCGGCACCTGCGTGGATGGCATCAACGACTACACCTGCACCTGCACCCTGGGCTACACGGGCAAGGACTGCAGCGTGCGCGCCGACGCCTGCGCCGCCTACCCCTGCCAGAACGGCGGCACCTGCTACACCCACTTCACCGGCCCCGTGTGCCAGTGCCCCCCGGGCTTCATGGGCTCCCGCTGCGAGTTCAGCCTCAAGCCCACCCCTCCGGGGCCGGCGCGCAGGCCCTTCCCCGTCGCCCTGGCCATCTCCTTCACCCTGGGGCTGCTCACGCTGGCGCTGGTGGTCTGCGCCACGGCCATGGTCCTGCGGCAGATGCGCCTGCACCAGAAGGCCAAGGGCGCGGCGGCCGCCCGCAGCGGCCTGGACCCCATCAACAACCTGGCGCCCTACTCGCGGGAGAAGGAGGCCTTCCTCATCCCCGGCGGCCCCTACAAGGTCTCCAACAAGGACGCCGAGCTGAGCTCCGAGGGCCTCGGCGACAAGGCGGGGTACAAGCAGAAGCTCGTGGGATACAACCTGGCGGACGAGCAGCCTCTCCCCAAAAGCAAGTTCGACCTGTAAGTGTTCCTGCACGTCGGCATCGCTCTTCCCCTTTCCTCTCCGCGGGCCTCTGGGTGCTCTCCGGCTCGGGTTCTGCCGTTTCGGATCGTGCTGGCTTCATGTTCTGCAGGCTGGGGAGGGTTCTTTAAATTTGGGTTTTTGTGCTGTCTAGAACACCTGCTTCCCTGCCGAGTCTTTCGTGGTACCAGGTTCGTCTCCTGACTTTCTCCCCAGTCTCTGACTGCTCGGTGATTTAATCCACTTCTAAACAAGTGGAATAAATGAATATCCCCCCCCTCCCCCTTTTAATCAGATCAAAAGAAAGACCTGCAGCTGTAAACAAACCCAGGAGACCTGAAAATAATCTGGGAATTTAAAAGGATGCCCTAAAGAAAGTGACCAAAAATACTGGTCCAGGGGAGTTTCTGGACACGCAGGTGGTGCTCCTGAGGGTTAAAAGCTGGCAGGCTGCTGTCTGCTCGGCGTGAGTGAGGACATGGTGTAGGAGCCTGCAGCCTGGCTGTGCGCGTGTCCTTGAAGAGGCTGCCAGGCAGTGGTCTCGGCAGGCAGGCTGCCAGGCAGTGGTCTCGGCAGGCAGGCTGCCTGGCACAGGGAGGCTCGGAGCTGCACACGCAGGCCTGTGCTCTGTTGGCTGTCAGTGGCTACACGCAGGTCGCGGCTTGTAGGAGCTGCTCTTCACTGATGTAGGAGGGAATTCATCGCATGAGTTATAGAGACGTAATAAAAGCCTAACTGTTCCTAAGAGAGATGCGAGTTAAAACAAAAGGATGTATTGTCTGCTGCTGATGTACAGATAGATATCCAGAAGCATGCTGCTTGTGCAGTCTTGTGGTTGCTCTCGTATCTATCGCCTCTGTTGATCAGGGACACATCTTATTCAAGACTGTCAACGCAAGTCCTAAAAGCCAGAGTTTTCCCTTTGAAGCTGGCATGAGAAATTGTGCTAAGTGTCCAGGTCACCTCAGGTACAGATCTAGTAAAGACCAGTACTGAAACGGGGGGGGGCCCAGATGCTGACCAAAGTCAATTTTGAAGCATACCTGCAACAGAGAGAACTGTCTTTTGCCATCCTGTCCCGTTGTCCCATTTTGAGATTTATACAGACACGGTTTCTCATGCGTCTTTCTTCTGTTGGGCTTTCCCATGCAGGAAGAAATCAGAGCACATCATCTCTGTCCCACCGCTGAGCTTCCAGAAGGACAGCCTGTACCACCCGGTCTACATCATCCCCGAGCAGATGGAACAGTGCATCTTCGCTACTGAGGTAAGGATTTCCTCTCGTTCCCTCTGCCTTGACCCCGGGAGGCCAGGCGGCGCGGCGCAGTGCTGCCTGCTCCTTCCAATAAGAGCTCTGCTCACCGGAGGGTAATGCCCAATTTCCAAACGGGAAAAGGCTGTTGGGGCCCCGCGGGTTGTGAGTGACTAACGGATCGCAGGATCTGTCAGCCGTGTCTTGAAGGAGGCCAAGGATCTGTCTTGTGTGTGTGTGTGCGCGCGTGCACAGGGAGCAGAGGCTCAGTGGGTCCTCAGCCCTTGCTCCTGCCACAGCAGTGAGGCCTGAGCCCTCTGGAAACTGGCCAAGCTGTCGTTCTTCATTGGTGTGCGGTGCAGGACAGGGAGGGATCGCAGGCTAGAAACACCTAGCGTCTCGGACAGAGCGCCGACCAATGCGGACACGCAATCTGACCGGTCCGTCCAGTCCGGTCCGGTCCGAGCGTACGGGCCGTGTAGGAAAGGAAATTGAGGCTGAATGTGATGAATGTCCGAGGGAGAAGCTGCAGCAGACGGTAACTCGAGGTCTTGAGGGACCTGGGGAAATGTGGACAGCACTTCTGACCTCGAGATCAGAGCGTGCCGGGAATGCTGGATTAGTGGGAAAGGGTTCGGATTTCAGCCGATGCCTTTGCGGCTGTGGTTTCGGTTCATGTCCTAACTGCGGCTCTGCCTTGTCTCTTGTGTTTCCTCAGGTTTGAGCAACAGTATTCCGAGCTATGGAGCGCCGCGCCGTGCCCGCACAAGTTTACATTCTTAACGGACAATTGGAAAGAATTTTAAGAGAGAATATATTATATCTTTATCTATTTAATATTTATTCATGCTGCTCGTTTGGAAACGGACTACTTTTGACACTGGTCTTGAAAGAAGAATTTTTTTTCCTGTATGTTGAAAATACTTCGGACTGTCTGGGAGGAGAGGAGGCTATAGTGAAGAACTAGCCGGAAGATATTTGCACTACATATTTTTTCTATTCTTTTTTTCAATCTTTTTTTTTTTTAGCATTGAAACATTCCACAAATAATGCGGAGAACCAATGATTTTTTTCCAAGTAAAAAGGCAGGACCTTTTTTTTTTTTTTGCCAGTACCTGTGTGAAAGTGAACTGCGGAAGAGTGCGTCTCTGCGCACGGGGGGCTGGTTTCAGTCACGGACAGTACCTTTCCTGTCTCGAGCCCCCTCTGTCCCCCCCCGGATCGCGAGTCAGGGTGGGGGGGGCTGGTAAGGGGCGGGTTGCACGAGCAGAGTCGCGCGCTGCTC